>NC_138773.1:87085887-87455887 GCF_965119305.1 Pelophylax lessonae | reverse complement strand
GGTGGAGGGTTATCACGGTAAGGAGCACTGTGCAACACTTTGGGCGCAAATGTTTATAACTGAATGCTAGATATCATTCACTTTCTGGTGAGTGTTTTGGCACATTGCATTGTTACAGTTGTCTTTTGAATCAAGAAATGATCGTCAGTTGATTACACATAGGATTTTGTTTATTTATGTAACACATGGACTTTTTTTAATTTATGCAAAGCGCTGCACCAAATGTGTTTATTATATGTTTCTCTCCTGTCCTTGAAAATATAGCTGGCTGAATTGTAAAAATGCTAGATTAGGATCGTGTGGTGGGTCGAATCGGGATCGTGATCTTTTAACAACTATTCATGCAGCTCTACTGTGTCACAAAGCACATCTCAAATTGGTTTCTTGAACATGACAATGAGTTCACAGTACTCCAATGGCCTCCACAGTCACCAGATCTCAATCGAATAGAGCACCCTTGGGATGTGGTGGAACGGTGGATTTGCATCATGGATGTGTAGCCAACAAATCTGCAGCAACTTCGTGATGCTATCATTTGAATATGGACCAAAATCTCGGAGGAATGTGTTCCAACACCTTGTTGAACCTATGCCATAAAGGAATTAAGGCAGTTCTGAAGACAAAAGGGGGTCCAACCCACTTCTATCAAGGTGTACTCAATAAAGTGGCCCATGAGTATATATATATATATATATATATATATATATATATATATACACTGTATATATGGTATATATATAAGATTCCCTTATGGCAATATGTGATTCTACTACTACTTTCCACATTTCTTCCTATTTTATAGTGTAATGATCACTATTAAATTGCAAGTGTAAGGTGTCCTTTAAGAGCATTATATATGAGAACATATGGTATAAATGGATGATACAAGTGGGTTATCTTGCCCTTTTCAAGTAACCAAAGAACAAGATTGTAATAGATCCTAATACCCCTCTGCAGGCTGTCTATGGTGCCATGGTCACGTACAGCAGCTGATTGCATGTAGTCTCCCTTTGCATTAAGATTGCTCTGAATACATTTGCTCTGATTACATCCGTTCATACAGCGAGCACAAGGACGGAGGGATGTAAGAACAGCGGGGTTCTCAATCCAAGGGACATCAAACAGGATCCATCCTAACAATTACTGTGCTGTCTCAGCATTCACGCTCTTAATGTGAATTGGCTACATGGTAATTAGGACAACTTACTGCAGTAACTATAGAATATTGCAATACAGATCTCTGTAATTCATATTTATTCAACCATATTAAAATGAAATGCTGACTACATTTGCCCACAATTTATTTTGAAGGCATAGGAGTAGCACTTTTATATATTGTTTATTTTTTGTTTTTGCTCCAGAATCAATTAATTGTAATGACATATGAGAGAAAGTTGGGTGTTGAATGCAATCTGTGTATTTGTTTAACAGCAATAACTGTTTTTCGAGTTTACATTGCAGCAAATTGTTAGCCAGTCGCCTGAAGACAGCTGGACTGATTTTGTGGCTTTACGAGTTTAATTTCTTTTTATCCATTAGTGATAAGAATGGAAGGCATCAATAAGTGGCCACCATGCATTGCTGGGTTTTTTAATAAGGATACACAAATGACAAGAATTATGTGAGGACCGTGGTAACCCACAGTAACCAAAGCATTTTCTTTTATTCTAGTCAGGTCAGTGAAATTCTGATTGGTTGCTGTGGGTTATTTTGGTTTACAATATATATTTGCTTCAAAACTTATTGGATAAATGTTAAGGTTTCATACGTTAAGTATTATTGTGCTATTGGTCTACAGAAATTCTTCATTCTTAAAACGGCCTTAAATCCCATAAAACATTAATGCAATGTATTGCAGCTTACCATTTCTTAGATGCATTAGGTTTAATTTTTTCAGACTATTTTGTCTTTTTTCACCTGGTGAACTTTGCCAGTATGTCTTTTATTCAGGGTGTCAAACTGGTGGCCCTCCAGCTGTTGCAGAGCTACAAGTCCCATCATGCATCTGCATGTAGGAGTCCTACTTGTAACTGTCAGGCTTGCAATGCCTAATGGGACTTGTAGGTCTGCAACAGCTGGAGGGCTGCCAGTTTGACACCTTTGCATCAAAGATATCCATCAAAAGCAGTTACAGGGTTGAGACCAACCATTTAACACTGACAGGGGGGTTTATAATGGTCAGCTTTTATTAATTTATGTAACATAGTAACATAATAGTTAAGGTTGAATAAAGACAATAGTCCATCCAGTTCAACCTGTGTAGGTGTGTGTGTCAGTGACGATAGTCATTTCCCATATCCCTGTATATTGTGTTCTTTTAGATGCGTGTCCAAGAGTCTTTTAAAAATATCAAGCCGCTGACACCACCAATTGTGTGAGAGAGTTCCACCTTCTTACCGCCCTGACAGGGAAAACCCTCCTATGCAGCTTAAGGTTAAACCACTTCTCCTCCAATCTCGTGGTGTAGCCACGTGTCCTCTTACACTGCCTGAGACTGAATAGTTTTTTTTCCTTTGCTGGGATCACAATTGAGGTATTTGTAAATTGCTATCATGTCCCCTCTCAAGCATCTCTTTTCCAGCGAAAATACATTTAGTGCTTGTAGTCGCTCCTCGTAATTGAAGTCCTCCAATCCCCTAATTAGTTTTGCTGCCCTTCTTTGGACTCTCTTCAGCTCCAGCACATCCCTTTTGAGGACCGGCGACCAGAACTGGACAGAATACTCCAGATGTGGCCAGATCAGAGTTTTTTTAAAGTGTCAGGATTATAGTTTTATCTCTGGAGTATATCCCCTTTCTTATGCATGCTAAAATTATGCCGGCTTTGGCAGGGCCGGATTAAGAGCATCATGGGCTTGGTGCTGAGGATTTTGAAGGGCCTTAAGGGCTGTGCCTTGGCATGCACCCAGAGGAGGAAGGGTGCAGCCATGCATGCCTAATTCCACATGGGATGCTGTCTCTGAAGCCCATAAACACATCCATGCATCGGCAACTGTCCCTCCTTGTCCGGCCTTCGTGCTGTGTGGGTAGGTTCTGAGGGAGCTGCCTGGGGAAGCGAGCATAGAAGCCAGACTTCCGTGTTTACAAGTGACAGAAGAGCGGTAACAGTGAATATGGCCAACCTGGGGCCTATATAAAGATAGGGGCCTGGAGCTGCAGCTCCAATAGCCCCTACGTTAATCTGGCCCTGGGCTTTGGTAGCTGCAGCTTGACATTGTATGCTATTGCTCAGTCTGTCTTCCACTAGGACCCCCAGATCTTTCTCCATCCTTGATTGCCCCAGAGGTTCCCCCCCTAGTGAGTAGTTTGCGTTTATGTTTTTAGCCCCTAAGTGCATTACTTTAATTTCTTCACATTAAACCTCATTTGCCATGTAGTTGCCCACTCCATTATTTTGCTCAGGTCTTTCTGTAGGATTTCTATGTCCTGATGTGAAGTTGTTGCCCTGCTTATTATTGTGTCATCTGCAAAAACTGAGATTGAGCTATTTCTGCCATCCTCTATATCATTTATGAATAAATTAAACAGAATCGGTCCCAGGACAGAACCTTGGGGTACCCCACTTACCACTTCAGACCCATTTGAGTACACGTTATTTATTACCACCCTTTGGACGCGCCCCTGTAACCAGTTTTCTATCCAAGAACAAACCTTATGGTCAATGCCTGAAGACCTCAGCTTGTAGATTAAGTGTTGTGTAACTGTATCGAATGCCTTTGAAAAATCCAGATACACCACATCCACAGTCTCCCCCTATTTAGATCGCAGCTCACTTCCTCATGGAATGTTAACAGATTGGTCTGGCAAGAACATCCCTTCGTAAACCCATACTGATTACTACTAATGATACTGTTTTCATCAGAAATTCTTTGATATAGTCCCTTATCATCCCCTCCAATAATTTACCTACTATTGATGTCAGGTTGACTGGCCTGTAGTTCCCCAGAATATGTCTCTGCCCTTTCTTGAATATTGGTATCACATTTTCTTTTCTCCTATCAGCTGGTACAGTTACTGTTTGTATGCTGTCCACAAAGATTAGGAACAATGATCTAGCTATAGCCCGAGTTCTTTGAGAACTCTTGGGTGTAAGCCATCTGGTCCTGTTGATTTATTTGTCTTAGGCTTATCAAGTCTTTCCTTGATTCCAGCCTCTGTTAGCCACAGTGGTACGTCCTGTGATGTGCTATTAACAATACTGTCGTGGTCAGTATGCCTCTCCTTTTCCTGAGGAGAAGAAAGCATTTAGTACAGTTGCCTTCTCTGTGTCATCTGTAACCATCCTCTCTTCATCACTTTTTATGTGGGCAATGTGCTCTGACCTTGCTTTTTTACTATTATAGCTTTTTATAGAATTCCTTGGGATTTTTTTTTTACTCTCCTTTGCTATGTGTCTCTCGTAGTCTTTTTTAGCCGCCCTGATTTTGTTCTCACATTTCTTATTGCATTGCTTGTGTTGTTGGAATGCTTACAATGCCCCCTCTGCTTTATATTTCTTAAAGGTCATTTTTTCTCTCTAATAGGAATTATTACTTTATTAGAGAGAAAAATGTATTTATTGTCTATTGGAATGCACTATGTAGTACCTTTGTTTAATATGTTCCTAAATAATTCCCATTTTTCCTCCAAATTCATGTCCTGTAGTATTGAACATAGTTCAGAAACATTTTCTCTTTTGAAATTTAGAGTTCTTGTGCTCCCCTTGTGCCTCCTTTTCCTATGATTTACGCTAAAAGTGATCATCCTATGATCGCTAGATCCCAAGTGTTTCCATATTGCCACATCGAAGATCAGACTTTGATCATTTGTAATTAATAAATCTAGCAATGCATTTTTTCTAGTAGGAGAATCTACCAATTGAGACATGAATTTATCCAGTAGGACATTTATGAAATGATGGGCCTTTGATGAATGATCTGTCCCCTCTGCCCAGTCAATATCAGGATAATTGAATTCCGCTATTATGATGACATTTCCCTGCCTCACCGCCATTCCGAACTGTGATAGGAGATCCATCTCCTCCTCCTCCCTCAGGTTGGGGGGCCTCTAACATACCCCCACTATTAATTTCCCACTTCTTCCCTGTGGAGTTCTACCGACACAGATTCCACCTCCCCCTCGTCCCATTCACAATGTCACTCCTCTCTATCACCCTTATTGACAGTCAGCAGCTGTCTGCTTGGGGAGCTGTGAGAACCCAGCGATCTGCGGTATTAGATCGCTCAGTTCTCAGTGTAGAGGTGGTAGGGGGCAGATGCAGCATTGGGACCGATGCTGCATCCACCTAAGCATAAATGTGCAATAACCCTGATTTGCATACTTTTTCATTTGTTGGAAAAGTCTATCTACATTTGCTAGTGAATCCCTCCCAGAGTGCTATATAGTGCAAAGGGGCAGAAGGGCATAGAGAGCTGTGCCTGCTGGGAGAATACAGTGATTATTGCTAGCGGCTATAGCTGCTGGCAATAATCACATCCTAAAAATCTGACATGCTGATTGTACCCAAGCCAGTCGATGGATTGACTTGGGTACAATCCACCTGCACATGATTAGAATCTCAGGCAGTCCCTGCTAAACTAGCGGAGATTTGAACTGTTTTAACACTATCCTCTCCCTAGACTGAAAATGCTGCTGTACATAGGTGTTTCCATTGTTCCTCCAGTAAAGTATAATTGCCCAAAGACAGCAAGTGTGTTACTGGACAGATCACCAGGTGCTGGTGGCCTGGTTGTATATTATGTCACTGACTGGGAACAAGCAAGCAAAGTAAAATTGAGTCAAGTCAGAATTTCTAATCAAAAGACAATTTTAAAGAGCAAAGGGCTATATCGGTGCTGGATCAAGCAAGGCTGCTGTGAGTCTATGGGCTGGAGGGGTTCACTAATACATTTCAAGGGTCGCTAGTATGGCTTACCCATGAGTTCTATTACAGCAGCCTTCTCAGACTTTTTACACTATTCCCTGGAGAGGGACGTCATCTGAGGGCTGTGTATGAATCAAAAAGGAAGGGTTTTAAATGTTTGGTGCCTTATGGTTCAATGTCCCAGCCTCTTTGCACGCCTCTATCCCAACTACGGTGGAATATATATGTTTTTTCTTGTTCAAAGCCCTGCGGGTGTTTCTGAAATCTATTCCTTGTCGAAAACAAACAGTACCTACTGATTTTTCAGGAGAAGGTTCTGAGACAAGTGTGGTTTGATGTAAATTGGTTTGCGATTCAGCTATTTTTGCAAGCATCTATAGGCGGCTTCCGCTCCTCTATTTATGGGACCATCCTTGATTTTATAGTAATATTGTGAATCCTCTATACCTACCCTTCCCTGAAGAAGCCGAATAGGCGAAATGCATTGGACACCCTTTACTTGCGCCATTCTTTTATGTACCTGTATGGGGCGGGGTGTGGGTAGGGTACATTGGGAGGTCCACATATGTTTTGTGTCTCTATCTGTCTAGTATTCTCTGTTTACTGTACGTGTTGTATAGTATTTTACTGGATGTATTATAATTAAAGTTTTTTCAATTTTACAACTTTTGTTTGATTTCTGTCTCAAGGCGGTTGATCCAGCACCGATATAGCCCTTTGCTCTTTAAAATTGTCTTTTGATTACTCTCTTTGGGTGATGGTGCAGGCAGCAGGAATGTGATTGTGTGGACGTAAAAAAACTTTTTGTCTCCGAATTTCTAATCTGTTCCAGGTCCATAACTGAAAAAATAATGAAATCTAAAAAGGTTAGCATTAAGTGGTCAGTGTTAAGTCTGCAACCTCCATTTTCCCCTTATTACAGATTTTCTTTATAAAAGAACTCCATTAAATAGCTAATTTAAGATAAAATTAAAAAACGCAGCCTCAATACACACACACTTCTAAAGAAGAGCCGTCTCCTGCAGTTCCTTCCTGCCACTAGATATCAGTCATCTGGGTTGAATGAAAATCTTTATCATTCAATCCACTTTCATTTCAATAGTTTTTAAGGGTTTATCACAAAGAAAACAAAGTTGCAAAAGAACAAAGGAACATTTGAACAGTTTTCGTTGCATAGAGATTTGTTGAGGTGGAACGTTCAGTTGGATACAATTAAAAAATTAGGTTTAAGGTGGAGAAGTGTAAGGTTTTTCACTTGGGGACTAAAATATAAAAGCACAATACACATTAGGAGGGGATCCTTTGGGGGAATCAAAAATGGAGAAAGATCTGGGAGTCTTGGTAGAGGATAGACTTGGCAATAGTATGCAATGTCAAGCTGCAGCTGCCAAGACAGGCAGGATATTGGCATGCATAAGGAAGGGGATGTATTCCAGAGATAAAACTATAATCCTACCACTTTATAAAACTCTGGTCCGACCACATCTAGAGTATTCTGTCCAGTTCTGGTCGCCGGTCCTCAGAAGGGATGTGTTGGAGCTGGAGAGAGTCCAGAGAAACTAAACTAAACTAATTAAGGGATTGATAACCTTAATTATGAAGAGCGTTTACAAGCGCTTGATGTATTCTCCCTGGAGAAGAGACACCTGAGAGGGGACATGATAGCTATTTACAAATACCTTAATGGAGATCTCAGCATAGAAAAAAAGCTATTCAGTTGCAAGGATTGCATGAGGACACGAGGCCATACAATGTGATTAGAGGATAAGCGTTTTAACCTCAGGCTAAGCAGGGGGTTCTTTACTGTTAGGGCTACAAGACTGTAGAATTCTCTACCACAAAAGATAGTTACTGTGGGAAGTATGGCTATTTTCAAAGGACTCTTGGATGTACATCTCAAGGATCAGAACATTAAAGGGTACGAGAGATGATTACGGCCACACACACCTAAACAGGTTGAACTGGATGGACTATTGTCTTTAACTTCAACTACTACGTAACAACGTAACTATGTAAAAGTTGAATGCAGGAATACAAATAACAAATAAACAAATAATGAGAGGTGTGTGAGATAGAACAGAAGGTCAATGTGGAACCAGGTATGTCTCCCCCTCTCTCAGACACAGCTTCAGGGATCCTACTGTGTCCAGAAAGGAGCATGACGCCTGGTTATCCTTCAATCCACTTTCTCTGAGCCCAGGCTATCATGGCCCCACCCCACCCTTTGACTGGACAGCACTGTGATGAGATAATATTCCTGTCACTGCATTGTCAGCACATGAACTGATTGGCTCCTTGTGCTGTGATTTTTATCCCACTCTGAGCTCTGCTGTACAGGGACTACAAGAGGCTCATCCTTTGTCAATTCTTTATTAATCAAATAAAGTTTAATTGAGCCACCCCAATAAAGTACAAAAACCTACAGTACAGTCCCAACATACAATAGATAAAGGAAGATCACACTATTAGAGCTTACCTTATTGCATGACAGAAATACAAATTACAAGATTTGATTATTAAAATGCCAATGTAACAATAACGTGTTTTGTTTAGGTAGCCCTCTCAAGGTAACTGTGTCAACATTTAAAGTGGTTGAAAACCCTTACATAGACCCAGTGAAGTGACTAGCTTCAGATGATAAACAGAGAGGAAGAGATAAAACAAATACTCCTACAGGGGTTATACCTGTTTTTCTGAAGCCATCTCTTCTCTACATCCAGTGAAAGTCCATAATTTACACAGCTTTTCAGAGCTTCCAGGCATGGGGTGGGGACCTGATGTCAGACACTGCACAGTTCAGAGAGGAAAGCTGAGTGTAATCTGAGACCTGAGTGGAGGGAATGGACACACACCCCTCTGCACACTTTATAGGGAAACAGGCACAGCTGAGGCTGTCAATCACATGTTGCGTGCTGGAGGCCCCCTCCCCTGTCACCTGGGATTGTTTTGGAGTGGGCACAACCTGTCAGAAATTACTCATGCAGATAGCAAAGGAACTAGACTGAAGACAGAAATCACACTAAGTGATTGGTATTGATGCAAGCACACACTATGGAAGGATTTTTTTGGTATTTTTTTATGTTAGAGGTATACAACCACTCTAAAGAGGATCTACAGCCCCCACCCCAAATAAAATAAATAAAAGTCATGTAGCTGCTGACTTTTAATAAATGGACACTTATCTGTCCAGGGATCCAGCGCTGTCCTCACCCTGGCTGGTTCTTCACCAGTATTCAGGTCCCTGGTGCCGCCATGTCTAGTGTGGGAAGCTGGTTGTAACTCCTTGCAGCTTCACAGTCGGCTTCTCACTGGTCATGTGCAAGTAGTGCTGCACGTTGTGAATTGATCCGCAGCCCCCTGAGACCTGGGACATGTCCCAGAAGGCTGCAAACAAAGGGGGACTTAACTTCCAGGGGCAGCGGGTACCTGTTAAAGCTAGATACCCGCCCCCCTACCAAAGAAAAGTGTCCAAAAGTTAAAGAGCCGAGAGGTGACGAAGAAATAGAACTTCACCTTTTGGGTGAAGTTCCGCTTAAAGTCCTTACACCGGCTGCATTTAAAGAAAAATACAATTATGATGTCCATTTATAACTGAAATGTCAGTTTTGGGTGGACTGGCCTTTTATTGCTATATCGAAAAAGCTTTTAAATAAAAACACAGCTACAATTCAACGATACATCCGCTAGATTTCAAAGATAGGGCAAATGACTCACTTGGCACCAGATGTATTATTCTGCTTAACTTTTTCTTTTTGTCTGCTTACTTCAAAACACAACTACATTTTCTGATAGTGTTTTGAGAAATGTCTTGTGATGTTTCTAAAATTGGATTCTGTAAAGTTCAAGAGCTATAATGCAGGAAAGGGTCTGAGGGCACTTTGTAGACTTCTCTAAGCCTCTCTGAGTAATGTTTAGCTAAATCACATTGCTACAATAAAGAGAACTTGTTATCAGATATTGTGTTTAACCCTAGGTGGCAGTCCACTGAAAAGATCTGCTGACACACATGGAAACGTGTTAAATAATGTCATTTTTTTCCAAAGGTTGTCTATTGAATTATGCTATCACAGGACACAGGCTGCAAACATGGAGCTATGGCTGTTTGGTTGTTAAGAGGCATTTGCTGGTATGAAAGCTCATCTTTGTATTGATATTACTTAATTGATATGACTTAAAGGTGGGAAGACAATGTAATAGAGCAGCACGAAATGCCAGCAGAATGCTTGGATGTATAGGGAGAGGTATAAGCAGTAGAAAGAGAGAAGTGCTTATGCCGCTGTACAGAACACTGGTGAGACCTCACTTGGAGTATTGTCCGCAGTACTGGAGGCCATATCTCCAGAAGGATATAGATACTCTAGAGAGAGTTCAGAGAAGAGCTACTAAACTAGTACATGGATTGCAGGAAAAAACTTACCAGGAAAGGATAAAGGACCTTAACATGTATAGCTTGGAAGAAAGAAGAGACAGAGGGGATATGATAGAAACTTTTAAATACATAAAGGGAATCAACTCGGTAAAGGAGGAGAGCATATTTAAAAGAAGAAAAACTACCACAAGAGGACACAGTTTTAAATTAGAGGGGCAAAGGTTTAAAAGTAATATGAGGAAGTATTACTTTACTGAGAGAGTAGTGGATGCATGGAATAACCTTCCTGCAGAAGTGGTAGCTGCAAATACAGTGAAGGAGTTTAAGCATGCATGGGATAGGCATAAGGCTATCCTTCATATAAGATAGGGCCAGGGACTATTCATAGGATTCAGATATATTGGGCAGACTAGATGGGCCAAATGGTTCTTATCTGCCGACACATTCTATGTTTCTATGTTTCTATGTCTATATCTCTGGATTTCATGCTAAATACATAAATGTGCCAACTTGTAGTTAGATCATTAGCCAATAGAGTTCATTTTAGACTGGGTAAACCATTATTTGGATTTGTAGAGCACCTTCAAAAGCAGACTTTGCACCAAAATCGCGAGGTTGGCTTATATATACTGTGCTCCTCCATGCCAAACCACTGCAAAAATATTAACAAAAAAAAAAACTGCAGGGGAAAAAATAAATACACTAATAGACTTACTTTTTTTCCCCAGAATCTGCCCTTGATGCCTAGATCAAGGTGACATCATGATTATTCAGGTGAAATCCCAGAGATAGCCCAGATCTTGAACTCCTCATCTTCTGGCAAGATTTGGACTACTTAGCATTCCCCAGGGTCTTGATAAAAGGAGCATGTGTTCCCTTCCCCCCATAATATGCAGTGTCGGAGATAGATAAGTATATATTAACATCTTTACGCACATTTCTTCCTTTTCTGCAACATTTTGGCATGGGGGGGAAGTTAATAAGCAATGTGTATAATGGTACACAACAGAAGATAGGGTGGTAGAACATCTTCCTAGGTGTATATCAATTGTCAGACAATGCCTTCTATTGTACCTCTTTAAAAATATGAGTGTTCAGCAGATATACTAAATGCCCTTTTCCTATCCTGCAACATGGCTCTCTCCAGTAGGTACAAAAATTGTTATAGATAATTTCTCTGCCTTGCTTCTACACTCATCTAACATATAACCTCCTTCCTTTAGCTACCTGTAGAATAACATTCCTTAACATGATGCACTGTGCTGTGGAAGCATTAATCACTACTCCTTTTTTTACAGCTTGACCATGCAGTCAACAGTCTCTATCAATTAGAGTGATTCTTGATCATGTCAACTATGACATGGTGATCACATGGCTTTGTTTGTGAACATCTGCCAATGTATTGGAAAAATAAGCAGGGTATTAAGCAGCACATTGAGCAGGTGTTAACCCTGAGTGTTATTCAGGCTGAGAGCTCTTTGGAAAAAGGGTTAGTCTTGAGTGTTGCTAGGAAGAACCATTTTTACATAGTAATTTCAGCCCAAGTAATACCTGGGGTAACTGCTAAAAAGGATGGATTTAAGGATGGCGGAGTAGAGAGAGGATCTGGTAAACATCTGTTTGCTAGTCCTCCCAATTTTTCTGTGAATCCAGACGTGCTCTGCTGTGAGCACTTCAGGGTTCATGGCTGTCAGATTTCTCCTGCCAGCGGTCTGGGGATAGACAGACCCGGAACTGTCACTACCTGAATTGTTTGCAGGCAGAGCAGGGGAGACTTTGGGGTCTAATAGACTCTTGGTGTCTCCATAAAAAGGACCTGTCACATAAAATATACTATCATATAAGGGCCCTTGTGATATTAACAATGTAAAGTTAAAAAATAAATAAATAATACAATCTAAATAATTAGAAAAAATGATTAAACTGTCAATGCACGCACCACACATCCAAGCAAGCATCGAAGATGTTCATATATGAATAGTAATTGGGAAATATATATTGGGTATTTCAGCACTCCTGGTGTGCAAGGAATAATTTGAGGACCATTATTTACAGGTAACTCTGAACTGATGAACTGTTAAAGTTTTTAAAGTGTTGTCTATTGACAATTCTGAGTATCATAATTTTTATTCAATACAGTCTTGTCTTTTAAATTTTACAAAAATAAAATGGGAAATATATATCATGTTTGTGAGCACTAAATTTAATTTAAGTGTATTTTTTTCTGAAAAAATAGTTGCACAGACATTGTGTTACATAAAAATTTGCAACTACCATCAACAAGTTCTACAGGATCTACAGGCTCTCTACTTTTAGGAAATATATGTTTTGGGATTTTAGGTAATTTGCCAGCCTAAAATGTGCATTTTAACATGCAACTTTTTTGCATGTTTTTACAGGTTCCTGTAATGCTAAGGGGGGTAAACAAACTATTTGTTAAAGTTCATCAACTAAGTTCTGGATAACTTAATTAGGCAGAGAGATAATCATGAGCGGAGATGAGAGATGACCATGGTGTTTTGTACCCCGGGGAGACTGGTAACTTTCAGCCCAGGGGGCACGTACAAACCAGAGGTCCATGGTGCAGTGACTCAGCCCCCTCCCACTTTCCCTCACCCTCCCTCCCACTCTCCCAATCCTCCTCCTGACCCCCATTCCAAGCTGAAGCCCTGCTCCAGATAATCTCTATTTACCGGCTGAATTCCTGGTTCCCAACCAGGCCAGCAGGGGGAGGTTGGGGGGAGCTTGGTTTGGGCTGGCCGGGGCAGAAGAGTCTCCAGAGGTGCATGGAACTGCTCTCTGCTCAGAAACAGTTTACACCATCCATGCTAGGGGGGAGGCCTGCACTCTGTCCTGCTGTTCAATCCTTACTCAGTAGGTCAGCGGCAGGGACTTTTTACTTCTCTTCACCAGGAATCCTTTAGGCATGTCTGTAGAAGAAGCAGTGCAGCCTTTATATGGGAAATCAGAGCGGACCGGGGGCAATTGCCCCCCTGACCCCTGGCCCAGTCCTCCCCTGTTTGTACCTACTGGAGTTGGTCATGTTGGATCATTTTCTCTACTGGCCAGATTCATCTTTCAACCTTAAAAGGCAAAACCTATGAAGGATAAAGTGCTGGGCTGGTCAATGTGTCTAGGTATGGTCAGCTCTAGAATTTTTATTACTGCTGTCTACACATAAATGTTAATTTTTCATGGTGGTAATAAAGTTCAGATGGTTTACTTATCAAAGACTTTTGGACATTTGTATAGTGAAGTGCAGGTGGTAATAATGTATTTTAGAGATTTAAGACTCCTCAGAATTATATTCATATAGTAGAAATAGTGCCCATCATCCTTAGGTAGACTTTTCATATCTTTTGTGGAAAATGAGAGCAGGCAAAACAGAAAGGCCAGTGAAATTACCAGAAAATGAATCGCTTCAAATTATGTACCTTATACACCCCCCCCAGTCCCCCCACCTGTCTGGAAATGCATTCAGGACTCCATTTTCTTCTTTATTTGAAGATAAAAAAATGTTTAATGCTATATGAAGGAAGGATTACATGTTTGCGCATAACACTGAATATGGGTTCTTGGTTTGACAGGATTACATACCCCAAATGTTTTTCCCCCAAGAATGATTTTTTTTAACCTGGCAGCAACCACATTTTTTTCTAGTTGTAGTCTAGTCTATTACTTGTGATATTTATCCCATACCTTGTGTGCCAAACACATCGATGGGGTGTTCTTTTTCCCATTGTATAATATAGCTAATGGACAGAACTGTATATTTATTATAATTTTTAAAGAAATTTGAACTACTTGGCAATGTAGAGGAGCAATGATGATAATAGGACACTCCTATATGGGGACATATATAAAATTGTTTTACAAGTTTATTCTCTACAAGTCTTGTAACTAGTGCTTTTTAGTATACATATGCTATTATTAAACTTATTAATCTTATTAATTAATATTAAAATATTTTCTTTATATACTGTATATTTTTTTATGCGTGTGATCTTAATTTCACAATAAATGTCCCCTCTACCAGTTTACCAGTTCATGTGTTTGGTCTTTCAAAGAATATTGGGATGTGATGCATTGAAGTTTAGTGTTAGCCCCATGTGCCTTATTTTTAATATAAGTGTGTGAATATATACTGGTTAAAAAATGTGTGCCTAATTTAATTTATAGGATCCACCAAGACCTCTCTTCCAGTATTTCACTGCTATTCACTAGTAAACTATAAAGACATCTTAGTAATTGGATTGCGTTAGTGCTAAGTAGACCTATAAACACTGGCTTATCCGGCTTCTACCTGGCAGCATTTATGCATCTCGATAATAAAATATAGTCTCCCACTAAATGACCGGATTAACCAATGTATTTATGGCCTAATTAAAATTTTCACAAAGTTTTACAGCATCGTATGTGAAGTGAGTTCCATGCACAGTAGAAGAGAATCTGTCTACCTTATCTCATATAAGGGAATTATGCAAGCGTCTTTTCCTAAGATAATTAGGAAAGGCATAGACGGAAATTAATTGAACAGCACCAGTCCATCTGTGGTCTGGTAGGACAGGATGGCCTACTGCTGAAGTGACCGTCTGTATCGTTAGACCTGAAATAAAAACAGAAATATGGACTTAAAAGAAACGTTTTTTAAAAAATTGGCTATTTTTTCTATTCTCACTCTATTATTTTTATAAAAATTTTTTTCCAGCCAGGCAACTTGCCTTTTTAGGGTATTATATCCACAGTAGTTGCCTGCATATTTCTTTCAGTACAGGTGTTTTACGTGAACATAAAGCAGGGTTTCTCAACCTTTTTTTCAGTCGAGGCACCCCATTCTAAAATTTAAAAAATGAAACGAATATTCTTACATTTGCAGCAAGCACGTAGGACACCCAACATTAGAGGTGATTTATTTTTAAAAAGAAAATACACTTTTGCACGCTGGTACTGACTAGTATTAAGTGTTTCTCTTCTCTCCCAGTTTCTCTCCCTCACTTAGCTAACTTGACCAAATTGCTGAAAAAAGAGGAGCAGAGGAGGGGCAAACTAGGGTGTCCTCAGTCCACTTTATCAACCTATCATGTTATTGGTTCATAGATACTGGCATCTAGCCCACACATTGCCCAAGGTTCCAGTGCTGCACAATAAAAACCTGTGTCTTTTCTTAACAAAAAGGCAGACCTGATCCACCCAAATGATGCGTTTTTGGCCAATTTGGGGCAAAATGTAGGCCTTTTGTCAAGGCACCCTTGAAGAACCCAGTAGGCACCCCAGGGTGCCACGGCACTCTGGTTGAAAAAGGCTGACGTACAGTATTTGTAACAACACCCCATACACATCAGCTTACATTTGAAACCAGGTTCACTTTGCCCATTCAAATGTAATGCATTTGGGGTTAAGTGGGGAAACAAATGTTGTAAGTTTCCTATTGCATTGTACAAGAGGTAACAGGAGGAGGGATAACAGTAGACCGGGTCAATAATGCATCAGTGTGCTTTACTGTCCAAACAGCAAGCTAGGGTATGTTCCTGACTAGGGATGAGGTTTAGGTTCACTGCTACTATGGGTTTGTAGTGAAACTTCAAGATTCCCAAAAATTGTGAATCAGGAGATTTTGAGCAAAATATTTGCAGGTTCACTGGCAGAAGTATGGAACAACCTAAAATGCATTTTAGGTTGTACCTCACTTGGGGATAACCTAGTCCTCTCACCATAAATGGGTGGGCTCACAGCAGCCATATTTGCAGGGAGTATTGAAGCTGTCAGGAAGAGCTGACAATTCTATGTAGGTATAGGTACTTTTTCTTTTTTTAAATGTATTTAATTCTATTATTTTGGCATCGGTACATGTCCCCATAGGTGTGCCTGGCTAACAGTAGCTTTTGTCTGAAAATAGCTTGCTTGTTAGTCCCACAAATGGCCAGAATTGAATAATAAAACTAGCAGATTTACCCCTTCCCTGACTCCCCCCACCCCCCTCCCCCCTCCCCCCCAAAAAAATACCAAAAACAATAGCTTTTATAGCTTTTTTTTTTTTTTTTGTGTTTCCAAAAGAGCGAAAGAGGTTTTGAGAGGAAATCAAAAATGTTAGTTTTTACTAGCGCAAACTGGGAATGGAAAGTTCACCAATGATCTAGTGATGAATCTCTAAGATAGGAATTGCTTTCATTTTGGAGAGATTTCCTCCAATTTCCTGTTGCATCTCCAGAGCTCAAAATAAGGAACACAGACAGCATAAACTAACCTGATTGGGGTTTTAAGCCGTCTGTATGCCATCTAAAACACTTTAAAACTGTATTACGGGATAAGCAAATAATACATAACAAGAGTTGTGTATTCTTATATGAATCTCAGTGTGTTTTGTGTATTTCTTCCTAATCTTTACAGTTATTATCTTTGTCTTTGTGGGAAGCTTCCTGTAATAAAGACCTGGCACTGCTGCTCTGTCTCCTTGTGTAGAGTGACTGGTCTTGTCTCCGCCCCCTCCCGTAGATTTCTGCAGGCAGCTTGTAGTGGGTATTGCCTGCTGGGTCCCTCCCACAGCTATGCTCTATGTACAGCACATTGATGATGTCACTGCTACTTTTATAAGGTAATAAGGTAATATATGAGTTTGCAGTAGCATTTGATGCACACAAACTGGATTTATATTCTTTATGGTTATTGAGGAAGTGGAACTTCCGCTCATTTGCTTCCTCCCCCTTTCTGGTACTACATTTGGCACCTTTCGGGGGGGGGGGGGGAGGAGGGGGAACGGGTACCTGTTTTTGACAGGTACCCTTCCCCACTTCCGGGAGACGGCGCCGTCCCTCGGAAGTTTGGCCCCCTCCTCCTCCCCACGCTGCCAAGCCAATCCGAATGTGCAGAGCGCTTTGCGCATGCGCAATAGGGACCGGCCCGTGAAGCCACAAGGCTTCACTGCCAGGTTCCCTTACCAGCAATGGCGGCGGCAGCACCCAACAGCCGATGCAAACATCGGCTGCGGTGCCGACATCGCTGGACTCCAGGACAGGTAAGTGTCCTAATATTAAAAGTCAGCAGCTACAGTATATGTAATTTTTGGAGGGGGTGGAGGGGGGGGCGGAACTCCGCTTTAAATATAAATGAAAGTTTCTGTGCTTAGAGTTCAGCTTAAAGCTTCCATTAATACATTTTCATTGTATGTTTATACCCATCCGGGCCTACACCTAACTACAAATTATCTCTAAACTTTATCTGCTTCCCTACCCCAAATACCCACCATTGCTGTACTGGTATTCCTCTTTTCCAAATAATCCAGAATCTCAGCCTATAAAAAAGTCAGGTAGTGTTGAGGGAGGGCACAGAATTCTTATAAGAAGAAGATGCGATTTTGTTTAGATGTTAAAAGTCCGCTGAATCTGGTTGTGAGGAATTCTATCAAATTCAGAAAGATGTAAATAATTGAGTGAGCTTTCTTTTTTAGCACTGCTGCAGGATTTGATGGATATTCTTAGCAACCCATTGATTGATTAAACTTGCTACCTTGAATTTCATTTTGAGTTAGTAAAAGCAGCAGACTTCAATTCATTAAATATACATAGGAAATTGCTATTTGACTTAAAAGGGTCACATGTGATAGTCATGATTGCTTCATGCAGTTATTTGCACAAAACATTTTTCTTAGTCATTTCATATGCGACAAGACAATTGCAGTTACAAGCTATCTTTTTAATTATCTTTGGCTGGCCTGCATAGCCCAGGAATGTGGAGATCTGAGCCGCACTGTATATTTGTCACTCATGCCACAATGGGCTCGGAATAAATAGTGCTTTCCCTAAAGAAGTGATGTATCAGGGAGGAGGCATCGGTGCATGCTACAGGCGCTTGCAGAAAATAGGCGCCTCCAGCAAATAGAAATTGCAGGCGGCATTACTCAAATTCAACCCAATGTGAATAGCGGAGCAGCGTGAACATAAACAGATCTTTCTGCTTCTTCACTGGAAATCATTGTCAGGATGAAACACTTATCAGCAGTCTTGCCTTGTACATTCATCTCTATCCATTTGCATTATAACTATATATAACTGTAACTGGACCTTTTTTTTTTTCATACATTTTAAAATACACATTAAGGCCAAAGGTTTTTGGACATTCAACTGTTACACTCAGTTCCATACAAATTGTAGTAGACTATGGGTCTATTCACACTACAACACTTGCAATAATTCCAACACATTGTGTTCAGTTGTTTTTTATTTATACGTTTGAGTGTGTTTTTTCATGAGCATTGCGCTTTTTTTAAACTCTTTTTAATGACAGATATTGGTTGGTGTACCAATGCGCTCAACATGAGCGTAAATAAGTATAAAATTTAGTACACAAATACATAATAAGTTCAGAATAGCGCTTGTATAGACTTAAAGAGGAGTTCCGCCCCCCATGAAAAAATTAAAAGTCAGCAGCTACAAATACTGTAGCTGCTGACTTTTAAATATTAGAACTTACCTGTCCAAAGTTCCCGCGATGTCGGCACCCGCCTCTGCCGCCTCCATTCAGGGTATGGGAACCCGGCAGTGAAGCCTTTTGGCTTCACAGCTGGTTCCCTACTGCGCATGCGCGAAGCATGTAATTTATGGCGCAGAAAGAAGGAGGGGGCTGAACTTCTGAGGGACAGCACCGCGGCACTATCTCCCGAGAAGTGGGGAAGGGTACCTGTCAAAAACAGGTACCCATCATTCCCCCCTCCCCCTGAAAGGTGCCAAATGTGGCACCGGAGGGGGGGGGAAGCATATAAGTGGAAGTTCTACTTTTGGGTGTAACTCCACTTTAAGCATCCAGTCCCTATAAAGGACAGTGACAAATCACGCTCTGATCTAGTAAAATTAATGTGGATATTTAACAACATTGTTCCGAGTACATAGCTAAAATCCCTAAATCTTACTTATTTAAGTACAGGTAACAGACCACTCACAAATTAGTAGTTGTGAGAGTGAAGGAGCACCAGATGTTCCATATCTTGTCATACTTGATAGGACAACCCCCATGCTCAAACCTAATTTTTTCATAAAGCAGTATCTGATTCACCATTTGAATCCATTGGTGGGTATATGGGGGAGCACATTGATCCCACTTAAAGAGGTTGTAAACTCGAATTTTTTATTTTTTTTTCACCTATGCATCGCATACTAGCTCATTATGCAATACTTACCTTAGAACGAGCTCCCGCTGTGCCGCTCACTCACCTCTATGACGGGCGACATGTCCAGTCGCCCGTCTTCTGGGATCGCGGCATCCGGCCATCTGATTGGCCGGAGCCGCGGTGACGTCACTCCCACACACGCACGCACGCGAGAGCCGACAGTCATGGCACGGGACTCTGAAGGAACGGCATGAGCAGCCGTTCCTTCAGAGCGCATGCGTCAGTGACGTCACTGGATGCATCTAAAGCGGAGTTCCAGCCATTCACTCACCTGTCCAATGGTCCAGCGATGCGGCCGCCCGAAGCCTCGATCCTCTCCCTCGGCGCCGGCATCACTGCTGTGGGCACCCGGCTGTGACAGTTTGCGGCTTCACAGCCGGGTACCCACTGCGCATGCGCGAGTCGCGCTGCGCACCGTGATTGGCCGTCAATCTTCTGGGACCTCTGACGTGTCCCAGAAGATTTCAGGGAGGGAGGGGGAGAGGAGAACTTCCGTTCAGGGCGCCGCGGCGCTCCGAGCGGAAGTGGGAGCGGGTACCTGTCAAAACTAGGTACCCGCTCCCCCCCAAAAAAAATGACATGCCAAATGTGGCATGTCAGGGGGTCAGGACTCCCTAAAGCGGAAGTTCCACTTTTGGGTGGAACTCCGCTTAAGGTAAATATCTCCTAAACGGTACATGTTTAGGAGATATTTACAGTACCTATAGGTAAGCCTTATCATAGGCTTACCTATAGGTACAAGTTGTAGAGGAGGGTTTACTTCCTCTTTAAGTGCGATAGCCTTTTGAGCTAGAAATAGCATTTCTCTCAGCAATATCCTAATATATTGCTTTTTTTTTTTTTTTAATATGAAGAAACAGTCTTTTGTTTCCAGTTCCTGTGAGGTCCTTTCATCCCTTCATATCATGCCTTTTTGTACTTATTTGAATACTGTCTATGACAGGAAGTGAGGGGAAACATCCCCATCTGAAACTCAGACAGCAGTAAAAACTTTGCAGAGGTTTCAAACCTTAAAGTAGTAGTAAACACCACTTTCTTGCTTGTACCTATAGGTAAGCTTATAATAAATCTTACCTGTAGGTGCAAGAAATATCTCCTAAACGTGCACCATTTAACAGATTTTCACTACTTCTGCAGCCGGGGACATCACTATAGCATAACACACTATGCTCTAAAGGAGCTGCATGCTGTCCCTTTGGAGCACTATGCCGTGGCCATGACATCATGGCCACGGCATAGTGCTCGGTCATTCAAATGGTCGGAAGGAAGACCGGGTGAAGATTCAAGCCCTGTCAGCAGGGAAAGTCCACCACTTAAGGGCCTTCTTTTTAAGGTACGTCTGTTTGGACACTTTACCACTGCTTAACTATTATAATTTTATTGGTTTCTGATAGGATTATGATAGTAATTCAGACAGCACAATGACAAAAGTTATTGTCTTTCAACAATTTAATACTTACAAAAAAATGTTTTGTCTGAAAATTTTCTTTCAGTCAATGTCAATGAGCATTTATTTGCACAATAATACCTTCCCACCCTATACAGTAAAACCTTGGAGTGCGAGCATAATTTGTTCCGGAAACATGCTTGTAATCCAAAGCACTCATTTATCAAAGCAAATTTCCCCATAATAAATAATGGAAACTCAGATGATTCATTCCACAACCATTTATTCATAAGTCTTTCAAATTTATAGTCTATATACAAAGATTATAGCAATGTGAAAGGTTGGGTAACCATAAAATGTCCATTCACAAATGGCTCCTCCACAGGGAGATTAGAAGCAAAATCCAGCAGGAGCTACAGAGTATAAAAGAGAAGAGAGGTGCCTCTAAGTGTAGCAATATGGTTACATTTAATGAAGGTTCAACATTTAGCAACTCATATGGTTGATGATTAAAAGAGGCACATCTAAGTATGCAGGCATCCAGGGTAAAACTGTCCACATAGACCGTCCTCCACACCGCCGGTTGTCACTGCTGTCAGTCTGCAATCGTGATTGGGAAGACTACCCTGCAATAAAGCGATCTGAAAGTGAGGCATTGAAGCTCTCATGGAGCGCAGTGTGGAAAGGATGATGTAGATGGCTGTGTGGAAGATGCTCTATGTGGACAGCTTTACCCCAGATGCCTGCAAACTTAGATGTGCCTGTTTTAATCATCAAACATGTGAGTTGCTAAATATTGTACCTTCATTAAATCATATTGCTACACTTAGAGGCGCCTCTTTTCTTTTTTATACTCAGTTGTGACATGACACTACTTGTATATCAAGACATCACTTGTTTATCAAGTCAAAATGTATTTGAAAAATGTGCTTGTCTTGCAAAACGCTCTCACACCAAGTTACTTTCAAACCAAGGCTTTACTGTACATGTCAGGAATGCAAAAGCAATTTACAGCAAGTTGGTGAAGATTAGAAGGAGATCAAGAGGAGGTCAATAGGAGGTAAACTGCAGTTCAGATACTCCTGTCAAGGAACTCTGAAGGTTCACGCCCACAGGCATGTTAGATAACTGGTGTGATTTTACAGAATTTCCCCACATTCGTGGAGCCACACCTGTCATATACAGCCTGCCATACAAATGAATGGCTGCACATGGCCATGCTGTTGCTTGCATCATCATTTAACCATGCATGTCTGATGTGTTTTTTACATGCATAAAATGTCGAAAGTTTTGCGATAGGTAAATACATTGGATGTACAAGTCTGGTAATAAGCTGATGCAAACAAGCATTAGTGTTGACAACAGCAACAACTATACACATGTGTGGCTACAAAGGTGCAGAAAATGCCAGAAAAATGTTGGGTATATAAAATGCCTGTCCAACCCATCTGCATGAACCCTGGATGATCTCAGAAGCATCTCAAAGTGATGTCACAAGTGGAATGCATGGAAAACCAAGCTGCATTTTCCCATTGACAGATACCCTTTTAACCACTTGCCGACCGCCGCAAGTACATATACTACGGCGGTCAGCCCCTCACAGGCAAAGTGACGTACCGGTACATCACTAGCCTTTGAGGCTCTGGGGAGCGAGCGCGCGCCGCTGTAGGCGCACTCCCGCTCCCGCGCGGTCACGGACCCACCCCCGCGCGTGTGATCATCCGTGACAGCGGGAGAAAGGCAGGCGGCTAGTGTAAACAAGCCGCCTGTCATTCTCCCCTGTGTAGAAACAGTGATCATACGGTTCTACTATGTAGGACCGTTGATCATTGTTCCTACACTTCAAGCCACAGCCAATCACAGTTAGAATCACACCCCTAGGGACACACACAGCCCTCCCTCTCAAATAAAGTTAACCCCTTCACTACCAGTGTATTTTTACAGTAACAGTGCATATGTATAGCACTGATTACTGCAGTAATGTCACTGGTAACCCCAAAAGTGTCAAAAATGTCAGTCAAGGGTCCGATCTGTCCGCCCCAATGTCGCAGTACCGCAAAAAAAAATAGCAGATCGCCGCCATTACGCGTTAAAAAAAAACAGCAACAAAAGTGACAAAAATCTTTCCCTTTGTTAGTAAACGCGATAACTTTTGCGCAAACCAATCAAAATATGCTTTTTGCGATTTTTTTAACATATGTAGCATAAAACAAATTGGCTGAAAATGTTAAAAAATTTTGATTTTTACATTTTTTTTGGGGAATTTCATATAAAAAAATGTGAAAAATATTGTTATTTTTGCAAAATTGACGCTCTTTTTTTGTTTATAGCGCATGATCAAAAAATCGCACAGGTGATCAAATACCACCAAAAGAAAGCTCTGTTTGTGGGAAAAAAAGGACGTCAAATTCGTTTAGGTAAAGCATCGCACGACCGCGCAATTGTCCGTTAAAATCACGCAGTGCCGAATCGCAAAATACCCCCTGGTCAGGAAGGGGGTAAAATCTTCCGGGGCTTAAGTGGTTAAATATATCAAAGAAAGACCCAGGGGTAAATTTCTAACTGCAGTGAATGTTTGGTGACTTTCACATTTACTGCTTTATAAATTTACCCTCTGAACTCAGCTGTTCAGTAATTTATATTTAGCTCATGAACTTTCACAGGAGAACTAAGGCCTGAGTAAGGGTTGAGCCCCCCGTGTCAAACATATGTATACTTTTCAATTCAGCAAACATGGCAATAAACGTAATATATTTGAATGAGCAGAAAAATGACTGCAAATTTTTTCTGTAAAGTGTCAACTCTGTTCTTCATTTTAACGTTAATAAAATATTTAAAGCATGAATTTAGAAATGCAAAAATTGCCAACAAGCAAAAAATCAAACTGAAATATTAGTTTTGATTGGATTTACATAACATGGTATGTTTTTAAATATTAATCATTAGTTAGTAAAATTAGTTATTTGGTACTCTGTAGTTTTGGGACTCCAGACTTTAATTGAAAAATGTAATATACAATTTGTAAACTAGCCGCTGATGATTTAACTCATCAATACAGTTACAAATAGGAAGAACTTAAGGTATAATGAACCACAAGTTAATTCCCTGAACTCTATTCCCCAAATTAGAAGCAAGTGTTTCCCTTGACATGGAAGACTACAGTTTACAGACTGACTAATTTAATGTGTGTTCTGATTTTTTTATTACCCATACAGTGCACAGTTTATCAGTTTATCCTTTTTTTTTTCAGAACTTCATTGAGTACTGTGCATGTGTGTACACCCTCACTATCAACTGCCAGTTAGTAGCTAGGTGGGAAATGTTCAGAAGCAAAGGATAAAACAGGTCCAACCATCATTAGGGATGCCAGCACTGACAATGCTTATCCTTGGTAATGAGCCCCACTTCATTATAACCAATAATAGTTTGATATTGTAGGTGGTGTTTTTCAACTCCAATCATTATCTCCAATCCCTATCTCAGGTTCTTATTTTAATACAGGTAATTTATTCTGTGTCACTATCTCATTTTGATATGGACCATAGGAGAAATGAAAACTCATCTCATGTCTCATGTCACACCTTCAAGGCACCATTTGATATAACCCCAGGTCCAATGACAGTAAGGATTCTCCAATATGATCTCAGTTTTGGTCATGTTGTCTCCATCTAGACTTTACACACAATTTTCTTTGAGCATTTGACCCCTCTACTTCCACCTATTATTGGGGTTCTAAATCTGTATAGATGTGGTCAAATCTGATTATTGGGGTGAAATTTTAGGCAATTTGTATAATTATGGATATAGTGAAGTCTTGGTATTATGTGAATGAGGAACTCAAATCCTTGTCATTCTTCTGAACAATTATTGATTACACTACTTCCTGGTCAATAACTGGCCTGCTGCCTCCAATCCCAAAGCCTTTGTATTGACTCCCAAATGCAATGAGCATCCTGGTTCATTTACAGAACTGAATAGTGGTGGCTGGCAGACTGTTTGGTTGGTCATTTTTGATAGGGCAGCTGGGTTTTGAGGATCCGTAAATACTCTGAAAATAAAGTAAACCAGTTAAAGTTTAGTAATATAGAAGAGGTGTCTTCCACCTTAGACTATGAACTGTGGTTTAAACCAATTATTACGCATCTGGATGTGCTTCCTTTAAGGATATGGGGTAAACTAACAAAGTGAAGCTCACTGCTCCCTGAATAAATGCTAGAATAAGCTCAGTTAGTCTTATAAGAGTCCATTGTTTTCAGCCAGGTAAAGAATGGCATATAGACTTTATTGAAGACAAGGACCAGAAAGGCACAGTCATTTTGCAGCACTGCTAGGTGAAGAGCAGACCCTGCATATGTTATGAACACATTTATACATTATATATATATATATATATATATATATTCCCGTATTTTCCGGCGTATAAGACGACTGGGCGTATAAGACGACCCCCCTAATTTTCATCTACCGGTAACTACTTATACTTAGGTTACCTTGGAGATATTATACTCGGAGTATAAGACGACCCCCCATTTTTGGGGGATTTTTTTGATGTTCAAAAGTAGTCTTATATGCCAGAAAATACAGTATTCTAAATGTGCTATTTAATTTAGTTTTTAATTCAATTTAAGATCGTATTTGCATATATATTACATATACAATATATTTACATGTATACATTTAGACATGGATTAGCAATGTCCCTTTTGCTATTTGCCTTTTGTTACCAATTTGAAAACATTTCCATAGTTAATCCCTTTCTGTGTCTGAATTGTTTATATTTTTTTCAAGAAATCCACAGTTTAATCTTGGAAATGCACATGCTCCAAGCTGACTAGAAAATGATTCACTCATTTGTAAAAGCTGCTTGAAGGATCAGACTAATGTAAAACCAAAGTACATTAATAGCACTGATGTGTTTAATGGTTTAGCTGCCATAGAGTTGGAAAGCGCATTCACTCCACGACGAAATGTCCCAGAACACTCACATGCAGCATGATATGATCACATACTGGCTTATTTATGTGACTCATTCATTGGACTGCATTACATGTGAATATAAAAATGAATGCATCCTTATAACCTACTGTAGCATCTGAAGATGAAGAATCTTCTTCCATAGCGGCAGATGCAACTGTACAATACTCTGCTATAGAAAGATTAGTATTTTTATGCTTTGATTGTAAGTGAACCTGTGAGGACAAAAGCAGAGGGATGGTCACCATTGATTTTCTTTTCAAGAAGTACCTGTACTTGGATAAAAGCACTGGAGATAACCATATATCCTACTTGGTGATGCAGGTACTCTCCCTTCACAGCCAGATTTGGGGCACATATGCTGCGGTAGAGATCCTACTGACTTGACACATTCCCATACTCAATGACTGAATCAAGAGAAAAAGCAAAATAGTGGTGCCGATATCAGTTTTTTCTTTTAATTTACTAGGTAGCAACTGCATTAGACTGATTAACATTGGGCACATACCATCCATTAATGACTTAACATAAACCTTTTATCATGTTAAGTGCATGCATGCTAAGTGTAGCACTTAAAAATATTTATTACCTCTCACAGAGATCACGGTATTTTCCCTGACCAGTGGGGTAACTATAGCTATAGCAGCCCACACGGCTGCTATGGGGCTCAGGGGTGGGAGGGGGCCCCATATAAGGATGTTGTTAGGGCAACAAGTACATATAATCAGTGTGCCTGTAAAGATTACACAGATCTAGTCCTATGCCATTAGCCATGGTCCTCTAAAGTCTCACTTCTGGAAGAGCTGACTGTAAGATGCAAAAGAGAGTCTTTAGGATCATGCTAGTCACAGCTCTTATTGCCTTCAAAGGTTCTGGTTATCCTTTGAATCCAACTGACACTGCCATGTGTCACACAGAGAAGTTGCTATGGAGCCCCATTAACATTTTGCTATGTGGACCTATGCATTTTGGTTACTCACTTGCCCCTGATAATACCTTCTTCTGATTTTCCTCTGAAAGACTGTTCCATCCTTGTTTGGGCATCATCAAGAGTCAGCATCCAAAGCTTGGACTGAGATGTTGGCACAGAGATAACACAATCAGGTACATCTTTACTGCCTGTGTTATTCTTGGTGGTGTCCACAAATATCTGACATAGACAATCCCCCCTGCTGCAGCATCCCTCCCGGTAACTTGTTGCAGAGTTACAATATTATGGCTTGATCACTGATCACTTGGGTTGAGGGGACTGAGTAAATGTTTCTATTAGCATGCACCGGACTGATGACATCATCTTAACCTAGGCAACTCATTTTTTTTGTTATGGTGTTTATTTTCATTTTGCATGAGAACAAATGAAACATACATACATATATAGTTACATTGGTCCAGCTTACCATACCTGTGGGATCCCTCTAGAAGCTCAATATCACTGAAATAGAGATTGCTACTCCAGTGGTCTTTCCTCGTTCCAAGCTGGGCAAACATAACTACAATTCCCTACTCTGATTACGGTACTTCTTTTACAGCATAGTGCATTATGGTTGTGAAGGATGAACAGTAACTCAGATCCCATACACACACATACAGCATTCATACCTGCTTCCCACCTGAACATCAGCAATACATAGAACATTAAAAATCTTCTCAAAGAGGACATACTAAAGAAAACCAGACATTACCAAGGAAGTATATTCAAGAATGGCATATTAGACGTTTGTGCTTCGGTTAAAATATCTTTTAGAATATATTGGAAGCAAGCTCTTACAGCATAGATACATATCTTTGCAATTTCGGAAGTCTGCATTATTTGACAGGACATCTAAGGACAACCTTTTAACAATAAAATATAGAGCTTTTGTATATTTTAATGGTGCAAGAATGTATTTTTATATGCAGCACCCTCTAGAGTATGCTATTACTGTGAGAGTAGGAAAAAGTATTTTCTGGCCAGGAATATCCTGAGTCATTGCATTGTGTCAGGGTTACCAGAAGTCAGAGCTGGACAACTCATCCTGATTCCTGACAGCTCTCTGGTGCCCCCCCCCCCCCCCAATGTCTGGAAGGTTGAAGAATTTTCTAGAATTTGAGGGCAGAGGTTAGGAGCAGCAGAAGTGGTCTGGCAGGGGACTGGGACAACCCCATAATTACACATGGGCCATGTCAGCAGGGGAGTCGGGAGGCAGGTGGAGATGGATTGCTGAGGAGAGGCTGCTGGTGGCCCTTGAGGAAACCCCTGCTGGGGAGGGGGGTACCTTGGGCTGGGTGCTCAGGAAAGCTGGCATGGAAGGATCCTGACACAGGAGGCAGTGAAAGGATCCATGCCAATGAGGCAGCGGGAAGGAGCAAGGAGAGACAGTGAGTTGATCAGCACAGTGCAGGCACAGACAAGGGGAGAGGCTGCCATCTGCAGCAGGCCTCTCTTGAAGACAGCATAGGGCCATATTTTCATCTAACCTTGCCCTGGGAGTTCTTCATGAGTGTTACCAGTCGGGCAAGACGGGGCAGAAAGTCAATCAGGAGAACTGGGAGGAAGATCAGCCAGGCATGGCTGATGGAAGCCAGGTGAGGTAGCATTTTCTGCAAGCAAGTGGAGCTGGGATCAGTGGCCACGGGGAAGCAGAAGGAAAAATGCCACTACTTTGTTGAGGGATTGAAAGTTCCTGGCTGTAATGGGCATTTGCTAAACTAACCACAAAACTATTATTTCATTTAGGAGTAAGCAGCAAGTACTGCACTGTGAAAACCAAGTTTGTGCAGGAGGAAGGAAAAGTTCCTTTTTGGAAATAGACTTTTTGTAAATTTTTGTAAATTGGACTTTCGTAAATAGGGAGGAAGTGTCCCTTTATTCATGGTCCTGGGCTTTTTGTTGGGCATCCCATAATTCCCTTCCCCATCCAAGTTATCAATCCCTGTTTTCAGAGTTGGAGTGTGTGAAGGAAATGCTGTGTGACTGGATGTGCAGCAGTGGGGACCCGGGGACACTAGCGACTCCTACGTGGGTAGTGCTACATATACAAACTTATAAAGTTACTAAAAGGTACTCTTCTAGAGGGAAATATTCAGTGAGTGTTCTGTTGTTGCTTACAAAGATATCATGGTAGGTGAATATTCGTTTGTTTAACTAAAGGCATAGGGACCATCATCCTTTAACATAGAGAAAAAACCCTCCATGCGAGTGGTATAATCAGCTTTTATTCTCATTTATTATTGTTCTCTACTTTTAAAGTGTAAAAACCTTTTTTATTTATTTTTATTTTTTTTGTTTCGATAAAGTAGAAGCAGGGTTAGATCCTTGGTCAGGTATTCTTTATCAATATGTATTCCTGTTAGGGCAATTTTCACTCACTTTCTGTCCTGCTGACAATTTTATCAATCGAAGTGATGAAAGATTTTTGATTGATCACTACCCACTTGCTGACCGCCGCCCGACTATATACGGTGGCGGTCAGCCCCTCACAGGCAAATTGACGTACCGGTACATCACTAGCCTGTGAGCCATTAGGGGGCTAACGCGCGCTGCCGGAGGCGCGCTCCCACCCCGCTCGTTCCCTAAGCAGCCCGCGCATGTGAGGTCACTCGCGATCGTCGGATACAGCGGGAGAAAGGCAGGCGGCTAATGTAAACAAAGCTGCCTGTCTTTCTCCCCTGTCTAACAGCACAGATCATACGGTCTTGCTATGTAGGACCGTTGATCTCTGCTGTTACACACACAGCCACATTCAATCACAGTTAGAAGCACGCCCCTAGGGATACACTTAACCCCTCCCTCTCCAATAAAGTTAACCCCTTCCCTCCCAGTGTCATTTTTACAGTAACAGTGCATCAGTATAGCACTGATTACTGTAGTAATGTCACTGGTACCCCCAAAAGTGTCAAAAATGTCAGTCAAGGGTACAATCTGTCCGCCGCAATGTCGCAGTCCCGCAAAAAAAATCGCAGATCGCCGCCATTACTCGTTAAAAAAAAAAAACAATAAAAATGACAAAATCTTTCCCTTAGTAAACGCAATAACTTTTGCGCAAACCAATCAAAATACGCTTTTTGCGATTTTTTTTAACAACCATATGTAGCAGAAAACAAATTGGCCTAAAATGTTAAAAAATTTAGATTTTTACATTTTTTGGGGGGGGGGGGGGGAATTTCAAATAAAAAAATGTGAAAAATATTGTTATTTTTGCAAAATTGACGCTCTTTTTTTGTTTATAGCGTATGATCAAAAAATCGCACAGGTGATCAAATACCACCAAAAGAAAACTCTGTTTGTGGGAAAAAAAGGACATCAATTTAATTTGGGTACAGCATCGCACGACCGCGCAATCATCTGTTAAAATCACGCAGTGCCGAATCGCAAAATAGGCCCTGGTCAGGAAGGGGGTAAAATCTTCCGGGGCTTAAGTGGTTAAGCAACAATAACACTAAGTTTCCCAGTCCACAAAAAACTGCTTTTAATGGTGTTTTGCTTTTGATAGAGAAATTTCCCCCAACCGCTCCAAAACGAAGAAAAAAAAGTTATTTCGATTTCTCCTTTAAATATTTTAGGCTATTTAATTCTTTTGTTTTCAAGCACGGTCGTTGATAGTAAGAATCCCAAATGTAATTTAAAGAAACTCCTACGGTACAGCTGATTACTTGACCATCTGCTCATGGGTACAGTGTTCTCATCTATATTCTATCGTTGGATGTCACGATGTCAGAGGAATGAATCACAGGTGTGAGCAGATGTAGAGCAGACCACTGATAATCCTCCTAATTGTACATTGCTAATATCAGAAAATATACAACATGCAGGTAAAGTCAGATTTATTAGAGTGTTTTTTTTTTTCAAGGATATAAAAATAAAAACCGTATTAGAATTACATAGCAAGGAGCATGTGTTAGACTTATTAATTCTGTATTAGCATAATCTTCATATTAGCATTATATCTAAATCTTATTTACTGCTTATTTGGGCATTTATTGCTGAACTGGAACTAAAGCCAATAAATTAGGTCTTTTATATAAATACTTGGGCATGTGTGTATATTTTATGGTTGTTAATAAATAGCTTAGTGGTTGCTAGGTTAGGACAACCTGTATCACCCATGTGTCTATGAGTAATGCTAACAATCCCACTTATAAATTCTGAAGAGCAGTAAACTGGCCCTTGTTTAGAAAGTTTGGAGACCCCTGCATTAGATCATTGTAAGGATCATATATGAAAGTGTAGCTATATTAAGAGGCATCAGAAAGGGCTCACCCTTCTTACAAGAACATGTTCCTGGGAAACTCAGAAAGTGAAAATTAGTTTCTAGCAGCACTAGGGTCGTCGGTTTGCAACCCAACCAAGCACTTCTTGCACAGTTTGCATGTTCTCCCTGTGTCTGTGTGGGTTTTCTCCCACACTCCTAAGACAGGCTGGTAGGTTAATTGGCTCCTATGTAAAATTAGCCCTAGTATGTATAAATGTGAGTTAGGGATCTTAGATTGTAAGCTCCCTGAGGGCAGGGACTGATGTAAATGCGTAATAAATATGTAAAGTGCTGCACAAATTGGCAGTGCTGTATAAGTACCTGTAATATTCATCCTAAACTGTGCAGGGTGACCAGATGATTTATTTCTGGGAATCCTTAAAGTAATTCTAAACGATCACATTGTAAAAAAAAACCCATTCGGTTTAAAACTGAAATAAAATGCAAGACATTTGTGTATAGATATATAAAAAAAAAAAAAACATTATAAATACCTTGTTTCCCCTTTTTTTTAAGTGATCACATTCCCTCTGTACTCAGCTACATAAGAGCGGGGGAGAAGCAACAGCACACTGAACTGTCTTGCTATTCAGTGAATGGTTGTGTGTGTGGGGGGGCAGGACAAGTCTGAACATTGGAGGAGAGCACACTCACAGCATAGCTAGAGAACTGACCACAGTGTGCTCTCCTGCTTAGGCTCCATGTACATGGGACGTTGTTAAAAGTCCCTTTGAATGCTGAAATTTTTAGGACGTTTGAAACGTCCGTTCGGTCGCGTTTGTACCCGCGTTTAGCGGGCGTTTAGCGGCGTTTGCGGGCGTTTGCGGGCGTTTGCGTTTAGAACCGTTCCTAGAGGTCAAAAAAATTATTCCCCTTTAAAATGGAAAAACGCGAACGCTAAACGCGGGTCATCGCGTTTGGACGCGTTCGGACGCGTTCAGACGCATTCGGACGCGTTTGTGCGTTTGAAACGCCGGGAAACACGCGTTCGAACGCAAATAATTGCGTTCTAAAAACAGTCCCTGAACGCAACTGCCTGCAAATGACTGTAAACGACCTGGTGTACATGGACAGATAAGATAAAATGTAGATGGGTTCAGGGGCTTCTGAAAAAAACGCCCAACTGCTCCTAAACGGCCATTTCCAGCGTCCCGTGTACATGGAGCCTTAATGTGGTCAGTTTCTAATAAGAAAGCAGGGGGACTGGCAGGAACACCAGGGGTTTCACACAAAGGAAGCAAAATAAATAGAAAATTGAGACTTTTCTATACAAGTACATGGTACAGCAGGAACATATCAGGAATATGAAATGCTAGGGTAGCAAACACTTTAAGTAGTATACGGTGAGATACTTAAAGTGTTTGTAAAGGTTCCATTTTTTATTTAAATAACAAACATGTTATACTTACCTGCTCTGTGCAGTGGTTTTGCACAGAGCAGCCCTGATCCTCCTCTCCTTGAGTCCCCGATGCTCCTGGTGCCACGCCTCTGTTGAATTCCATAACCGGGATGTTACCCTTGAGAATGCTCTGGGGGGTGGCGTGAAATGCATTGTGGGCATGGCCTGGCAGGGGTCCAGGCTTAGATTGCCATTTACCATCACACAGTGGGTTTTGATTTGCGGGGCTCCCAGGTTTTTCCAGGATGGAAAACTTATAGTGTGGCACCACATCTGTCAGTATACTGGTTCCTTGCAAGATGTTATATATTGAATAATGTTGGGCTTATGAACTTGGTTATGCTCCAAACTGTTACAGAACATCTACCTACTACCAATGTCAATGTGGAATGTTCATGAAAATGTTTTAAACAGACTTTTGAGCAAATCAAAGAAAAAACCTGAAACATTCAGATGTTTGACATTGGCCAATCCTACATTATTCATCTCCCAGTAAGGGCCATGTGACATTAGCAGGTCTGTAGCAACTACAAATCTCTCTGCTTGTTTTCTTTGTTCATTTGTAGCTGGCTTCAGATCTGCTGCTGATTGCAATGCTTATCCAGGCAGCTACGAATTGCTGGTGTGTCGCAATCACAAGAAGCTGCATTAGATAACATAAGTACTGTATTTTCTGGCGTATAAGACTACTTTTGAACCTCAAAAAAATCCCCCAAAAATGGGGGGTCGTCTTATACAACGAGTAAAATATCTCCAAGGTAACCTAAGTAGAAGTATTACCAGTAGATGTAATCTCTCAAGACGCTGGCTGTGTGGGAATCCTGTACCGGAATACCGTATGTACCGTAGCTTCGACTACATACAGTGTACCGCGCTGAGCCAATCAAGGAGAGCGATGTATTCTATTATTGAATGCAAAGCCTGCTCGGATTGGCGGAGTAACATCAGCCCGCCTCTCTGACTCTGCCAATCCGAGCAGGCTTTGCATTCAATAATAGAATACATCGCTCACTGTAATTGGCTCAGCGTTGTATACTGTATGTAGCCGAAGCTACGGTACATACGGTATACCGGTACAGGATTCCCACACAGCCAGCGTCTTGAGATTACATCTACCGGTAATACTTATACTTAGGGTACCTTGGAGATATTATGAGAGATTACATGTATTACAGTACTTGGGGTACCTTGGAGATCTATGAGAAATCTGATGTTTTTCAATGGTGTTGCCTTGCTTTGGAAGGGAGGTAGTCTTATACGGCGAGTATAGCCAAAAACCTATGTTTTAACTTGAAAATTAGGGGGTCGTCTTATACGCCCAGCCGTCTTATACGCCGGAAAATACGGTAGTTGCTAAAACTGGTAAAAAGTCAGTTGTTCCAGCTTGGATAGAAGCTTATTATTAGTTGAATTCAGTGGCTGCTATTGCTGACCTCTCTTTTTGAAAATGCTAGATGCCAGACTGTCATATTGAACCTCTTGGTTCAACTTTTTGAGTCAATAAAGTGTTACTAAACACATGACCAGGGTAGATCAGAGCTCTGTTATTACAGTAAAAATTCTACACCAACTGCAACCAACGCCCCTCCTGTAACCTCCCCCTTATTAATGATCACACTGCTCATATGTGGAGTTAAAATGGCTGACATGGCCTTTTATTAAACAACAAATATTTATTACCAAAAACATAACATAATCCAGTTGAAACTTGGTTTCAGGTCCTTGACAGTACCATATTACCACCAACTTTGTGCCTGTGTCACCATTTGGCCTAGTTACGCCCCCAGCCGCTAAGCACAGCTTCGGGGACTAACACAGCCGACCTCAGACACCCACCTGTACCAATTAGAGGAGGCCATTCCTTGGATGGGTCCCCACCATTTTTTCCCAAAAGACCAGCTTTTAGACCCCTGTCAAGGACCCCAAACTGCCACAACACATAAAGCGGAGAAGAAAATTAAATACAAAAACAATCAGAGTTCCTCAGTAGAAAGGGCGGGAGGGAGGGATGTTCTTCCATGATTTCTCCTTAGAGAGTGACCCAAACCACTCCTACCCAGCAGCTATGCTTCTACAGCTCACCCTATCACCCCGTCCATCTGACCAATAAGGTAAGGGTCAGGCACTGACCACCTACTTTTACTAGTTAACCCCTGCAGCTCGGTTCTCCTTCCACCCAATCATGTATGCCCTCTACTTAGTTTGTTCCTCCTTAGCGCCGGGCATGTCTAGACCCTGCATTCACTATATCTGGTCTCCCACAGTACACAGAAATGCAAATGTTTTAGTAAATATAAACTGCTAACTACCTTTTCTCATCAGCAGTTAGAGCAGTCTTGTGACTTCTATAAGTGTCTGGTTAAAGCTTGAAGGAGGAGTATTCATTCTCCCCTGATTGTCCTATATGTCCTCTGTCTGGACAGTGGTGATTGGCTCTATGCTGATCACATGCACCCTCCCAAGAAAAAAAACTCTCTCGCAAAAACACACCAAACTGAGCATGTGCAGCTTGTCCCCCTAGCCTATGTTCTATCAGGAGATAAAATAAAGGGGCAATCCGTGCTATGCTAGAAAAATGTATGAATGAATGGGTGAAATTCACCAAGCAGCCAGCAAAAATTAGTAATAACAAATATAGTCAATGTAAGTCCATATGCAGTGCTGGCACATTTCAGTTAGAAAGTATTTGAAAAAAGAGATAAAAAACCTCCACCAGCTTCTGTGTCGGTAAAAAGCACACCACACCATCGTGATGCACTCCAATCTCCTTACCAGACAATAAGTAAGATGGGCAGCGTACAATATATCTCTTAGGGTAGGAATCAACCAAGCGGTCAGCAGTTCAAAGTGGCAGAGCGATAGCAACACTCCAGCAATAGGTCCGTGTTAACAACGTCCCAGGCACTGGCAGCATGGAAATCCAAGAGATGACTACAACCCTTATTCCACTCACCCCGACCGACCCATCAATATGAAAATCACCAAAAGTAAATTTAGGCCTTATAGTGAAGTCTGTAACCAGGGAGTAGATTTTATTACAAATTGTACTTACATAAATGAATAAACAAGAGCAGTAGACATTCAAAACGCCGCGGCTTCAACGTGCTTGCGTCGTCCTCACACCAAACTGAGCATGTGCAGCTTGTCCCCTAGCCTATATTCTATCAGGAGATAGTTTGGAGACGTTGGCAGAAGGGGAGGAACAGAGAAGACAGAATCAAAGAACCTTTTTTACACAATGTGAAGGATAAACCCCTTGGGTTCCAGTGAGTATAACAAGCATGCTCATCAGCAGTTAGAGCAGTCTTGTGACTTCTATAAGTGTCTGGTTAAAGTTTGTAGGAGGAGTTTTTATTCTCCCCTGACTGTCCTATATGTCCTCTGTCTGGACAGTGCTGATTGGCCCTGAGCTTTCCCAAGAAAAAAAGAAAAACTCTCTAGTAATAACACACCAAACTGAGCATGTGCAGCTTGTCCCCTAGCCTCTATTCTATCAGGGGATAGTTTGGAGACGTTAGCAGAAGGGGAGGAACAGAGAAGACAGGATCAAAGAACCTTTTTACACAATGCAGAGGATTACCCCTTAGGTTCCACAGTGAGTATAACAAACATGCTTTACTGCATTTACACGCTGATTTTACTGTTGTGGGTTTAATAACACTTTAACCTGGAACAAATATGCAAATAAGGACTTCTAGCTTTTTCTTGCTGCATTTTAGTGACCCAGACAGTGATGCAGGCAGAGGGTTACTATAACAGCCACGGGGGTCAGCATTTTCACAAAGGTCATTAAGGGCAGCCACTATATTACTCTCATGACAAGATTTCTATAACTTTCAACATGATTTTGGTGATATGCAAGGATTATTTTACCTTTATCATTTAGTATAGCAAAGCCCCGGGCTGCCTTTGCCCTTTTAAAGGAAATCTAGCACAAAGTGACTTCATGAAATCCTACCATGCATCATGTTGGATAATTTGTTGGGTGTACGTGTTCATGGTTATAGTTTCAGACAATCTGTGTAATGCCTGAGATGAGAGAAAAGATGGAGAAGTAAGCATCATTTACTTTATGAAATACAGAGAGAGCTCTTGGGGCTTATGTATAAAAATGTGCTAAGAAGAAAAGTCTTTGTTGCGCATAGCAACCAGTATTATTTCTAATTTTTCCAGAATCCTTATATAGGTTTTCATTGCATTGCCGGAAGTTGAAAAACAGTTGCTACAGGCAACAACAAAAATGTTTCTTTTTAGCACCCTTGAGAGAATAACAGACTAAAATGAGAGCTATTGCCTTGAGATAGTTACATAGTCTGGTTGATAAAAGACACATCTAGTTCAACCAATAAGAATAAGAAAAAGATAAAGGAATGTTGGCTGGAGGGAAATTCCTGTATAAAAATACTGGAACTGTCCCCAAAAATAGTAAAAGGTACAAAGTGTGTTCCAGGTCTCAAGAGAAAAAAGACACTGGAAATGGGGGATTTAGGTGTTCCCAAGAACGATACATTCTTACAAAAGCTAAAAACAATATATTTTTATTTGGTAATACAAAAAGATACACACAAATGTACGTACATTAAAATTTCTGCACATATACATGTAAAAATACAATCCTCATGTAAAGATGTTGGATGAGCTCTGAAAGAGGTACTGATCAACGCGTTTCGCCAACCCTACAGGCATCTTCAGGATCCGACTTCTATTGCATATAAACCTTATATTAGTGAAACGCATTAATCCGTACCTCTTTCAGAGCTCATCCAACATCTTTACATGAGGATTGTATTCATACACGTATATGTGCAGGAATTTTAATGTACTACATTTCTGTGTATGTTTTTGTATTGCCAATTAAACATTTACTGTTTTTAGCTTTTGTAAGAATGTATCGTTCTTGGGCACACTTAAATCCCCCATCTCCAGTGTCTTTCTTCTCTTGAGAGCTGGAACACACTTTGTACGTTTTAATAAGAAAAAGATAGACTTGTATTAATGGAAATGCTGTTTGTCTATGCTGAAATTTTGCTTGAAAATGAAAGTGTAGAGCCACAATTTAAATGGTATAAAAAGATGATTTTTTTTTTTTTTTTGATAGACTGGGGAAGGGTAAGCAACTCTGCCAGATTTTTTATTGCTGTGTCCCTGCCAGGGAACTTCAGTCTATATGTTCTGTTACCATCTGTCATTACATCTTAAAGTGAGGGAACGTCCCAAAATTTGGCTTGTCACCAGAACAGGAATGGAGGGGAACTCTTTCAATGAGGATTCCCTTTCAAAAGATAAGTGTCTAAGAGAGGCGTTCCTTTACTTTACTATACTTCATGTTTTGTCTCCTAAACAAAGTCTTTCCAAAAGATGACAGATCACAAAAAAAAGAAGAAAATTAGGAGTTTTAATTATTACATTTTCGATCCAAAATGCATGAAAAAATTGGCTTCTTTATATTTTATAGCATATCTTAACCCAAAAGCACATTGTATAAATGTATTCTTTTGCCGATTATGGGGTTGATTTACGAAAGGCAAATAGACTTTGTACTTTGCAAAGTACAGTTGCACTCTGCAAGTTCAATTGCTCCAGAGCTTAGTAAATGAGGTAAAGCTTCACTTTGCAAAGAATACCCAATCACACGCAAGGAAAAAAAAAACTGCATTTATGCTTACACATGATTGGATGATGGAAGTCAGCAGAGCTTCTGCTCATTCATTAAGCTCTGGAGCAACTGCTTATGCAGAGTGCAATTGCATTTTGCAAAGTGCACAGTCTATTTGCCTTTAGTAAATCAACCCCTGTGAGTTCTTAACCTTCTTAGCGGTATTCCCGAGCGTGGCTCGGGGTTAAATTTCAGAGCCAAAAGCGGTAACCCCGAGCCACACTCGGGGTACCGCCAGAAGCATCGCTGGATCCTGTAAGCAGGGTTACTTACCTTGTCACTGGGATCCAGCGATGTGTCCCGGCGGTGTGTAGCGGCGGATCTTCCTCCCGATCCTCTCCGTGCCCCGGCTTCCGTCTCCTGCGACGTGACGTTCGCAGGGGGCTGGAACCAGCGGCAAATTCAAATGTAAAACACGCCAAACACACTGATACTGTTCAAAATAAAAAAAATCACATTAGTTTGCCCTTTCCTGCAGTTTTACTGTACTTTTTATATATATAATATATGTATACATGTATATATATAAATATATATATATATATATATATATATATATATAAAATAAATGTATACAGTTGGTTTGGGCTGCTCATTCACAAGAATTACATGCAAAATAATGGTACCGCTTTCAGCACCTAAAATCCGAAAGAATCATACCGCCAGTGAGGTTAAAAGTAGTGGCTGTTATTTTTTTTTTTTTTCAGACTTTTTCCCTTTTATTTTCACCTGGTTATCCTTTGAAAAAACACACTTTGGGGTTGATTTACTAAAACTGGATAGTGCAAAATCTAGTGCAGCCCTGCAAAGAAACCAATCAGCTTCCAGGTTTTATGGTCAAAACTTAAATGAACAATCTGACGTAAGAAGCTGATTGGCTACCATGCACAGCTGCACCAGATTTTGCACTCTCCAGTTTTAGTAAATCAACCCCATAGTGTCTGTTTGTGGTTATACTTATTTCTCTATTGGATCTATAGAAGAAGCCCTGATTGGCAACTTGGACTAAACTTGGAACATGCACCGAAAAATAGAAGTGTCACACCAAATAATGAAAGTGTCCACAATAATTTACTGATTTGTACTAAAAAACAGCCAATGTTTTTGGGGGAGCCAGAAAACACTCCCCCTACATTAACATTGATTTCTCAAGCAAATACTGCTGGCTAGTAAGTCTTGTAACTAGTCTACAATTAACTTCCCTACATAGATTCACAAAGGAAAATCCTATTCTGAATCCATTCAAGTTTCTTATTTTAACTAAAGCCCTGAAAGCCCCCAATTCCACTCGATCATTGAAGAGCTTTTCCCTCATTGGCCGATTCATCCTATCTGAAGGTATATATAGGGACGTTTTGCGGCGTGATCCCTGATGACGTCACACGTAGGCTGACGAAACCGGTCGGGTCCACGCATTACGCCAACATCACTTCCGGTTCCTGGAACGCAGCCGGAGCGCAAACCGGCGTGCGAAGCTGTACTGCCTTTCCATATGTAACCTGATGTAAGTGGCTCCATTTTTCTTCGATTAAACTATGTTTACATACTACACCATGGAGTTTTTTCTCTTTCTATGATCAGGGAGTTTATGATTTGAGGAGAGTTTTCAAAAGGCGATTCATTGATCGGATCAAGTGGAGAGATGCATACATAAGCTGAGGTCGGCATTCCATCCGGTTTGGATTTATACACAGCATACCACTTACCAATGCTAGACCCCAAGGGGCCATCTGGTAAGTGAGTTTTACCTCCGGTGGTGGATTTTCTTCTCTTCTCCTTTCATCATGATCGAAAGAAACACTCCTGTTTGAACATTTGAGCACTTTCAAGCACTTATCTTTGCACCTGCTTTTTTGCACAAAGATTACTTATATGTTTTTTATCAAGAATTTATGCATTGTCACTTTATTTAAATGGACTTTTTTGACACAAAGCACGGTCACTTTATTGAAATATACGAATTGATGCATTTATTTATTTGCTATTTATTGGATTGCACTTTATACTTTTTTGAGAATTTATATACAGTATATAAATTTTTGATAAATAATTTATTGAGCGCTGTCCCCCTCTTTTTGCAAATGTTTTTGGGGGAGCCAGAAAACACTCCCCCTACATTAACATTGATTTCTCAAGCAAATACTGCTGGCTAGTAACTCTTGTAACTAGTCTACAATTAACTTCCCTACATAGATTCACAAAGGAAAATCCTATTCTGAATCCATTTAAATTTCTTATTTTAACTAAAGCCCTGATGAAGGGGGAGTGTTTTCTGCCCCCCGAAACAAGTTTGCTGTTTTTTAGTGTAAACCAGTAAATTAATTTGGATCCTTTTATCCTTTGGTCTGGAGCTCCTTACATTGGTGCATATTTTTTTTTTTTTTTTTTATTAACTTGCTGGGTACTAACAGGAAGGTAGCCCTGTCTGTTGCAAACAGCCTAATCTGAGCCATAGAGCTCTCCAAAAGTTTTTGTCCTCTCTCTTTTGTCTTGTTTTTTTCTTCATTGGACTTCAAATGTGTCTGCCCTCGTTCATTTTCATTAACCAGTTCTGGACCGGAAGGATTTGCCCCCTTAATGACCAGGCCATTTTTTTGCGATTCGGCATTGTGTTAATTTAATGGACAATTGCGCAGTCGTGCGACTCTGTACTGAAATAAATTGATGTCTTTTTTTTCCCCATAAAAAGACCTTTCTTTTGGTGGTGTTTGATCACCTCTGCGATTTTTATTTTTTCGCTATAAACAAAAAAAGAGCAACAATTCTGAAAAAAATTATATATATATATATATATATATATATATACATCTATATATTGTTTTTTTTTTACATTCTGCTATATAACACCCCCCCCCCCAAAAAAAAAAATTAAAAATCAAAATTTTTCATCCTTTTAGGCCAATTTGTATTCTGCTACTTATGCAGCCACCACATCTACAGATTAGTAAGCTGCAATATATTACAGGTTTGTTTTTTGATTTACATACCCTTCAAAAGAAGAAGATCTTTTAATCTCCAGGCTTACGTATTGTTTTAGAGGGTATGAATTGTAGCGCTTATAGTAATAAAAAGTCTGCATACATTTTAAAAGGAAATGTCCTTTAAAATCCACATAACAGCAGATATCCACGTGTTGATTAACGATGACATCTACCAACACTCCCACGAAAGACCAGGTGACACAGAACCACCACAAAGAGAGGCATATTAAATACCCTTACCAGATCTCAAAATCTTATAGGCAGTAAGTATCAGCTGATATCAGCAGGCACAGAACATCCTCCCAGTAGATATCCGTGATCAATCGTACTCCAAATGCTAGTTATCCCCTGTGGACATGGTTCTCAAAGACACAAAGGGAGCCTCTCATAGTGCAATATATCCAAAACAGACTGTTTATTGTAATAAAACAAATATATTACACTCACATTTTAGCAGAGTGGCAGTAGTAGCGTTTGGTATATCCACATGGATGTAGCTGTTTCAATCCAAAAAGATGGCCGCCGTCGCCCATATGTTTGCGGATATCTACTGGGAGGATGTTCTGTGCCTGCTGATATCAGCTGATACTTACTGCCTATAAGATTTTGAGATCTGGTAAGGGTATTTAATATGCCTCTCTTGGTGGTGGTTCTGTGTCACCTGGTCTTTCTTGGGAGTGTTGGTGGATGTCATCGTTAATCAACACGTGGATATCTGCTGTTATGTGGATTTTAAAGGACATTTCCTTTTAAAATCTATGCAGACTTTTTATTACTATAAGCGCCACAATTCATACCCTCTTTATTTATGTGTGATTATTTCAGAATCTCTATGTGTAGCTGCTTTTTTATTTATTTTATGTTATTTATTTAATCATCCTAAATACTTGACTGTTTACATTGCGGTGCATAGCGCAGCTATTCTATATCTTTCTTACGTATTGTTTTACTTTACTTCTTCTTTTTCTTACTTCATTTATTTAAATATAGACTTTATCATGCACAATGGCATCCCTAAATAATATGGATTTTCCATCACAACCTATTTTGAGAGGAGATTTTTGAGATGCTTAAGACAAATAAATAACATCTACTACTATTTTCCAATGGTTATGAAATAAGTATTGATCGTGATATAATAGGGAAAGGTTGGGGCATGGGGACAAAATAACATACTTTATGGTACATTGCCTTTGGAATGCATGTGTTAATTGACAAGTACTGACAAGATATCGTTATATAGATTAAATAAAACATGTCTGATTTATGCTTAATAAGTGTGAATAAGTGGACCACTTAGTATAATTTTGCTTTGTACCATTAGTGGAAGAATAACCCTAGACGGAGAGATTTTTAAGTTAGTGCTCCCTGAGAACCATATGCTAATATGCCTCTCCAAATGCAAAAAAAGAGACATGTGGTTAATTGAATATGTAAATAGAAATTACCCAAAAGCCTGAACTCATGTTGGACTGGCTTATTTGAATATGTGTACATATAAAACAAGCACTCTACCTTGGGAATGCCTATCCATGGGTCACTCTGGTTGCTTGAAATTGGTTACTTTACTTTCTTTTAAAATTTAAAATGAACGCAATAGCAATAATATAGCTTTGATCGTGTTTGGCCTTGGACAGCTAAAGAGAAGGTGAACAAACTTAGCTATATTCAGAGAATATAACAGAATGGGTCATATTAGTCATATTATAATTGTTGTTTGTAAAGGGTATTAGAGTATGGCTGACTATAGATGACTCTTTTTTTTTTTTTTTCGCTCAGCCAGTGTGGATAGACCAGTGTTTCTTAACCTTTGTTTTTCAGTCAATGCACAATCTTGAGGCACCCCATTCTAAAATGTTAAAAAACTAAACTAATATTTGTATATAACGCAGCAACATCCACACACGTAGGACACCCAACATTACAGGTGATTTATTCTTCCAAAGCAAACATGCCTTTTGCACACTAATAATGACTAGTGTCTCAATGTTTCTCTTCTCTCTCAGTTTCTATCCCTGACTCTGCTAATGTGTCCTCAGGTAATGAAGAAGAGGGGCAGGGGAGGGACAAACAAGGATGCTGGCATCATTGGTTGTTAGGAGGCTGGCAGCTGGAAGGTTATAAGGGTGCACAATAAAAACCTGTGGTTTTCTGTAGCTACAATTTTTGGAAAACGTTTAGGCGTTTTGCCTTGGCACCCCTGAAGAAACCTGAAAGCACCCTGGTTGAAAAAGGCTGGGAGAGAGGTAACCACTCTGCTAAGACATAGTATTCTGCAGCTGATGATCGAATGAAATGTTTGCAACTTTCCCGTTCAATCAAAGTTGATAGTTAGATTGACTTCTTTTGAGCCGAAACCACCATGCCTGGGTCAAATTTTGGCCTGTTTTTTGCTGAATTGACTTCTTTTGAGCAGAAACCGCCATGCATGGGTCAAATTTTGGCCTGTTTTTTTGCTGAATTGACTTCTTTTGAACAGAAACCGCCATGCATGGGTCAAATTTTGGCCTTTTTTTTTGCTGAATTTTACTTCTTTTGAGCAGAAACCGCCATGCATGGGTCAAATTTTGGCCTGTTTTTGCTGAATTGACTTCTTTTGAGCAGAAACCACCATGCATGGGTCATATTTTGGCCTGTTTTTGCCGAATTGACTTCTTTTGAGCAGAAACCACCATGCATGGGTTAAATTTTGGCCTGTTTTTGCTGAATTGACTTCTTTTGAGCAGAAACCGCCATGCATGGGTCAAATTTTGGCCTGTTTTTGCCGAATTTACTTCTTTTGAGCAGAAACCACCATGCATGGGTTAAATTTTGGCCTGTTTTTGCTGAATTGACTTCTTTTGAGCAGAAACCGCCATGCATGGGTCAAATTTTGGCGTGTTTTTTGCTGAACTGACTGAATTTTGATCCATGGCCAGCTTAAGTCTATGTCTTGGTGCTTGTTGTTCTCATTGAAACATCTACCTGTGTATGGTCTAATAGCAGAAACAGCCCTGTTCAAATGGTCACTGACCTATGCATAGTGAATAGTGAGGGTGCTGGTAAGTGCTGAAGAACATCTATAAATTCAGAACCTGTTCTATTCAACAGCACTGGACACCAACCAGTCTCAATATCTATGGGACACCAGACGTTTGCCTTCAATATTTGGGCCCAGACAATGCAAAACCATGGCTGAAAAAAGTAGGCATGCAAACTAAGTAAACAAGAAATCGTATGGCTGCACTTCCACACTGAGCAATATGGGCTTTATTTTAAATTTCACATGTCAATAAAAACAGCCAGCACTGACAAGAAGGGGGAAGACAGAAAGGTTGACGCGTTTCACATGGAGTGCGTGCTTTATCAAAACAACATATGTGGTTTTGATAAAGCCCATACTCCAAATGAAACACGTCAACCTTTTTGTCTTTCCCCTGCCTGTCAGTGCTGGCTGTTTTTATTGACATGTGAAATTAAAAAAAAAAAAAAAAGGATATTGCACAGTGTGGGAGTGGGAGTGCAGCCATTCAATTTCTTGTTCATGATTCACCTCTGCAGCAAGGACATGGCGTGCACTCCACTGCTTGCATCAGATCCTGTGAATCACAGCTGTACAGATTCATCTGTAAGCAGTGGGATTTCGTTGTTTCTATTCAGACATGTATACTAAACAGAGATGAGTAAAACTAAGAGTTTTCATTTTCCTGAAATTACAGCTAAAATTGGGAGATTATGGTCAAATGCTTTGAAGTCACGGTGGCTGTTTACCAAAAGCACCTTACAAACTATTCATGACTTGTCAAAAAAGCCTCTTATTTGCCTTATTATTATTATTATTATTAATATTATGCCCCTTTCATACGGGCTTTATGATCAGGTCCGCCTGTCAGTTTTTCAGGCGGACCTGATCGAATGCTCCATGCACCCCTATGGAGCTGCGGATGTCAGCGGTGACATGTCCGCTGACACCCACTGCTATCCGATCCAATCCTGTCCGTGAAATCCGGACGGATGGAAACCCTATTTTTCATCTGTCTGGAGGATAGGATCAGATAGGATTGGATGAAAATGGACATCCAATCGCCCATAGAGGAGAGCGGGGATCTGGCAGGCTCTGTCTCAGCAAAGTAAGTGAAAACTGAACTGTCATCTGCCTGCTCAGCGGGGATTGGCAGATCGATCCCCCCTAATCAAAATGGAGTCCGTCGGGCGCACCGCTCGCGTGAAAGGACCCTTACACTTTTTTAATTTAATAAAAGCAAAAAACAAAAGGAAAATAAAAATATAAAGTGACAGTACACTAATACTAATCAAATATTCAAAAAAAGGTGCACACAAACAAAAAAGCACTTAATCAAATACGCTCTTTAAATATAGCAAAAAGAAAAAAAAAGGTGTGAAATTGGGAGGAATATGAAGTTTTGGCAAATACACCGTGTTCATACCTAGTAGAAAACCAACCAGCTAAGACCCAACACAAACCTAAAAAAGAAAAACACATTATTAGGCTATGCTTGATTGCATTCTAGGCTGGTTGCGAAATGAATCCTAGTCACAGCAAAGTTGTACCATGCCATAACAATTAGCCTCAACAAACTTTAAAAAATAAAAATCTTGTAATCATTACAACTGAATTTAGTCACGTAGTTTAATGAAAAAATAAATTTCCTACATCAAGATGTCTATAGGTCAAAACAAGCATTGAATGGAGGTACAAAAATAACCCATTAAGAAGAATATGAAAAATAAATTCAAGAACAATATCCATACTGGTCACTATGACAATGAATATCTAATTTACATTACTAATAAATAATACCCACTCTCTATTGATCTTCTATAACCTTTGGTATTGAGATATTTCCAAGCCATTACGTAGGTTACATCTAATTTCCCACACAGGAATTTTAATTAACAGCACTTAAGAATATGATAATTGAAAATATATGTGAGATTTAAAGGAATGTTTTAAACAAAGACTCAATTATACAAAAATGACATCCTATAGTAGGCTATTTATGTATTCTTTTGGAGATGAGTTAAAGGGCAAGAACATACAAATGAGAACTTCATTTTAAAACAGAACATTTATTAACATGCATAGAAAAAAGTCTTCTGATGTTCATCACAAATTATGATGAGTGAGAGGAAATTCTGGTCATGGGGATAGATAGAAACCTTTACAGAGAAGATTTCATGTTCATTAACCCTTTAAAGGACAATGCAGGTACCTTCTGGTAAATTTATAATATATTATATTATATTTTACATGGTTGTACCCAATATTTTAAACTTTGCTTACATTGCAGAACAGGTACCACTCTTGGATCTGTTCCTATGCTACTTAACCACTTGCCGACCAGTCACGTTGACTGTACTGCGGCAAAGTGGCTCGTTCCCATCCAGCGACATAGACCTATGTCGCTGGACTCCTCCCCTTGTGGGCCGCTGGAGGCTCGCTCCCACTGTATTCAGTCACAGCGGGAGTCGGGCCAGGGGAGGAGCGACGGTGATCACCACGCTCTTCCCCGATCGTCGGGGAATCGAATCTAGAGATCCGCCCGCTTGTGTAAACAAAGCGGGCGGATCTCCTAAGTGACAGACAGGGTCAGATTGCAGGGTTCAGCATAGCTGAACCTGCGATCTGTCCCTGTGTCACTCAGTCACCTCCCCCCACACACGTCATTAAGCACCAGGCATACATTAACCCCTCCCTCTCCAATAAAATCAACCCCTTCCCTGCCAGTGTCATTTTTGCAGTAACAGTGCATATGTATAGCACTGATTACTGTAGTAATGTCACTGGTACCCCCAAAAGTTTAAAAAATGTCAGTCAAGGGTCCGATCTGTCCGCCGCAATGTCGCATTCCCGCAAAAAAAATCGCAGATCGCCGCCATTACTCGTTAAAAAAAAAAAACACCAAAAATTAAAGAAATCTTTCCCTTTGTTAGTAAACACAATAACTTTTGCGCAAACCAATCAAAATACGCTTATTGTGATTTTTTTTTTACCAAACATAGGTAGCGGAAAACAAATTGGCCAAAAATTTAAAACAATTTTGATTTTTACATTTTTTTGGGGGGGGGGGGGGGGATTTCATATAAAAAAATGTGAAAAATATTGTTATTTTTTCAAAATTTACGCTTTTTTTTTGTTTATAAGTAAAAATCGCACAGTTGATCAAATACCACCAAAAGAAAGCTCTGTTTGTGGGAAAAAAAGGATGTAAATTTCGTTTGGGTATGGCGTCACATGACCGCGCAATTGTCAGTTAAAGTCGCACAGTGCCGAATCGCAAAAAGTGGCCTAGACGTAAGACAGCAAAATCCTCTAGTGGTAAAGTGGTTAAAGAGCAACCAATCTGTGTGTGCCAGCTACCCTTTGACTTGCCCCCACAACACACACATTCATACCTCCTTCACTTTATTGGATGGCCTTACAAGCTATTAGTAGGCAAAGAAGATGGCAGGGAATAGAGATAGCTGGAGACCAGGTATTTGCTTTCACAACCCAGTTTGGGTTTTTCGAGGTTCTGGAGTGCTGTATATAGAACTACACTCATGTTTAGGTATATAAAGTTGTCTGCTCTACAACAATAGTGGCAGTCTGATACCAATTACACTTTAGGTACTTACAAAAAAAATATATAATAACGATGTATTAATGAATACAGAACTGAATTCACTTGTGTCTTTTATATCTGCTTAGAGTTCAACTCAAAAGTACCCATAGAAATTGAATGGTATAATATTAGCAGGGCTAGGCAAAGACCACTATGCCTATTGCCCGCTCCAGACCTTGTAAGATACCCCTAGCAAGTTATTGTTAAAAAAGAAGTATGGCCAAAGCTTTTTCGGCCATACTTATCTGGTGGGTCACAGGAGTGGACTAACTTGTGCTCTCCTGTGACCCAGATTTAGCTGATAGCAGGCTAAAGCTTGTGGTTAGCTGAAGTCACAGAGCCACCATAGGCTCTGGAAGGATCCAACCATATTGTCAGGATCAACCCAGAAATCTGATTGGCAGCTGGCTCAGCCTCTCAGCATGTGGCTGAGAGCAGGAACCAACCCCTCCCCAGCCCAGTGAGCACTGGAGGGGCAGAGCAGAGAGCGGTGACTGTCAGTCAGGGCTGATCGAGAACTGAGTGATCAGAGGTGATGTGATTGCTCAGCTCTCAGTCTTAGAGCTGGTGGGGGACAGCTCCAGCATCACACCGATACTGCAGCATATGGGTAAGTTTGTGAGTTTTTTTTTAAGAACCCCAAACTTCTGCTTTAAGGGACAAATCTGCTTGCTTGATTTTTTGATTTACTTGTTAGTTGCTGTCATCTCTCTGTTACAAATCTACAGCCTAGTGAGGCTGGACAGCATATAAAAATGTACATTTGTGCATTATACAAGGCCAGTCTATGCACCAACCATCTGTCGGGCAGATCAGTGAGGGACATCAACATACCATATATGATATGATTCATTATCATTAATGAAGTGGTACAATAAAGTCATTTTGTAAGTCATCAATACCCAAAGAAGTTTCTTGCATTAATCGCTAGACTTTTTCCTTTTCTTTTGTACATACTGGGATTAGAGAATTTCGCTGTGCATTAGCAAAACTGTCAGCGTGTTCGCAGGCAGCTAATGAAAAATGTTCTATTCTTTTTACATCTAACAAACACACTACATTACATTTGGTGTAATCACAGATTCTTTCTGTGAACGTTTCTGAATTCAGTAATAATTATGCAGTACGAAAGCGTTTCCAAAATTACAGATTTTTGAACAGTAAACTGCAACTATGAAATGTGAAATATTGAATTACTAAGCTAAGATATGCTTTTTTGTACCAGATTTACAGCAGCTATGGAGTCATGGAGTAAGATTATTATGGAGGGAATATAGTAATAAATATGTGAGTGAATATATTAAGCGTATCTGAAGTCCAAACTTGGATTTGGGATAGAGTAGAGAATGGATAAAATCCTTGCCAGACTTTATTTCTCGGGTGCTATTTTCCCCTGCACAAGCCTGAACTAAGGCTGGAAAACTTTGGACCCTCTACCTTGATGATTTAAACTCTTTTGCTTTGACTGCTAGGCATTAAAGTGTTACTAAACCCAAAACAGTAAAATCAGTCTGTATATGCAGCAAAGCATGCTTGTTATACTCACTGTGGGACCTAAGGGGTTATTCCTGCACATTGTGTAAAACGGCTGTTTGATCCTGTCTTCTCTGATCCTCCTCTTCTTCCAACGTCCCCAAACCATCTTCTTATAGTACAGAGCCTTGGAGGCACTCTACACATACTCAGTGCAGGGGATGTACACGCAGAATATGTAAAGTACTAGTAATTAAGGCAGTAAAAGATAAGTAAATACTAGCAGACAGCATGGTAAAACTTGGGCAGTCCACGTACTTAAAGGAGTTGTACAATCAGAAGGTTTTTTATCCTAATGCATTCTATGCATTAGGATTAAAAACCTTATCTGGAAGAATAAACCTACCCCTCAATAGTACCATTGATGACTGTAAACTAGTGCTGAATCCCCGGCAACCTGGATCTGTGCTGTAATTTCTGTACCTCTTGTTCAAGATTTCATCTTATTACCTTTTGTTGTAACCTAATTTTAATAAAAATGTTATTGTTAAAAAAAGATAAAAAAAAAACCCTTCTGTGTGCAGCAGACCCCCTCAGCCTCCAATACTTGCCTGAGCCCCTATCTCTATCCAGTTATGTCCAAGAGTGCCTCAGCCATCCAGGAATCTTTCTCCTGTTTGGCTGAGACACAGCAGCGGCACCATTAGCTCGCACTGCTGTCATTCAAACCCAGTTAGCCAATTAGGAGAGAGAGGAGGCGATTCCAAATGACAGCTCTGTGTCTAAATGGAACTCTACTCGGGTGCCCCCATAGCAAACTGCTTGCTTTGGGGGCACTCAACAGGAAGGAAGGGGCCAGGAATTTCAGCCTGGGACCGAGAAGAGGATGATCAGGGCTGGTATTTTAATAGAAAAAAAATGAGACTTTATAATCACTTTAAATAACAGGAAAGAGGACCTCCTTCACACAGAGGAGAGTCATCATCATCTACCCAAGGGCATGATGTGATGGGGAGAGGGGGGGGGGAGTGGGGAGAGGAAGGAGAAAGGATTCAAAGAAGGAAAGCGGCAGCAGGCCAATTGCAAATTTAAGAAGTAGGCAAATCAACCTGCCAAAAATAGAAATTTCAATTCTCCCTGAAAGGGAAAGCATGCATATATTGGAGAATTGCCTGCTTCTCCAATGAAAATGACAGCTCTGTGTCTGAATGGATACATGGAGCTCCAGCTCTACTCTGGTGCCCGGGTGCCCCCATAGCGAACTGCTTGCATTGGGGCCACTCAACAGGAAGGAAGGGGACAGGAGTTCAAGCCAGGGACCCGAGACGAGGAGGATCAGGGCTGCCCTGTGCAAAACTACAGCACAGAGGAGGTAGGTATAATATGTTTGTTATTTTATTAGAAAAAAAAAAAGCGAGACTTTACAATCACTTTAAGTAACAGGAAAGAGGACCTCCTTCACACAGAGGAGAGTCGTCATCATGTACCCAAGGGAAAGGTGTGATGGAGGGAGGGGGGGGGGGAGTGGAGAGAGGAAGGAGAAAGGATACAAAGAAGGGAAGCGGTAGCAGGCCAATTGCAAATTTAAGAAGTAGGCAAATCAACCTGCCAAAAATTGAAATATCAATTCTCCCTGAAAGGGAAAGCATACATATATTGGAGAAATGGCTGCTTCTCCAACGACAACGACAGCTCCATGTCTGAATGGATACACGGAGCTGCAGCTCTACTCGGGTGCCCCCATAGCAAACTGCTTGCTTTGGGGGCACTCAACAGGAAGGGAGGGGCCAGGAGTTCCAGCCAGGGAGCCGAGACGAGGAGGATCAGGGCTGCCCTGTGCAAAACTACAGCACAGAGGAGGTAGGTATAATATGTTTGTTATTTTAATAGAAAAAAAACAGACTTTACAATCACTTTAAGTAACAGGAAAGAGGACCTCCTTCACACAGAGTCATCATCATCTACCCAAGGTCATGGTGTGATTGGGGGGGGGGGGGGGGAGCGGAGAGAGGAAGGAGAAAGGATACAAAGAAGGGAAAAGGCAGCGGACCAATTGCAATTTTAAGAAGCGGGCAATTCAACCTGCTAAAAATTTAAATATCAGTTCTCCCTGAAAGAAAAAGCATGCATATATTGGAGAATAACTAATATTGTATAATAATTATATCCAATATTACACATTATAATTTATATTATAATTTTGGTGACTGTGTCCCTTTAAGATAAACAGCCGAGCTCTTTCTCGGGAAAAAAAAATGAACAGAAACAGAGATAATGTTTACAATCTGGAGGTTTATATAGCTGAAGAGTTGGAAATTTGCAATTATTTATAGATTCGGGTAAACAAAGGAACCCTATTTTCACAGGGTGTACAATCCAAGGAAGCATAACGAGGTTCATTAGGACCAGCGGATCTCATTATCCTTTCCTGCCTGATCCAACTCGCTTTTTGACAGCACAAATGGCTGATTTCTGCAACATTGGCTGGAGATAAAATGTAATAGTGATATCTAGAGATGGAGGTCTGAGAGATTAAGTTCAGAACGAATTGAAATGATAGCAAGATGGTTAGGCTGATGATATACCACACAGACTGATAAATGGCTTTGTGCTCTGCTAGATGAAAACATACAAATAGAGCTTAGAGGAAGATCACAACAAGCTTAACCAGCGGCCAGAGAAGGGTTTGGAAGGTTCTGAAACTGCAAAGGAGAGAATCGAAATGTTACTGCGCCAGTATTGTAACGTCTCTATTTTAGGAGATATGCCAGATGGAAAAAGAAGAAAAAAACAGTTCTCGAGTATCATAATGTCCATAACCTTCTTGTAAAATGCTATCTTTTTGTGAGCAGCCTGTCCTTGGATTCATCACTTGCCTTTATGTTGTTTAGCTGTTTTTCCCTGAAGGCTGAGACTCCCTTTTTTTTTTTGCTATTTTTTTTTTTTTTGCAATTTAAAGAGAATCTGTCTTTTTTTTTTTTTGCCATTCAGAGCAAGGTCACAATAACAGGAGCACTTTTCCATCCTCCTGTTGCTCTGTCAGAGCTTTTCAAAAATGTTCTGCACTTACGGGTATGGCAGAGCATGTGACCCCCTCCCAGCATGCCGATTACCAAGCCCAAATATTATCACATGAAGAAGGGGGTTACCAGGGGCTGACTGGCAACTTTTGGCCCATGGGAGCAAGTACAAACCAGAGGCCCATGGTGCAACCAGAGGCCCATAGTGCAGCAACTCGTCCCCCCTCCCACTCTCCCTCTTCCCAGTCTCCTCCTGACCCCCTTTTTAGGCTGAAGCTCCAATCCAGATACACTCTACTCACCGACAGAATTCGGGTTCCCGACCTGGCCAGCAGGGGGCGGTTAGGGAGAGCTGGGACAGCTCGGTTGGGGCTGGCTGGGAGAGGAGATTCTCCAGTGGGGCATGGAACTGGCCCCTGCTCAGACACAGTTTACACCATTCATGCTGGGGGGGGGGGGCAGGAGGCTTGCGCTCTGTCCTTGTCTTCAACCCACACTCAGTAGGTCAGCGGCAGGAATGTTCTTCTTCTCTTCACCAGGAATCCTTTAGGCATGTCTTTGGCAGAAGCGGTGCAGCCTTTTTTGGGGGCATTAGAGCAGCCCAGGGGGCAATTTCCCCCCTGCCCCAGTCCTCTCCTGGGGGTTATATCATCAACCCCACATAACCTCTGACACAGTGGATTGTAGAGGGGTGTGGGATAGGGTTGCCACCTCATCTGTTTAACCTGCTCCCATCCGCGCTACAGCCTATATACGGCTGCAGCGCGGACTTGAATTTTCGGGAGGCCGTTTTTAAATGGCCTCCCAGTGACACGCCCCCCGCGCGCTCCCGCGAGAGCGCATCGGGGAGAATCTGTGTCAGCCGTGTCCCTTGGACACAGCCGATCACAGATCGTGGTGAATGGCCAATCACAGCGGCCATTCACCACGTGATCAAGCCGTCCAATGAGAGATGATCTCATATGTAAACGTATGAGATCATCTCTCATCGCCGGCGCTCCTTCCTCACACAGAGCCTGCAGTGTGAGGAAGGAGGGGGAGCCGTCAGCCGCCGGGGAAACACAGCGATGTAATCAGGGCACTGATCACCAGTGCCCTGATTACTAAAGGTAAAAAAACACACACAGTGCCTGCCATCAGTGCCCACAGTGCCCGCCATCAGTGCCCCCCATCAATGTCCACAATCAGTGTCCATAGTGCTGCTAGTCAGTGCCCATCAGTGCCTGCTCATCTAGGCACTGATGAGCACTGACTGGCAGCACTATGGGCACTGAGTGTGGGCACTGATGGTGCTGCCCATCAGTGCCGCCCATCAGTGCTCATCAGTGCCACCCGTCAGTGTCCATCAGTGCCATCCGCCAGTGGCCATCAGTGCCGCCTATCAGTGCCCATCAGTGCCGCCCGTCAGTGCCGCCTCTCAGTGCCCAGCAGTGCCACCTCTCAGTGCCACCTCTCAGTGCCCAGCAGTGCCACCTCTCAGTGCCCAGCAGTGCCGCCTATCAGTGCTCATCAGTGCCGCCTATCAGTGCCGCCTATCAATGCCGCCTATCAATGCTCATCAGTGCGGCATATTAGTACCTCCTCATCAGTGCCCATAAGTGCCACCTCATCAGTGCCCATCATTGCAGCCTATCAGTGCCCATCAGTGCCGCCTCATCAGCGCACATCAGTGAAGGAGAAAAATTTATTTTCAAAATTTACTCGCAGAAAATAAGAAAAACTTTTTTTTTTTTCAAAATTTTCTGTCTTTATTCTTTTTTTTTGTAAAAAATAAAAAACCCAGAGAGGATTAAATACCACCAAAAGAAAGCTCTATTTGTGTGAAAAAAATGATAAAAATTTCATATGGGTACAGTGTAGCATGACCGCGCAATTGTCAGTCAAAGTGTGACAGCGCTGAAAGCTGAAAATCGGCCTGGATGGGAAGGGTGTTTAAGTGCACAGTAGGCAAGTGGTTAAAACTAAGCACATATGAATTGCACAGTTTCTGAGGCTAATTTAATGCAGATAAGGCACCCAATGAGTTTAAAGCGGTTGTATCCCGCTTTTTGACACTTTTACCTACAGGTAAGCCTATAATAAGGCTTACCTGTAGGTACAAATAATATCTCCTAAACCGGCACGGTTTAGGAGATATTTACAGTGCATGCAGCCGCTCGCGCGAGTGGCGCATGCGCTCTGAAGGTCCGGGGGGACCTTCAATTAACTTGCCGGGAGCTTGCCGGAAAAATCGTCATCGCGGCTCCGGCCAATCAGGGCGCTGGAGCCGTCTCTTCCGGCCAATCAGCGCGCCGGAGCCGCCGAACCCGGAAGAGACGACGAGGGATCATGGCAGCGCCCGCATCGATGTCCGGGGGTCCGTGTCGGGGCTTCGTTTTAAGGTAAGTTAAACATAATGGGCTAGTATGCGATGCATACTAGCTCATTATGCCTTTGTCTTCCAGGTTTTTTTTTTTATTTTTTTTTTTTATAGGGTTTACAACCGCTTTAAATATCACCTTAATCAGCCACAGAATGTGTGTAATTAATATGTGTTCGAGTTTAAAGGGATGAGCTGACAACCCTAGCGTGGGGAAGGTTAATATAAGTCACTTGTTTTTTTTTTTTTTCTATCCATAGTAAAGGGCCCAGGGACGGAGTCTCTTTAAGGGCAAAGATGGGTAAACTACTAAGTACACAGTCAAAATACATAAATGGTAAGGCCAAATCTGGGAATAAGAAAATAAAGCTACTCTTGCAATGGCAGCTCTCCCACCCCACCCACCCAGCAAGGGGCTACTTGCTCAATAGGTCTAGGGGTAGTGGAATAAGGTATGATATGTACCTTACCCCTCGCTGTAGCAGGCTTCTGTGCTTCTGTGCTCCTGTGAGCAGTTCCTTGCCCTTCTCACATACAATGCAGGGCTGCTTGCTGAAAATGATAGGAGGGTTTAGTTCTACTTTAAAGCTCCATTTACTCTTGTGTGTTGTGGCAATGTGCTCCTAACCACTTATGGACTGGAAGGTTTTTACCCCTTTAATAACCAGGCCATTTTTTTTCAATTTGGCACTGCGCTACTTTAACTGACAACTGCGCGGTCATGCGACGTTGTACTGTACCCTTAAACAATTGATGTCCTTTTTTCCCCACAAATAGAGCTTTCTTATGGTGGTATTTGATCACCTGTGTGCTTTTTATCTTCTGCGCTATGAACAAAGTAAGAGCGACAATTCTGAAAAAAAAAAAAACAATATTTTTCACATTCTGCTATATAACATTCCCAAAAAAAAAAGATTTTTTAAATCAAAATGTTTTTTTCATTATAGGCCAATTTGTATTCTGCCACATATTTTTGGTAAAAAAAATCCCAATACGTTTATTTTGATTGGTTTGCGCAAAAGTTATCGCATCTACAAACTAGGGGAAAGATTTATGTCTATTTTATTTATTTTTCTACTAGTAATGGCGGCGATCAGCGATTTTTAGCAGGACTGCGACAGATCAGACCCCTAACTGATCATTTTGAAAATTTTGGGGGGACCAGTGACATTACTATAGCAATCAGTGCTACAAATATGCACTGTTACTGTAATAATGACACTGGCAGGGAAGGGGTTAACCCGGGGTGGTCAAAGGGTTAAGTGGGGGAATTGTAGAATCAACACAGAGACCTGTGATCCTATATAAAAGGATCACGGGCGCTCTGTGATCATTTCAGAGAGAAGAACGGTCAGCTTTGTTTACAACAGCAGACCGTCATTCCCTCTCAGCAGGGAGCGATAGTGGGTGCCCGGCAGCAATCGCGGCCGCCAGCCCTGTGGATCAGCTTTCCCGCTTCATAATGGGGCGAGCGCGTGCCCCTCCGGTAGCACACGTGCCCCCAGGAGCACTCCTGCAAACCTCCGTACAAGTACAATGGTTTGTGCAGCCGAGCCAGCCTGCCGCAGTATACCTGGGGCGGGCGGGCAGTCGGCAAGTGGTTAAATACACATAATAACGTACATTACCACAGCACAATGCATCTACTCTTTGTACATTTATTATGAATTGCAACTCAATGTATAGTAGAGCATGACGCACTGCAGCACACCACAATGAATTTACCGTGTATTGTGGTGCATTGCATTTTTAAAAAAATATCATGTACATTTTTTCATCCATTATGGCAGATTGGCAGCTCATTCATAATAAATGGGCTGCCTTAATGCAATGCATGTGCTAACACATGAGCATTAATGCATTAATGCAAAGCAACAGAACGCATAAGTGTGAATAGGGTCTAGGTTAGTGATGGCGAACCTTGGCAGCCCAGATGTTTTGGAACTACATTTCCCATGATGCTCAGCTACACTGCAGAGGGCATGATCATCGTGGGAAATGCAGTTCCAAAACATCTGGTTTGCCATCACTGATATAGGTCTTCCTGTTAACATCTGCCTAGTACATCTCTGGAGACTTCAATGGGGTAGTATCCCAGGGCTGCCTGTAACCCTGGGTGTACAAATCATACGGTTATGTCATTTTGGCTGAAGGTATGTTTACGCGTTTTGCCAGCTGTGCTCAGTGTGATTTCCCAGCTTTGTAGAGTTTAGGGCAGGCAGTCACAATGACAATCACTTTTGTTAGAGCCACAGTATTCTTCTATTGTAGTGACTTTCTATAATCTTCTACAAACCCAACAGAATTCTGCATTCCAAACATCCTTAAACCATTGGTCAAGGGAAATAACAACCCCAACAAAGAAAGATTTTAAAGGGTTTGAATAAACTATTTTTATAGCACAGGAATGGGCACACAAGATTTATTGTTAATTCGTTTTGTATTCATCAGCTTTATTATACACTGAGAAAGCTTAAAAAAATGAGCATATAATTATAAGTTCTGATAAATGTTTTCGATGCAGTCATGATGCAGCTTACTCCTCGCATGTATTCTGGTCCTGTTTTGTGATAATAAGTTACTGCCAACAAATACATTCTCTCTTGGTATCTAAATTGAGTTTTTGCAGTTCCATGTAATCCTGAAGTATGTTTATTTGCTATCATAAGTATCCATGTACAGCGGATCCATTCAAGGACTTTACTTCGTCTGCTCCTCTTTTATGCAAGAAAAGCAATCCTCTTACAGTGGAAAGACTCTCAAGCCCCCAACTATATTCATTTTGTTAACTGTGTTCTGCCAAAGTTTAGCTTGTCTCAATTTGATAAAATATGGTGTTCTTGGTTAAAGCTGAACTCAATGCATAAAAATAAATTCACCATTAAAATACATATAAGGGAGCTGTTTTTCTATAGAAGGATTTTCTGTCTCTGAGATTTATACAGTCTCACCAGACTGTACAGCCAAAGAGGATGCCATTACTTTCTCTGTTACAGTTCAGATTGCAGTTATGTCATTTTCCTATCTCTAACATGCTGATTGGATGGAAAAGTGCAGCGGCAGTCTGACGAGGTCATCTCTATGCTCACTCTACTCTCTCCTCCTATCTGCATGTTCCTTGTCAGCAAGGAACTCCAATAAGGTGGCGTGTGCTGCATGTTTGCAGCACACCTAATTGGCTTTCAATGCTGCCCCTGCCTTTCCCATTGTGAGCTTCTACAGTATATAGGGGACAGCAAGTGGCTGATACTAAGTTAAATTCAGGTGTTAGCACTAGCTGCATTTGAAAATACATTTAATTATCTATTAGTGAATACAGAGCCTGGTTTTTTTTTTGCTCCATTTCACTTGAAGAATAACAGGGATATCACCTTCACATGGCTCACACAGGCATCTACTTTTAATTAATTGGGATTTATATGGGTTGGAATTTACCAACCCATATGGGTTACATTCTGGACCAGATGTCCCCTCGACTTGGATGGGTCTTTTTGCCACAGCCCCAGGTGAGGCTTGTGTCTGCCACCCCTTCACCCTTCTTTTTAGATGCTGATTTTTAGATCTCTTTGCATTACACTCTTGAAGAAGCTGGTAGATACTGAATTTTAGATCTCTTTGCATTATACTCTTGAAGAAGCTGGTAGATACTAATTTTCAGATCTCTTTGCATTACACTCCTGAAGAAGCTGGTAGATACTGAATTTTAGATCTCTTTGCATTATACTCTTGAAGAAGCTGGTAGATACTGATTTTTAGATCTCTTTGCATTATACTCTTGAAGAAGCTGGTAGATACTGATTTTTAGATATCTTTGCATTATACTCTTGAAGAAGCTTGTAGATACTAATTTTCAGATCTCTTTGCATTACACTCTTGAAGAAGCTGGTAGATACTGATTTTTAGATCTCTTTGCATTATACTCTTGAAGAAGCTGGTAGATACTGATTTTTAGATCTCTTTGCATTATACTCTTGAAGAAGCTGGTAGATACTGATTTTTAGATCTCTTTGCATTATACTATTGAAGAAGCTGGTAGATACTGTATTTTAGATCTCTTTGCATTATACTCTTGAAGAAGCTGGTAGATACTGATTTTTAGATCTCTTTGCATTATACTCTTGAAGAAGCTGGTAGATACTCATTTTTAGATCGCTTTGCATTATACTCTTGAAAAAGTGGATAGGGTTCGGTGAAACGCATCAGGTCGCCAAGTGGTTTATTCATCAAGTCTATATCAATCATGTATTTATTTCTTATATATATTATCATGTAACTTTTATTATGTATGTACTGTATCTATCATGAATTGTTATATGTCAGTTCTCAAATACATATACATTTTTACTTCATTCGGAAATGTTTTTTTTTTGTTTTTTTGCATTTATTCTCGCTGTATTGTTCTATTTCTCTAACCAACTTGTTAACATATGTACTCTTTACTTTGGTAAAGTAGTTGGCCTCACTCAAAGTCCCATGACCTCCTTATATATATTTTGTATACATATTTAGGGATGGAGGCCCCCCCCCCCCCCACTGTGGTTGCTCCGGGTCTTTTAGCTATTATTGAATACAGAGCTGCATTTTTTTTAATATCTGCCTAGAAATATGATTTAATAGCCACTTTGTTTGACTATGAGCAATCTATAAACAGTCCTGTTGTTGATTTTAAGGATACCAAGGAGGTGGAGGGATGTTTGTGCTATGATTAATGTGATATGAATTTATAAGTCAGATTTGTGCGCTGATGCACTGCATAACAAAAAGCAGATAGAATATCTTACAACCTATAAACTCTTTGATAGGGGATAAAGTGCCGATTCATGGGCCGTCTGTGTTGCAGGCCAGAATGCAGATATGCTAGGCTGCTACAAATCTGTTAAAGGGGAACTAAACTCCGAAATATACTCACCTCAACCTTGCCCTAGATCTCTCACTGGTTGCTGTCCTCTTCTCCCCAAGTGCCAAGTTTTCAGCCTCTTGGATGACCAGTAGAGGATGAAATTATCCAATGCATGAGCACAGGAGTTATTTAGACACAGTCAAGGTGTGGCAGAAATGCATGCTGAATTGTGCATGCACAGGTAAGTGTAATATTGCAGAAGAGGAATAGCATGTCTCTTCTTCAATAAAGATCTGCCTACTCACAGTTTCTTCAAGTTAGGTTTAGTTCCAGTTTAAAGTGAATCTATGATTTGACTATGAAGTGCAAAGCAACATGATAACGTTATTCCCCTTCCCCAGCAGCACATTCCCACACTTCTTTCGCCTCAGCTGGCGGAAGCAGGAAAAACCGCCATGTATGAGCTCTGATTCGTTTTTGGTTGTAACGTACATATGGCTAGGGACACTCCTCATAGGACACTATTGGCCTAGTGCTGTCAGATGGAACGAAGCACATGTTTCTCTATGTCCCACAAAATATGGAGTATTTTCTTCATTCCCGGCAGTCCTGCTGCGACAGGACTGCCCATGCGCTGGTCTTAAGAAAGGGAGAGTACTTGTTCCTGTGATTCTGGGGGCACACTAAACATACAGTGTGCCCCAGGTCCTAGGCAGAACAGGGCTGATCCCTTACAGTGGGAGTTTCTGGCCAGGACGTGGGGAAGCACCACTGACATTTAAACTAAGAACCAATTTTGAAATCTGCACAATGTTTTTAATTCTACTTGGGTCCCTTGACTGCAAGGTACATGTTATTACAAGGGGGAACTTAGCCTTAAGTTACTGATAGGTCCAAATTATACCCACAATAAAATCCAATATAGTATTTTTACTAACAAAACATACTTGTCCAGAGCATAATAGATTGAAAAACCAGCCTGAACAATAAAAAATATCAAGACACATGCTTACCTATCACTGCGAAGCTGGCATACATTAGATATCGTAATAGCACTGCATTCACCTACATACCTTCCTATGTATAACAAAGGGAAAGGTCTTCCACTCAACACATGATTACAAAGCTACCACCTTAAAGTATGACTAGAGGCTAAACTTTTTTTGGTTTTGGATAGACTTGAGCGGAATTAGATTACCTGTCAGGTTTGTATTACTGTTTGTGCCCATATCAGGTAGATTCACCCTCTCTATTTGTCTTGTTTACAATTATCACCAACAGTGAAAGAAAATTCCAAATTGTGTTTTGTCCTCAGAACAGGAATAGAGGGGAAATCTTCCAAAGAGGACACTAGTTCTGGTGACCACCTGGTATTTCCTCACTTCGGAGTGATTTCCTCTTACTTCCCGTTTGGCTTTGGTTTAGGAAGTGAAGAGAAATCTTCCAAATGGGACGCAGGTGGCAAAAAAAGCCTGATGGGGAGCTATAACCCTTTACTTACTCTACCCAGAATGAAAAAAAAAACATGTTTTGCCTTTATTTCCCCTTTTTTTTACAATTCTATTTTATCGATTTCAAAGATTTAAATAAGTACAACACTTGAAAAATAGAAAGAAGCAGCGACCTTGCCTCATCCTCTGCAGTTAGATGTCCTCAATCTGTGCATAGTTGCTAGTTGGAATATCCCACTCATCCCTTCTCCTATCCCACTATAAAATAAAAAACACAAAAAAAACAAATCCCCATGGACTGTTCATTGACTGAGCCAAGTGTAAAGTGAGGAATAATTTACAGATTGTTGCTATGGGTAACCCAGGGGAATCCACTTTAAGCAGCTCCTACGGGGGCAGGGCTACGCCCAAAACCATTGGCTCTCGCAGGACCAACCTACTGCTCTAAAAAAGAAGCCCGTGTTTATTTCTACTTTAAATATTCACTTACAATCAAGGCTCAATCTCCAGGTCCTGGGGAGAAACTGGTAGATATCAAGTCTATGAACACTTGATGCAAGATTGAACCCTAAATCAGGCAGTGATCCAGCATGCAGACCTCTACACTGACAGGCAAGGCAATCACTCTGGTCTAACTTAGTAGCTTAGGCACACCCCGGAGGTCCCTTTGTCCAATAAGGTGCTTTTCTATCAACTGTTGAGGCATTCTATTGTCCACTGCAATGAGCCGGTGTGCTAAAGCACTGAAGTCAGAGCTGAGTATAGGCTAGGACAGCATTACTACCCATCGTTACAGCTTTTCTGCATCTTCTACCATCAGCCTGCACCTTTCCCCTACTCCTCAGTTTCAACATTGGATTTCTTCATATGTGTCCATAACTTTAGGTAAAGAAAGGCTTTAACAAACAAAAAAAAAACAAGCTAATAAAAAGGCTTTCCCACGCAGAATTCCTCCCCCACAACCTTCCACCAAAGGCACAGGCCTCTTTGCATAGTGTCATGCTATCTATCATCAGTTGAGACCAGATTTGAAGCACATATAATTAATAGTTTTAAAAGCTAGCATTATTCTCTATATACACCTAATGCTTAAGAATATTTTATTTTGTTAAAAAAAAATGGAAGGAGTGACATGCTTTAATCAACAATGAGTCATTCTGTGCATTGTATTTTGTCAGCTGCCAGTGCGTTCTTCACTTATTTGCATAGAGCAGTATTTTTGTTCTAATGACACCAACTGTCAATAGATGAAATGAGCTCTGCGCCACGGCTCCATATACACTATGAAGCTTCTCAGAGGGATCTCGAAATTACAAAGTAAAACAGCAAGCTATAATTCAAAAAACAAATTAAACTAATCGATCAATGCCTGTTAAAGGCAGAGCATACCCCATAAGATCAATTTCTGTGTCATTTTCTCCAGTTCTGTGCTGAAGAACATATGTGTGCATATTGATGGCAGTCAATCAGAAAATATAAATTGATGGGTTTAAACTGTATCTTGTCTATTATCAGGACGCTTGTGAATATTTACTAGATAAGACAGTGACAGCACATCAAAGAACGATGAGTGTGTTTATTCTCTAGTGGCATGACCATGTGGTTTTTCTAATTGAGTATATGGATAGAATATGTCAACATTTTGAAAATTAAATGATAAAAATGAGTCCACCAGTTGTTATCCCAATTCAATATTTGTCCAGCAATCCCTAGGGTAGCAGGGGACGCAAGATTTATTGCTGCCATAAGGCACATGTATGTAGCTCAGCAGGACAGCACAGCCATTAGAATTCAGTACCTGCTGTTTTTTTCTGTCCACCTAAAGAGAACCTGTTGTCAACATGCCCTCAGTGTGCAAAAAGATACCTTAAAATAATACTAAATAAACACCGTTTAATTTACATTATCTCTCTATTTCTGTATGTGCATTATGGCACTGTAATTATTTTAATTAAAAAAAATATATATATCTAAATACCTTTTTTCTAATTGATATACAGCTGTCACATGACCCAGATCTTTCCCAGTCTGTCTGCAGGAAAACATAGGCAGGAGAAGCTTCTAGTCCTCTGCTTCTGGTCACATGTTTAAAATAAAAAATAAATAAAAAAACAGCATTTGGAGTACAGAGTAAAAATACATAAATAATATCAATAAACTGTTTTAAATTGGCATACAAATATATATTTGAAATCAAATATTTATTCTTTTGTGGAAGTAACATAGTGTGGGTGGATTTTTGCCAGTCCCAGGCTTTGTCATGCCCATCCAGCCTTGTCTTAGAATAAGAGGGAAGTGAAGCCACCATTAATCTACATGTAATATCCCACTCCTATTGTGTTTAGCTAGTTAGTGGGCATGGGGTGGCCTGCCATTTACTACTGTGTATATTCCCACATTTGTGACTCTATATTCACATGAGCTGCTCAGATGTGATAGGGAGGAAATGCTCAGCATAGAAACTCACTAAAAACTGAGCATGTGCAGAGTTGCCACCACAACTGCAAAATCCCTAGCTGAATTGGGGACATGAACAGAAGGTTGAGATAGAGAGCAGCAGGATCAATCAGTTTTTTTGTAGAATACAGAACATGAATCTCATAGTGACTGAGTGAGTATGAACAGCATGTAATATAGCATTTATTGATAGTCTTTTTTATGATATGGGTTTAGTGATGCTTTAAAAGTACAGAAGAGCAAGGTTTGTAAAGAAAGCAAGTTCAAAAAGATTCCCCCTATTGTACAGGAACCCTCATCTTCTATTGCATAAAAAACTGTAGCCGCTGTCCAGGGATCCAGCACTTTCCTCACCTGGGCCTCACCGGCATCTTTACTAAGGGAAGCCAGCTGTGACCCATTGTAGCTTCACAACCAGCTTCCTTCTGAACATGTGCAAGCAATGCTGCTCTGTATTAATCATTCCGCAGCCTCCTGGGACATGTCCCAGTAGGTTGTGGGTTGGGGAGAACTTCCGCTTTCATTGTCTAGGTGGTCAGAGCAGAAGTGGGAGCGGGTACCTGCTAAAACGATGTACTCGCTCACCCCAAAAATAACCCAACCCTTCAAAACTAGGAGAGGAGGGAAGGAAGGAGGTGTTAAAGTAGAACTTCCCATTTAGGGTGGAGTTCAGCTTTAAATAATGAAGTAATACTGGGAATTACAGCCAGCATACAGAACAAGAAAAGTGTAGCAAGAGAAGTGCTCCTTTATAGTGTGCATACAGAATGAGTATAGATACTAAGAACTGCACCCATTGAACACCCCAAGGGGAGTGCTCCTGTGCAGTGTTCAAACATACAGAATGAGTATAGATACTAAGAACTGCACCCATTGTACACACCAAGGGGAGTGCTCCTGTGCAGTGTTCAAACATACAGAATGAGAACAGATTTGAGAATGATACCAAGAGCACCAAAGAATACAGGACAAGGGAAATAGTACCGTCTACTGCTCAAACAAAAGGAGTAAGGACTGATTCTCAAAACTACACGTAGCATAAAGAGTAAGAGAAGTGCTCTTGAGTAGTGTCCATACATAAAGACTGAGTAGAGATTCTGAGAATTACACACATTATACAGACACTGAAACAACACCAATGATTGGAATAGTCTCACACCAGAAATCAGAGTCTCTATGATGCATACAATTATCAAGTAGATTGTGATATGCACACAGATGTGATTTTATTGCTTTGAAATTTTGAATTTGGAGGTTATAATTAATGTGAACAGATTCACTTACACATACATGGTGATAGAGAAGGCACACATCTGATCTGATGTGAATTCTTTTTAAAGTTTTCAAGTTTGTTTTGGAGATTGAACTTTCATGTCACTGTATGGCAGGGGTCGGGAACCTATGGTTCGCGAGCCAGACGTGGCTCTTTTAATGGCTGCATCTGGCTCACAGACAAATAGGGTCTCCTGCTATGACTATATCATTATTAGCCCCGAGTCGAGTCCATGCCTGCGTGCTGCGGCCACACTGGTTGCTAGTATGCTGCTTGGCGTCTAGCAACCAGTGATGTCACGTGACATCAGCGGAGAGCGAGGGCAATGGTCAAATTCCCCCTCCGCTCCTAAATTTACTCCACCCACCACCGGCCACCTCCCTCTTCTCCAGGCGGCAGCACAGGCTCACGGTAGAGCCGAGGGAGGTCCTGAAGCGACAGGTCAGTCAGTCAGACTCGTCAGTGTAAATATTTTGCATTCTGTGCTTCCCCTGTCTCAAGTAATTGCAAATATTCTTTCAGAAAGAGTATTTTCAATTACTAAGTTGAAACAGGGAAGCACAGAAAGCAAAAAGTTATAGGCTAGCCTGCACCTTCTTTTTTATCTTTTATTCACAGTTTACAGAGGCTTCCAATACCCTCACTGAAGAAGTGCTGCAGGCCTGCAGCCATATATACAGTGGAATTTTTTAATAACATTTCCCCAGACATTGACATTTTGGCACATATGGACTACACATCCACTTTCTGTTTGCGCTAAGATTATTTCTCCTTTCCATTGTCGTGCCCTGCAAATCGCACTGGTGTGAACAGGGGAAGTCAACTTTAATATTTCAGCTCCTTTAACCACTTCAGCCCTGGAAGGTTTTACCCCCTTAATGACCAGGACATTTTTTGCAATTCGTCACTGCGTTACTTACTTAAACAAAGGATCCCGACCCCTGAAATATAGTGTATGGCTCTTACAAAATTACATTTGAAAATATGTGGTGTTTGTGGCTCTCTCAGCCAAAAAGGTTCCTCACCCCTGCTGTATGGTCACTCTTCACTTGATTTATTACACAAAAAATTTTGGAAGTTTTTGAATATTGTTTTTTTTTTTTTCTTTAATATATGGACACTTATATGTTATAAAAACCTTTATTAATACATATTTAGGTTGGGTGAATTGGATGTGGGTTTCTCATCCAATTTGCATGACAGGAGACTGTTCCGGCTCTCAAGGAAGCCAGTTCACACATCTCCGTGTTAGCCGCAGAAAAGTCCTGTGTGTCTTCTGGTCCGTTTCGGGTCTGAATTCAGTTAAAAATTCTGACCTTATGCGATCCTGAAATGGTGCACAGGGACGCATCAGAACCCCTGTTGAGAGCTGCTCCGAATTCAGTGTGAACCCAGCCTTAAGGTTTGGCACCACACAATATCATTGAATTGTTCACATTATTAATTAATACCGAGAACTATACACAGCATATAGAGTAAGACAAGTGTAGAGATACTGAGATTTACACACATCATAAAGACCAAAAGAGATGCACCTGTGTAGTGTCCATATATACAGACTGAATATGGATACTAAAAATTACAGTCAACATTCAAAGTAAGAGAAGTGCTTCTCTGTAGTGTCCATACATACAGGAGTAGTATAGATAATGAGACTACGTTAGATACTAATAACTACACACAGCATATGGAGTATGAGAAGTGCTCTTGTGTAGTGTCCATACAGGAGTAGTCTATTTGTAGACCAGTGGTTCTCAACCAGGGTTCCGTGGAACCCTGGGGTTCCTCCAGAGGTTGCTAGGGGTTCCTTGAGCAATGAGCAATTTCTGCCTCTCAGATAAGTTCCCCTGACACCATTGATCTTTGTAGCTATCTGGAAGAAGGGAATTCTTCCCAATGTCCACAAGTGTAAGGAGCATTCATCCCACTGACCATCACACTAATGTATCATGAGTTGTAAATATAGTCATTTTTAGCAGGGGTTCCCTGAGATCTGAAAATTATTTCAAGGGTTCTTCTGTGTTGAAAAGGTTGCGAAAGGCTGTTGTAGACACTAAGAATAGGACCCAACATGCAGACCAAAAAAACGTCCTCTTGTGCAGTGTCCATACATACAAAATAGGTATAGATACTGAGAACTACATGCAGCGTATAGAGTAAGAGAAATGCTCCAGTGTATTATCTATACATACAAAATGGGAACAAATTTAAGAATGACACCTAGTGCACCAAAGAAGATAAGTGCTACTGTTCAGGATGCATGCATATGGGGTTGACAACCTCCAGCTGCATTTTTTACTGACAAACATGTGAAATTTACTGGCGGAGCACATTTTTTACTGACAAGCTAAAAAATGACAGAGCTCTTAGTAAAAATAAAGACACTCAATATTTAAACAGAATAAACACAATATGGAAATACTGACAATACACATAGCAAGTAACAACAGTCAACACAGCATGACAAATTAGCAACCCCTGCTATTTACATACAGTTGTAAAAGTCACTGATTTTTACAAACTCAGTAAATTTACTAACGGTTGGCCACCCTGATTTGGAAGTAGTACAGCGGCTAAAAGTTTTTGGGGAGTGAATTTAACTTGTAGTTTAAAGGACATTCAAAATGGCTTCACCAGCTACTTGTCAGGAGCTTAAATCACTTACAACAGCTAAGAGGGGATTGCAGCAGACAGTAGCCAGCTCTCTGGAGAGCTTACCACACCCCCAGCTTAGGCCTTATAAAGAAGATAGTGCAGCAAAGTTGGAGGACAGCACTACACAGATTTACAAATCCATTCTCATTCAGTAAAAGCTTTAAAGCAACCACTGTGAAACAGAATTTTCCAATCATATTAACACAGTCTGCTCACTTGATTGCTTCAAATTTGCACCCATATGAGCTGGCAGACAGGACGAGGGTTTGCTGTCATCAGTGGTTCAGCTGTGTGCATGTTTTATGAGTGTACCTAAAATGCAAGAGATCAAATCACACAGACTAATAAGCTATAATAAGCTATTCACAGCATAGCAGTAAATTAATGCAAACAATCTTCGATCCAGACACCTCTAGCATACAACCAGTTGGTGCCAAATGATATATGCAACATTTCAGAGGGAATAAAAAAACAGTGTTCAACGGTAACAGGACTCAAGCACATATTGTAAAGCACAGTGTCTTAGTGGTTAACAGTCCTGTCTTGCAGTTCTAGGAGTCCTAATTTGAAGCCCAACCAGGATGCTAGCTGCATAGAATTTGCATGTTCTCCCTTTGCTTGGGTGCATGGGCTTCCTTCCACACACACTAGGTTTATTGGCTCCTGTTTAAATTGGCCCTAGTATATATGCCAGTGTGTGCATCAGCCCTGGGAGTTGGGTCTACAGCCATGGCCAAAACTTTTGAGAACGACACAAATATTATTTTTTACAAAGTCTGCTGCTTCAGTGTTTTTAGATTTTTGTCAGATGTTACTATGGTATACTGAAGTATAATTACAAGCATTTCATAAGTGCCAAAGGCTTTTAATGACAATTACATTAAGTTTATGCAAAGAGTCAATATTTGCAATGCTGACCCTTCTTTTTTAAGACCTCTGAAATGCGTTCTGGCATGCTGTCAATCAACTTCTGGGCCACATCCTGACTGATGGCAGCCCATTCTTACATAATAAATGCTTGTAGAATTTATGTTTTATTTTCTGTTCACCGGGCCCTTGGCCATGGACCCAAAATTTTAAAGTTTTGTTCCCCAGGCCACTAATGCCTCGTTTCCACTGAGCGGATCGGTTCGGATCGGTTTGGTACGGTACGCTAATTTGAGTGTTTCCATTATGAAAGTGGCCCATACAACCGAACCAAACCGCACCATTCCTGGTCCTGCTTCAGATGTAGGGCCATAGGAAATGGTACGGTACGGTTAGGGCGGAGCTACTGGCATCACACGATAGATTCCACTGATTGGCGGACAGGAAAACTTTAATGCTCACGTGAAATGAAAGAGCAAAACAAACACCTCATTTGGTGTAAACCCTGCATGGTCCCTGGTGGCCCGACTTGCAGTGGAAACACTCACCTGAATAGACCGGACCATTCTAACCCTTCCAAACTGTACCGACCCGAACCGTTCCGCTCAGTGGAAACGAGGCATTCGTTTTCACTTTTGCCTTATGGAAATGTGCACCATCATGCTGGAAAAGCCATTGTTCATCACTAAACTGTTCTTGGATGGTTGGGAGAAGTTGCTCTCGGAGGATGTTTTTGTACCATTCTTTATTTAGGGCTGTGTTTTTTTTTTTTTTTTTAGGGCTGTGTTTTTAGGCAAAATTGTGAGTGAGCCCACTCCATTGGCTAAGAAGCAACCACACACATGAATTGTCTCTGGATGCTTTACTGTTGACATGACACAGGACTGATGGTAGCGCTCATCTTTTCTTGGATTGGGAAGGGGAATTGGAAAAGGGGATTCCTCGGAGAAAATGACTTTACCCCAGTCCTCAGCAGTCCAATCCCTGTACCTTTTGCAGAATATCAGTCTGTCCCTGATGTTTTTCCTGGAGAGAAGTGGCTTCTTTGCTGCCCTTCTTGACACCAGGTCACCCTCCAAAAATCTTCACCTCACTGTGTGTGCAGATGCACTCAAACCTACCTGCGGCCATTCCTGAGCAAGCTCCACACTGGTGGTACCCTAATCCTGCAGCTGAATCAACTGTAGGAGACGATCCTGGAGATTGCTGGACTTTCTTGTGTACCCTGAAGCCACAAATGCATTGAAATTTTTTTTTTTTTTTATAGGATTATGTTCATTTTCATGGAAAAGAGGAACTTTGCAACTAATTGCAATTCATCTGATCACTCTTCATACCATTCTGGAGTATATGCAAATTGCCATCATAAAAACTAAGGCAGCAGAATTTCTGAAAATTAATATTTGTGTAATTCTCAAAACCTTTTGCAACTGCTGTACAATACCTAGCACATTTGTATTGGAGCCGGAGAATAGACAGTCCAGTCCAATATCAGTAATGTGAGTAAGCACAAAAGATGGACTATAAAACACAAGCTTTTCTTTTTTTTTTCTAATTTCCGGACTCAATCATCATGTATTAACTATTATGCTTAAATTACAGAGGCACATCATTAGGTCTCTGTTGACTGGTCTTCACTTTGCCTGCTTTCAGTATCACTACAATGTGGAACACATTGAGCAGAATATTTACATAAGGCTGTACACTATAAAAACGGAAAGCTTTGTCGAGGGGCTTTTAGTGTCTGGCATGGAATCCAGTTCTGGAACCAGAAACCGAGGCTGCTATTGTAGCTTAAGCTGGGATAAAACCATTGTGAGATAGCACTATTGTCTCCTGAATTCTGCTGGCGGCTTAATGGGAACAGTTCAGAGATCACAGGGCTCTTGGTGTGGTTTATTTTTTATTATTGCATTATTAGTTTTCGGAAATGTGCCACTTTTATATGGGATTCGCTGGTTAAATATTTCAGCTTTTTAATTTAAAAATTGGAGAATTTCTTTATGGCCAATATTTGAACTCTCAGTGCGAGCTGACTGTTGGGACCTTGATACTTTAAATGTCAGAATCCACTTGAAATATTAAGAAAGCTCCCAGCGCTTTTATTGTTTTGCTATAAGGTACATCGTGGCTTTAAACAAAATTAAAAAAAACCCCTCCAAACTACTAAGATGATTTGAAGCCCAACTGAACAGGCAGTTTGAAACAGCAAAAACGTTCCAGGTGCATGAAAACTAAGTCTTGGGTTCCCCATACACTTTACAATCGGACTATACAGTCTTTCTAGAATCAACAAAACTATGCATGATGGCCTACCTAAGCTATCCATTCAATTTGTTTCCAATCAGCCAGGCTCTTGCACTTGATAAATAGTAGATCTAAAGGACATTGTATATCTAGATTATAACATTTGTGGTGTGCTTTACAAATGGTTTTCTTTAAAATGCAGCAACAGCCTGAGTGAGTATCTTTTGCAGAGAATGACCCTTGCTCTCTAAATGAAAGCTGTGGTCTCTCTGCAGAGGTCTGACCCTCTGCTGAGTCAAAGCTAAAGTTAGTTCTGCAATCAGCAAAGCTGGTGCTCTCTGTCGATTGAAGAACTCTACTCTTTACAAGCAGAGAACAGGCTTTTCTACACATTGTGTGATGGTTTTCTAAATAAAACCAACTGTAAGACTTTTTACGTTTTAGCTTTATCAGCCAGCTCCTACAAGCTCATGGACAAATATTTGTTTTCCCTGACCAATAGTGGGAGGTATTGGAGGTGAGAATGAATGGGCTTAACTTTGGCTTTCATTAATGCCTGAAGCTGACAATAAAGCCTACTAGGTTCAGAGGCCAGTGGTGGACAGCTACCAAAAGGGTCTTTATGCAAGAGCAATTACTGGGCCCTATGCAACACTTATTCACTGTGTATTGATTGCCAGCTAGATAAAAGTGAGGTGTCCAGGTCTATGGGATGAAGGGGTGGCAGCACCCATCTGACCCACAGCTGGCATAAATGGGCCTCGTAGTCCACTGGGGCCTTTTTTGGCGCTTTTCCACTGCATGGAACCGCACCGGTTTGGCACGCTTTTGTGCTTTTCCACTGCGGTACCGCATGGTATAGGGTCGGAACGGTTCGGTACGGTATGGTATAGGTTTGCTTTTCCACTGCATGGAACCGAACGGTACGGTACGGCTCTGAAAAAACAGTACCTACTCGATTGTGGTTCCAACAGGTACCAAACTGGTACCATATCCCACAATCCTTTGCATGCAGTCACTACTAGCCACTGATTGGTCAGAGAATCACACCCACCCCGTTGTTATCCCACCCACTTAACTTTAGTACTACTTTAGTGGAAAAGCAAACCTATACCGTACCGTACCGAACCGTTCCAACACTATACCATGCGGTACCGCAGTGGAAAAGCAAACAGGGCCAAGCAGGGCCGAGTAGAGCCGAGCCGGTACTAGCCGGTACTTGCAGTGGAAAAGTGCCATTTGAAACCGCACAGACTGCACAAATGGTACATATGCCATTGTTTGGGGCTATTGGGTCTTCAGGGTCTTATTCAAAGCCATGTAGGCATTTGTAGGACCTAGACTCTGGGGGACTGAGGAATCCTCAGTCCCCAACAGAGGCCACTGAAAGTCCCAGCATAGTGACCTGTCATTCCTCAGTCCCCTACAGAGGGCACTACAAGTCCCAGCATAGTGGGCTGCCTCACTGGGGAATGGCAACCTGCTATGCTGGGACCTGCAATGCTCTTTGTGGGGGTCTAAGGGTATAGCAGCCTGCTATGCTCAGACTTGTAGTATCCTACACTGCTGGGAACAGAGGAATGGCAGTGTAAGGGAGAACTCTGGCAACCCTGATGTAAGGGGGTATCTTACATATGAAGGGGTGGGCCTTAAACAGGAAGGGGTGGCACAAATTTAGATGGGGGGGTTGTCCAATTTTAGTCTTGCCTAGGGCAGCACAAAACCAAAATACACCACTGTGCCTAGTGTTAGTATAGTATACCCTATATGGCACAGTTGACATAAAAGGTGGGCCAGAATTATACTCCCTGCCCTGCTATGCCAGCTGTCTTGTGCCACCCCATTCTTACCCCAGTGGACTGACTAGCTTGAGTATAACACTAACAAAGAGGAATATGACATTCACGCAAGACACACTGAGGCTGGGGGCCATGGGGCTGTAAGTGACAGTTTGCTCACTTTGTATCACCCTAAATCATAGCCCCGTAGCCATAGGCATATGGACTCAAACTTGTTAATATATAAGTACATAGAATACTAGTCCATTAACAAGGACCCAAAAAATACAGGGACAACAATAAGGACAGAGCTGCACTGCTAGGCAGCTGAAAAGCTAGAATCTAATATGCACAGGAATGTGGTACTTACCACAGTAAAATGTGTGCCACCCCTGGCAGCCCTTCCATCTAAGGCCACGACTTTGTTGATTATGCAGAAATCTGGCCCAGCATGTATTGTAGGCCGGTTCAGATTAGAATACTTAGCAAGTTTTCAAATGCTTAGATTACCACCAGCCCTACCCATGAAATGGCACTGATGAATAAAGGCTAATATAGATTTTACATTTTTTTTTTTTTAAGAAAACCACAGAGGATGACTAAGGCTGTGCAGCCTACCAGCGCTCTTGTGTGCTCACGGATATTTTCTTATACCCTAGTCCTTCTGGCATATGTTCAGGTTTGCCAGAAAGTCATGAATGGCCTGCTATCCCTTCATCCAGTTTTCATGAATTTCGCTTGTAATGCTATCAGATGTATTTTATTGGAGTCCCACACAAGGAAACATTGCAATAAACAATGTAAAGGGCAAAAACATTTGCAGCTTAGCAGTGCACTAAGATATCTATTATTTATCAGCCTAAACATTTCTTCTGTCTGTGTTTCTTTTTAAGTGGCTTGCCCATGGCCTTAAAAAGCAGACATTACACTTTGAATTATATTGTTATAAATCTTTTCTCTGACTAAACCTGACTCATACTTGCAGTTACTATATTTATATACTCACAACGTTTTATGAACCGGCAGATTTTTAGCTGGCGGAGAACTGCTGGGACTTGCAGTTACAGTATATGACAGATGAGAGTTTATGGATTGTCTCTGTCTATTTAAACTGGACCCATCACTTGGTGACATATATTTTAAACTTGAAATCCAGCTGTAAAAAAAAGCCACCTTTTTTCTGCAGACTTTTAGCCAGAAGCTTCCTCTTCTTCATCCGATGGCAGCGGGTGGGCATTATTCCTGGACTGAGCGGTGCTCACATATTGGTGTATGAGCGCCGCTCAGTCCTGAAGTAATGCGAACTCATGTGCAAATTAACTAAAGTGCAAACTCAAATAAAGTAAACAACCCAAAATTCATATTTATACACTGGGAAATAAATTAAGTCCATATTTTATCTGAAAAATTTGCTCTAAAGTTCTTATAGAAAGCATGTATTTAGCTAATATTAGCCTCCAGTTCCTCCACATGCAAAAAGTAAAAGTGTCCTTGTGCAAGGCAAATAAGCTGAAAGTGCTTGTGCATCACCACTGTGCTCTTAAATAGAAGACTGTCCGCTTACCAGCCAGAGATCCCACACAGGTAATCAGAAGTGCATAGGAGGAATCACAATGGAAAACCCATAGTTGATTGCCATCCAACCTCTAAGGCTCAAGGTGAACCCAGGCTCCAATTGGTCTCCAATCCAAGTTGACGCCTTCTGAGGGGAAACGCATTGGGTGGAGCCAGCTGAGTGACATCAGGGTGCACTGATCATTCTGCAAGCAGCCGTGCTTCCATGATTTTGTTTGCCCTATACAAGTGAATACTCTGTAAGTGTATTACGTTATTTATTATACATGTATTTTAAACGTTAATGCACTATGAGTCCTCTCCATTGTCTATAATATGAAATATTCTGGATGTCGGGAGCCTGGATTCACCTTGAACTTTAGAGGCTGGTCGGCAATTAACTACAGGTTTTCCATTGTGATTTTTCCTATGCGCTTCTGATCCCCTGTGTGGGATCTCTGGATCTAGTTTCATTTATTTGAGTTTGTACTTTGCACTTTAGTCAATTTACACATGGTATATAATTGTGCACAATTTTTACTTTGAACACTTATAGGGAGTGAAGAAAAGGTTTGATATCACAGTGGTACAGTTTAAAGAGACATTTAATATTAGACATAGCATACATGTGTGATCCAATTGTCTAGAATTACATATCAAAAAGCCCCGTACACACGCTACAAATTTCCGCCGACCGGTCGTCCGTCTTTTGTCCAGAGTGCGTGTCCATTGGTTGGAATGTGCTCTAGACTGCACACGAATTTTCCCGTACGACAGAATTCTACTTCAGAAGTGATGTCATGTGTTGGATTGCTTTCTATGTGTTCTTTCATCTGTGAGCATGCCTAGTCTTGCTCATAAGATTTTTCCCCATTGAAATCTGTACTAATGAGACGAAAATCAGACGTTTGTTGACGGAGGACAAAAATTTTAATGGCTGCACATCAGGATTTTGTCAGCCGAAAAGTCAGAGTCGGCTGTCGAAAGCACCATACTAACAATCCGAAAATCGGCAGATCGGTCGTCGGACGAAATTTCCCTTTCCGAATTTCTTATCGTGTGTACGGGGCTTAAGTCAATAGAAACAGCGCACCATTATAGACTGCCTGGCCAAATAAAAAGTCGCCACCTGGAATTACCTAATCAACTACCTAAACTAAGTATGCAGCAGTAACCATCCTATTGGATAGTTACTGCATGTGCCCAAAGAATGAGGTCAGCTGACTACCTGAATATACTAAATGACAGGTTATTCCATCAATGGATTTTTTTTCTTTCCTGAGGGCACGGGCATATTCCAAGATGACAATGCCAGGATTCATTGGGCTCAAATTGTGAAAGAGTGGTTCAGGGAGCATGAGACATCGTTTCCATACATGGATTGAATTTGGCAACCACAGAGTCCAGAACTTAACCCCATTGAGAATCTTTGGGATGTGCTGGAGAAGGCTTTGCGCAGTGGTCCAACTCTCCCATCATCAATACAAGATCTTGGTGAAAAATCAATGCAACACTAGACGAAAATAAATCTTGTGACATTGCAGAAGCTTATTGAAACAATGCCACAGCGAATGCGTGCCGTAATCAAAGCCAACGAAATGTGTGACCTTTTTTTTTTTTCTGGTGGTGACTTTGTTTTTTGGCCAGGCAGTGTATGTCTATACCATTCGTTATTTCCTAATATTCAAGAAACTTTTGGTGCAGCAGTTTTAATATTGACGTGGCCAAGCGCAACTTTTAGGAGCCCCAACTAAAGCGAACCCAGCTTGTGTGATGATGCACCCCCTAGGAGGCATGTAAGTGACAGGCTGGAATTACGGGAAACTATATGACTACACTTTGAGCACAGTCATTGTACTTTGCATTGCTTTATTAAATTAATGTTAAAGGATTTCCTACCTGACACTGTTTGCGTCTCATAGTTGACCTTTAAGGGGATATTTAGTTAAGATCCGAAAATGGAAAGTATTTCTAAAGCCAAATTTTCTTTTTTAATTTATGATAGTAGAGAATGTTTTTTTTTTTTTTTGGCCATCTGTGTCCCATTTGAGTGATCTTCCTTCACTTTCATTCATGCAGATATAATAGTAAAAATGAGCCTAAAAGGACAACAAACAATCACCTCAAGAGTGCTTTACTAAATATCACAAGTGTGACAGGAATACAAAAGGCTGTCAATGCAATTCTGGGCCAAAAATCCCCCTTCATCAGGGCTACAAAATTTACAGGAAAAAATCCATATAAAAATAGAATATTAACCACTTAAGCCCCGGAAGATTTTACCCCCTTCCTGACCAGGGTTTTTTTTGCGATTTTTTACTGTGTGACTTTAACGGACAATTGCGCGGTCGTGCGACACTGTACCTAAAGGAATTTCACGTCCTTTTTTCCCCACAAACGGAGCTTTCTTTTGGTGGTATTTGATCACCTGTGCGATTTTTTGATCATGCGCTATAAACAAAAAAAGAGCGTAATTTTTGCAAAAATAACAATATTTTTCACTTTTTTTTATATGAAATTCCCCCCCAAAAAAATGTAAAAATCTAAATTTTTTAACATTTTCGACCAAATTGTTTTACGCTACATATGTTTGGTAAAAAAAATCGCAAAAAGCGTATTTTGATTGGTTTGCGCAAAAGTTATCGCGTTTACTAACAAAGGGAAAGATTTTTGTCATTTTTGGTGTTTTTTTTTTTAAACGAGTAATGGCGGCGATCTGCGATTTTTTTTGCGGTACTGCGACATTGCGGCGGACAGATCGGACCCTAGACTGACATTTTTGACACTTTTGGGGGTACCAGTGACATTACTGCAGTAATCAGTGCTATATATATGCACTGTTACTGCAAAAATGACACTGGCAGGGAAGGGGTTAACTGTATTGGAGAGGGAGGGGTTAAGTGTGTCCTAGGAGCGTGATTCTAACTGTGATGGGACAGGTCTCCTAGTGTAAAAACAAAGATCAACGGTTCTACATAGTAGAACCGTCTGATCTTCATTTTTACACAGGGGAGAATGACAGGCGGCTTGTTTACATAAGCCGCTTTGTCTTTCTCCCGCTGTACCGGCGATCGTAGTGTGACCGGCAGACATCGGGTCCGCCAGTCACACTCCCGCACTCCTCCGTGAACGAGCCGAGGCTATTGGCTCTAAAAGGAGTGACAGGCGAGTGACGTTAATTAACGTCACTCTGCCTGGCCGGGGCTGACCGCCGCAGTAAATTTACTTGCGGCGGTCGGCAAGTAGTTAAAGTGATATTAAAGACTGTTTTTTATGGTTAAAATAAATAAAGTAAAAAATTAAAGAGGTTATACTTAAATTAGAATTATAAGCAAAACTTTTATTTTCATTTTGGATAGAGTAAGAGAGGTTTATAACCCCTGTCAGTTTTTTTTTCCGCCATCTATGTCTCATTTCGGAGATTTTCCTTCACTTCTGTCCAATAGCCAAACAGGAAGAGAGAGGAAATCCCTGCAAATTTAGGGAATTCCTTAGGGACCCCCAGCTCACCAGAACTAGTGTCTCTATAGGAAGATTTCCCCTCTAATACTTTTCTGGGAAAAACGCAAAATTTGGGGTTTTCTTTTACTTTCACTTTCATTGATGATGGTAAACAAGACAAATAGAGAGGGTGAATCTATTTAACCACTTTGCCACTGCTCACAAGAGCTCTACTGCGGCAAAGTGGTTCGTTATCATCTGGCGACGTAGACCTACATCGCCAGACACTCCCCTTTCTCGGCGGCTTGCTCCCGCTGTATTCAGTCACAGCGGGAGTCGGGCCAGGGGAGGAGCGGCGGCGATCACCGCTGCTCTTCCCCAATCGTCTGGGAATCAAGTCTGGAGATCCGCCCGTCCGCTTGTGCAAACAGAGCGGGCGGATCGCCTAAGTGACAGGCAGGGTCAGATTGCAGGATTCAGCATAGCTGAACCTGCGATCTGTCCTTGTGTCACTCAGTCACCTCCCCCCACACATGTCAGTAAGCACCAGGCATACATTAACCCCTCCCTCTCCAATAAAATTAACCCCTTCCCTGCCAGTGTAATTTTTACAGTAACAGTGCATATGTATAGCACTGATTACTGTAGTAATGTCACTGGTACCCCCATAAGTGTCAAAAATGTCAGTCAAGGGTCCGATCTGTCCGCCGCAATGTCACAGTCCCGCAAAAGAAATGGCCAAAAATGACAGAAATCTTTCCCTTAGTTAGTAAGCGCAATAACTTTTGCACAAACCAATCAAAATACGCTTATTGTGATTTTTTATTACCAAACATAGGTATCAGAAAACAAATTGGCCAAAAACTTTAAAAAATTTTGATTTTTACATTTTTTTTTGGGGGGGGGGAGAATTTCATATAAAAAAATGTGAAAAATATTGGTATTTTTTCAAAATTTACGCTCTTTTTTTGTTTATAGCGCAAAAAGTAAAAATTGCACAGGTGATCAAATACCACCAAAAGAAAGCTCTGTTTGTGGGAAAAAAAGGACGTAAATTTGGTTTGGTTACGGCATTGCATGACTGCGCAATTGTCAGTTAAAGTCGCATAGTGCCAAATTGCAAAAAGTGGCCCAGACGTAAGACAGCAAAATCCTCCGGTGGTAAAGTGGTTAACAGGGGTACAGACATCAATAAAAACTGATAGCTGTTCTAATCCATTTCCACGCTGTCCAAAATGAAAAAGAAAAAGTTTTGCCTTTGGTTTTACTTTAGCTGCTCTGTGCAGCAATATTGCACAGAGCGGTCCTTTACCTCTTTTCTGGCGCAGTCCACTCCTCCTTCTCTTTTCTGGCGCAGTCCACTGGCTCTAAAGCATGTGTGCTCAACCTGTGGCCCTCCAGCTGTTGAGTCCCATCATGCCTTTGGGATTAACGCTTGTAACTGTCAGCCTTGCAATGCCTCATGGGACTTGGAGTTCTCCAACAGCTGGAGGGCCACAGGTTGAGCACCTATGCCCTAAAGCAAGACCTGTGCTATGGGGAAACCTGTATGGGTGTGCTTCTGAGTCAGGCTGTGTGTGCCCATAGACACACATAGCTTGTGTTGACCAGCCACTCCCCACTCCTTCCTCTCACAGGATTTGACTGACAGCAGCAGGAGCCATTTGCTCTCACTTCTCCCGGAGTTTCCTGTGAGACCAGGAAGTGAGGAAGTGGTGCTGCAGCGGTGACGGGAGTCAGGTAAGTGTTTAGGGAAGGGGGGGGGGGGGTTAGGAAAGATGGTGTACCCTCAAGAGAGTGCATTAAGGTAAAAAAAAAAATTGGAACTGCTTTAAGCTACTGTATACATCCAACAGACAAGTGATTATAATGTAAATGTTATCCTTGTGCTGCTTCTCCCTCCCCTAGCCTGAGCTCTGCCATACAATGGATTGCAAGTGGCTGATGCCAATCCAAAATCAAGTACTTACCCTGCTTACATTTAAAAAATAAATTTGAGGATATACAAAAATTCCAGAGTTGCATTATCTTGTTTTTTTTTTTTTTTTCCTTTCTTTCTGCCTGGTTTTTAGCTTTAAATTATTTAAACATATTTCCATTATTTTACAAAGCTGAGTGGATAATGAAGATTATACTGTTAAAAAAGTTTTTTCTTCATGCAAGGTCAACTTTAAACACAATTAATATGCATTTGCTGTGATCCAAAGGTTATATTTGCCTCAAGAAACTGATCAAATTAGAAGTACGACAAGTTTTGATCTGCTTGCAGTCTGATCTTTACCATGATCATCCTTTTAACATCTTGACAATGCATAACTAATGAACACAATAGAGATACAGCTTATTCAGGCAGGATATTATACAATGCCAAACACATTACAAGGAGGAGATGAAACATCATTATTTAAAAAAAAATAAAAAAATAAAAATGTAAAGGTATTTTCTAAGACGTCTACCATGTTAACAGCTTCCAACCATTTGATCTAGATTAACACGTGAAGCCGACAATCATTTGATATTTTTACGACTCTGGCAAAAAAGTTAACATTTCCACTACAGTAGGAAGTAAAGCCTGCCTTGTGTGCTTTTTATCTCGTATCAAAGATGGAGTGAGATGCATGTGGACATCGGGCTTTAATCATATTGATGTGCACAGCATTCAAGAACTGGCAAGATCCAAAGCCTTTCACAGGCGTTAATGAGTAAAATTTGATTCTGCTGACGGTTTGGCGGAGAGCAAGGTAAAATCCATTACGGCTTGACAAAGGAAGTGTGACATTTCTTCTTTAGGGGATTTTTATGTCCACTAGTAATAATAGTAATAGGGAAGTTATCCGCAGTCAAAATGTCATTATTCTCCAATGTTAATATTCTGAGATGCGGTCAGAATATTTTTTAGCTCCAATGCGAAGTGTTTATAAAGATGCCAACTATTTGATCAAATGAAATGACAGGCATCCCTGGTGTGTATGTTGTCCAAGGCTAGAGTTTATTCGTGTTACCATTTTTATTGTAGTCCCAAAGGGTGGGATCATGGTTAACCACTTAAGCTGCAGAAAATGTTACACCTTTCATGACCAGGGCATTTTTTGCTATTTGGCACTATGTTAGTTTAACTGGTAATTGTGTGGTAATGCAGCGCTGAAACCAAATGAAATTGATATAATTTTTTTTACACAAATAGAGCTTTCTTTTGGTGGTATTCGATCCCCACTGGGTTTTTAATATGTTGCGCTATGAAGGAAAAAAGGTCAAAAATTTGTAAAAAAAAAAAAAACACACACACACACATATATATATATATATATATATATATATATATATATATATATATATATATATACATATATATATATATATATATATATATATATATTCTTTTTTCTTTTTTTTCTGCTATAAAACATATCCACAAAAGAAATCAAATTTTCTCATATAAAAATACACACACACATATCTATCTATATATATATATATGTATTTTTTTATGAGGAAATTTGATTTTACAAATATATATATATATATATTTCTGCTATAAAACATGTCCAATAAAAAAAAAAAATCTAATTTCCTCATACATTTTGGCCGAAATGTGTTCTGCTACATGTCTTTGGTAATAAAATCCCAATAAGTGTATATTAATTGGGTTTTTTAAAGTTATAGTGTTTCAGAACAATGATATATATATATATATACTCAATATTTTTTAATACTTCTAATGGTGGCGATCAGTGACTTATAGTGCAATAGTGCGGCTGCCAATCTGACACTAACTGACGCTGGGGGGGGGGAACTGACTGCCATTGACATCCCAATTGACACTAATACAGTGATCAGTGTTAGAAATATGCACTGTCACTGTACTAATGACATTGGCTGGGAAGAGGTTAGCATGTAGGGGCTATAAAAGGGCTAACTGTGTGCCTAAAATGTTTACATTGCGTGTGATGTGTTTTCACTAAGCGATGTGCCGGTTTGTACTCCCTGCTTTGTAGAGAGAAAAAAAAACGGCACATTGTCGCTATCAGAAGAGAGTCATGTGTTTTTTACCTACACAGAGCTCTCTTCTGTCATTCGCTTAGCTGATCAGCGGGCGTCGGCCATAAATCATCACTCGGAGCTGAGGATGCGCCCCCTACCCGAAATAAGTGTATCACATAAATGTACATGATCCGGCACAGGGGGGCTGATCTGCCACTGTATATCTGCAGTAGGCGGTCTCCAAGTAGTTAAAGTGTATCTAAACCCAAGAACAGAAATGCTATGCATTGCAGTGAAAACAGTGTTTAAAATAGAGCACCCAGCCAAAAATACCAGGATAAAAAAAATGAACAGCCCATTAAAAAACAGCTTTTGCTGCAAGATTCACCTTCAATGCAGATATTTCACCTAAAGTACCTTTTTTCTGCCACTAGATGTCCCCAGTCTGATGGCCAGCATCATTCAGCCCATTCCTCAGCCTGTGACTGGACAGTGAAAGGAGAAGCAGAGCAGTATGTTTCTGTTTTTATGCTTCTCCTATCAGCATACTTCTTGGCAGCCCATGAACTGATTGGCTCCTTGTGCTGTTTCTGCTTCTCACACTCCGGCCCTGCTGTAATGGAGCTGCAGGTGGCTGATTCCAGGTCAATTTTAGGTACTTACACTTGGTGCATTTAAAAAATACATTTAATCTGTGTCTGCTATATTTGCCAGCAGTTCATCTTTAGGTGTGACTGCATTTGTTTTCTTTTCCTATTTTGTCTTTATTTTCACCTGGTGATCCTGTCTGTATCACACTTCTTGTTCTGGGGTAATGCTCACTTGCTGTACTGTGTATATTAAGAAGTAGTATTGTCACTTTAAGGCATGGCTACATCACACCTCTCCCCCCTCCTGTTTGTGATAATATATTGATCGCTTGACAAGTAGCGTTCCATTCTGTGCGATGGAACCGTTCTAATCAGAGCGACTCAATTCACTCCGACTTAGAAAAAGGTTCCTGCACTATTTTTTTGCAAAGTCGGAGCGACTTGGATTGACTTCCATTATGTGAAGTCGTTGCAAGCCGCGCCGAAGTCGCGGTGCACGGGCGACTTCATTAGTCGCCCGAAGTCGGGGCGACTTCGAGTCGGATCATTGTGAACCGACACTAAAGGCAAAAACAGATTAGCCACTTCTGGACCAGGCCTTTTTCTGACACTTGTTGTTTACAAGTTAAAATCATTTTTTTTGCTAGAAAATTACTTAGAACCCCCAAATATTCTATATATTTTTTTATACCGGATCCAGGTCTTTTGGCTTTTTTCCATGAGCGCTCATTTTATTTGTTCCATCTGGTGACGGGATCTAAATACTTTATTGTCCATCTTTACCATTGCTGGATCAATCCTTCACTTTTGGGATCTACAATGCTCTATATATATTAGTTTATATGGGACTCTATTTTCATTTTTTATCTTTTCACTTATGTGTTTCACATAACACTTTATGGGACTTTTATCATTGTCATGTGATATGTTTATATGATTAATCACCATGCATTGTTTGTGAATGTTCATAGTTCACGTATTATACTTTAGCGCTGCACATATTATTTATCTATTTTTATCTTTACAACCTGTATTTTCAGTTGTTCATTGCTGGCAGCTTCCTGTTTGTTTGGTTAGCGCGATATTTACACTTTTTTCGCGTTACATATTACATAGTAGGTGAGGTTGAATAAAGACAATAGTCCATCCAGTTCAACCTGTGTAGGTGTGTGTGGCTGTAATCATCTCACATACCCCTGAATGTTCTGATCCTTGAGATGTAAGTCTAAGAGTCTTTTGAAAGTCACCATACTACCCGCAGAAACCACCTCTTGTGGTAGAGAATTCCACAATCTTGTAGCCCTAACAGTAAAGAACCCCCCACGTTGCCTGAGGTTAAAACGCTTCTCCTCTAATCGCATTGTATGCCCTCGAGTCCTCATGCAATCCCTTCGAATGAACAGCTTTTTTTCTAAGCTGGGATCCCCATTAAGATATTTATAAATTGCTATCATGTCCCCCCTCAGACGTCTCTTCTCCAGGGAGAATAAATCGAGCGATTGCAGACGCTCTTCATAGTCAAGGTCCTCCAATCCCCTAATTAGTTTAGTTGCCCTTCTCTGGACTCTCTCCAGCTCCAACACATACGTTGCAATTACTTGTTTGTGCTGTATTTGACATTATTAGCCACTTCAAGCAATTTTTTAATGTTAAAATTTACATTTTCTACTATAAATGTATGTAAAACCCCAAAACAATGTAATGTTTTCTGTCATGAAGCAGAAGCCCTGTAGAATAAAACAATGGCTGTTGTGGGTTTTTTTTTTTTTTTTTTATGTGATGTGATATTTGTACAACTGTCTATCTTTACAGGTAAACATATACACTAAAATTACATTTTAGAAGAACTTTTATTGAAATAGAAATTCCAACAATTGCAACAATATATAGAGCACATAAGAAATCAGTAGGAGTAGGTTACAGCAACACTAACATGAAATTTTAGAAGAGCTTTTATTGAAGTAGAAATTCCGACAATTGCAACATAATATCGAGCACATAAGAAATAGGTAGGTTACAGCAACACTAAAATGAAATTTAGTGCTCACAAACAAAATAGAATAGCAATGTTTTTGTTAAAATATAAAAAATGGGGTTGCATTGAGTAAATAAATACCAAACGTGTCAAGCTTTAAAATTCTGAAATAGCAAAACCTGTAGTACCCAAGATTGTCCATAGGTGCTAGTTTAAAAACCTTTATAGCTCGTCAATTTAGGGTTACCTGTACAGGATGACCCTAGAATTGGTGATCAAGTCTTTTTTCCAGCAGTGAAGAAGCAAGGACTCGCAAGAGTATGCAGGTAAGGTGAGTATAAAAGAGGTAAGGGTGAACTTTTCAGAGCAACTGTCACCTTGCCCTGCATTAAAAGTTGCAATCTGTCGTTCATTTTGAATTTTTGCATCCTTGATTTCCTTTTTACATATTCTGTTATATTCTTTGTAACAATTAAACAATGATAGTGTTCCTTCATTTTTATATTTTCTAAAAGCTCTTTTCTTTTTATCTATAGCTTTTTTAGCTTTGGCCATGAGCCACATAGGTTTTATTTTTAGCCTTTTAAACTTATTATCCATGGGAATATACTTTACAGTGAGTTTGCATTAAGTCTTTTTGAAAATTTCCCATTTCTGTTCTGTGCTCATTGATGCCAATATTCCCTTCCAGTCTAAATCCTGAAGAGCAGCCCTCATCCTTGGAAAATTTGCTCATTTAAAGTTAAGTGCTTTTGTATTTCCTGTATGCGTTTTTTTGCTTACAGCTAATATTAAAAGAAATCATATTATAGTCATTGCTACCCAGATGTTCTTTTGTATGAACATTATTAATAAGCTCTGCATGGTTTGAGATTACCAGGTCCAACATAGCATCATTTCTAGTGGGGGCCTCAATAAACTGCACCATAAAATTGTCTTGTAATAGGTTTATACATTTTTGCCCTTTAACTGTTCCAGCAGTGCCATTACTCCAGTCAATGTCTGGGTAGTTAAAACCCCCCATTATTATCACTGTCCCAGCCCTTGCAGCCCTTTCTATCTGTGCCAGGAGCTGAGTCTCCACCTCCTCATTAATACTGGGAGGTCTATAACAAACTCCAATGATAATCCTTGTATTACGCACACCCACATGTACATTTCCACCCATACTGCTTCAGACTCAGCACACTCTCCATCAACTAGGTCTTCTTTCACACTCACTTTGAGATCACTTCTCACATAGAGACAAACACCACCACCCCTCCGTCTTACCCTGTCTTTCCGAAAGAGAGCATAGCCAGGAATATTAAAAGCCCAGTCATATGAAGAATGAAGCCAAGATTCAGCAATACCAATTAAGTCATAGTTCTCCTCGTGCACCAGAGCTTCCAACTCACCTATTTTGCCTGGCAGACTTCTGGCATTAGTGAACAAACACGTTAAATCTTTGTCACATTTTGCACACTTATTTTGCATATTTTTCGTTTTGGTACAAATAGTACCATTTCCAATGGTTGTTTGTAACATGGGAACCTTCTTATCCTCTGCCATAACTCTCCCCCATTTATCCCCAATCCATCCACCAATAGGGGCTGACCCCTGTCTGACCTGTCTGCCCCATTATAATCTAATTCACCCTCCCCCCTCAATCCTAGTTAAAAAACTCCTCCAGCCTTCCCATAAACCTATCCACTAACACAAAAGACCCCTTCCATTTAGATGCAAACCATCTTTAGCATATAGGTTGCACCCCAATGAAAAGTGAGCCCAGTGCTCTAAAAACCCAAATCCCTCCTTCTTACACCAGGTCTTTAGCCATGCATTCAGCTCTCTAATTTCCCCCTGCCTTTCCTGTCTTGCGCATGGCACAGGCAATATTTCAGGGAATATCACCTTAGAGGTCCTTCCCTTCAACTTGCAGCCTAGTTCATTAAATTGGTTCTTAACGAGTCTCCACCTTTCATATATTCTGTCATTGGTTGCAATGTGGACCAAGACAGCTGGGTCATGCCCAGCCCCTCCCAGTAATTTATCAACCTGGTCCACCATATGCCGAACCCTGGCACCAGGGAGACAGCAACCCATTCGGTTGAGGTGATCCTGTCGACAAATTATTCTAACAGCCCTTCTGATTTTAGAATTCCCAATTACCACCAACTGTCTAGGCCTACCTACAGTCCCCTCACCCCCTCTACTAGACTGACTGCTCTCCCGGCTGTTAGGTATAACAGTGACATCTATTGCTGCCACCTCTGAGCTTGCCACCCCCACATCTTCACCCAGCATGGCAAATCTGTTAGGGTGCTCAAACCCAGGTCTGGCCTTCCTTTTCTGTGAGTCCCTACCACTCCCTCTGACTGTATTAACCCAACTTCCTACCTGATAAACCTGACTTACCCGTCCATCCTCCCGAATTAACCCCACTAGCCACCTGCTCAGCGAGCAGAGGACCCCTTTCAAGGTTGTCAGTTCTGCCGAGTGTTGCAATTTGCTCCTCCAGATCTCTAATGCGAGCTTCCAGAAGGACAATCTGCTCACATCTGTCGCAGTGGTATCCACTGCACAAAACCTTCAATCTTGCTAGCACACATTTTCCTTGTTACAACAATAATACAACTAACAGACAATTTCAGATGTTACTTACAGGTCTAAAGACTCTTGTTCAAATCTTCTGTTTTAAACTCTGGTTTTTAACTCACCACTTAGTCAAGTTCCACTTGGTCAGAGTTCCAGCAAGCAAAAAGGTGGCAAGCTCAAGGATGAGCAAGCTCAAATGAGTCCAGCTGTACAGAGTATCTTTGCCTCCTCGGTGAATAGGCATGGCCCATCTGCACGTTGAAAGGGCCTCTGCACCTCTGTTAACGAGTTATTAAGCCGAGAGGCTTGGTTGAATACAGTGAAATCCAGAGCTCCCTCTAGTGGCTAACCTTTAAATCTCTATATTTAATACAATTTCAAAATATGGACAGGTGAACATTCCATCAAAAAGCGAAATTGAAGTCAGGTTCTCTCTGAGCACTATATTTTTTCTCTAAATCCTTACCTTTACTTGACATGTGAAAAAGAATGGATTAACAGGGTAGGTATTTCACCAGGGCTAAATAGTAAGCAGTGGGCTGTCAGCGTGTGTCAGCGTCCAGCTCTCTTTAAATGATTCACTCTCCCAAAGCATCTTTCCAGCAATGTCAGATAGATGTAAAGCATCATTGGGGACACAGCCTGAGGCTTCTACCGCAAACATGCAGATCTTCATGTGGATCAATAGCACCTGATTTCTTCCTAGGTTTAATCAATAAATACAAGGAATCATCTTATAGGCAAGTTTATTGCAACAGGAAAATGACAGGCTCAGCAGAGAACCACATTTTTTTTTTTATAAAGTGTCGTCTTAAAGTGCCTATACACCAGGTTGTACTTCCTTTAAAGCCATTTTTTGGATTTTCATTTAAAACCCATCTATGAATGTCAACCCCGTAACCCTGGTTGGGTGTACTATTTCCTTATTTCCTTTTTTCCATTGTTTTATGTTAAAAAAGAAAAAATACCATATATGAACTTTTTTGTTTCAAATTAATGCAGCGATTAGCCTGGGGAAGGTGGTTGGTCCCTATCTAAGGGCTCATTCACATGGGCTCCTAAAACACTGTGTTTACAGTGTAAAGTTTTGTTCGCATCTAAATGCAGCACTATAGAAATCAATGGGAACTCCACACAGCTAATTCTATAAATCTTCGTCATGTTTAGTGGCGTACTGAAAAAGTAGAACACAGCTGCACCCAAGGCTGTGCATATCTGCAGAGTTTACGCACATACACGTGTAAACGCAGGGCTGCTGATAGGGGGGGACCACCAGGCACACAGGGGGGCCCGAACAGCAGAGGATGCCCTGCGCAGCTTTCTGCAGCAGCTGAAAACCAATTTCTCCCCCGCTTTTAGCTGCTGCAGGGAGAGACACAGACAAAGGGCCCTCCACAGGAAGCTGCTGGCTTCCATGTCCCGTAAAAAAATAAATTGTCAAAAAAATAATTAAGAAAAAATGTAAAATAAAATAATTTTAAAACATTTAAACATTTTTTTTTAACCACTTTAAGACCGGGCCTATTTTTGACAGATTTTTCAATCTTATGAATCTGAACCTGGAGCATGTTTATGTTCCAACAATAAAACAATTTTCCAAAGTACGCAATCCTTTTACAAATTACAAATTTTACAAATTAATACATCTCATAAGAAACACAGTAAAGTGCATTAGACATAAACATATACAAACTGTTGTAATTCCTACACCGTTCACCTGATTTGGATGTAAATACCCTCAAATTAAAGCTGAAAGTCTGCAGTTAAAGCACATCTTGTTTGTTTCATTTGAAATCCATTGTGGTGGTGTAAAGAGCCGAAAAGATTAGAATTATGTCAATGTCCCAATATTTATGGACCTGACTGTATGATAAACTCATCTCATATCAACAAATCCATAGAAATCAAATCCATATATCATGTGCAAAAAGTGTGCAAAATTGTGCAAAAAGTGCTCAGTTCCAAAATATCAGCATCTCTTCTCTCTTGAGGTAAAAAAATGATGATGATGATGTGAAACCACCATGCAAAGTGCTCCTGAAAGGAATCACCGCAAATGGTTAAAGCTGAGGTGAGCTCCTTACCTGCTGCTCTGATCCCACAGGGAGATAAACACCTTGCTGCATATCAGCCACATACACCACGATCTGGAATACAAAAGCTCCCTGAACTCCTAAGCTGAAATAGACTCCAAGTTCAGAGGGAGATCCACATAGTGTAGTATTTAACCAATTGATTTTAATAAAACAATGAAATTACACTTACAATCTCCAAGGAATAAAACAGCATGTGTTACAAACAGCCAGCAGGTCCAAGTGGTCAGCCCCACTTGCAGAAAGATGTCATGTGTGAGGCCCCTCCCAACGCGTTTCTCCATAACAAGCGTTGCCTGGGGATCTGTTTATGCACCTGTGTTCAGGTCACCATTGAAAACAATTCACCTGCCTTCAGATCTGTAAACAGGAAAAACACTTTGAATTGCATTTTTATGGTGGTGTGCATGTACCCCAATTGCCCAACTCCTGCTATTTTTGTTTTTGGATAGAGCAGTGACGAGTTAAGACCGCAATCACATGGGCATACCTATCTATACACATGGCGTGCATGTACCCCAGTTGCCCAACTCCTGCTATTTTTGTTTTTAGTGTTTTTGGATAGAGCAGTGACGAGTTAGGACCTCAATCACATGGGCATACCTATCAATACACTCATGCAGAGGGCTGTTTTCCCCTGCACAGATTCCATGCAGCCACTTGCGGGCAGTCCTATTCATGTCTATTGGGATGCAGTGGCTGTACAAACATAGCTGCTGGTCTCAATTTGACAGCCGCGTGGGAGCGTGTCCTTGAATGCACTCTGTCTGCATTCGGAGGGAAAGGAAATTGCACCCGCACTGCTGTCAGATTGGGACCAGCGGCTGTTTCGGTGTAGCCACGGCAGCCCAGTAACCATGAATGAGACTTCCTGCATGTAGCTGCATTGAACACCTGAGCATCCTGTGCAGGCAAAGACGGCCCTTCGCACGTGTGTACAGATAGGTACGCCCATGTGTATACCTATCCATACACCAATGTGAATGAGGTCTTAAGGATTGAGGGAAGAGAGGGGGCGGGCTGCAGGTTCTTTTCCAACCATTTTAATTGGTTACATTTCTAAAAAAACAATACAGCAGAATTACAAAAGTTCACATATTACGCTAGGTTGTTCTGTTCTGCACAATCATAAAAGTTTTCAAAGATTAACAGGAAAATAATAGCACCCCTATGACTATGGGGTGGTTTCCAATTTGCAGCATCTTGTTGAGCTTTCAACTGTAGTGTTACCAAAATGTAAAGGGGCCAAAATTCCTCCATATTGCTAGCTATAGTATCTCTTTGTGCGATACTATGTACGCAGGTGTCCAACTTGGGGGCACAGGCGCTGCAAGTTCTGGTAATGTTTTTTTTTTTTTTTTGCTGACTATACCTTAATGCCTTGCTAACTACTGCACCGGTGTCAAATGGGCTTCCAATAGAGTCAAAGACTGAGATAAAAACCTGGAAAAAAATAATGAGGACCCATTTACATTTTTGAGTGGTAATGCATGTGTCTTAGCATGTGTTATGCAGCGTGTTACCATGTGTTGTGTTAAGGCAGCCCATTGAAAATATTGGCCTGAAACACAGTGCACCATGATGAACTATAGAGCATTGTCATGGCTGGTGGTGAGCTGGAAGGCATATGTGTTGCCTAGTTTCTTTAACCCTAGTTATGAGGCCAGACTTGCTCCCTCCCCTTCTACCGTAGCCAGTTCGACAACAGCTATGAGGAAAATGGCTGATTCAAAGTTTCAGGTTTCTCTGGCTGTGAACACTTTCCTAAGACAAGAGGAACACAGAGTATGAGATGCCTTCCACCATCTGCGTTCCTCTTGCCGTTGCTTCTTTTGGTAAAGTGTTCACAGCCGAGGCAAGCTGCAGCTTGGATTAGCCGTCTCCTTCATAGCTGTTGTCAGATCAAAAAATGGGACAAAGTACTGCATTTACTTAGTTTCCTAAGGAACAGAACTGTAAAAAAAAAAAAAAAAAAAAATATATATATATATATATATATATATATATATATATATAATGATAGGTCTCCTTTAATGAATTAGAGAAACTATTTGATACCAAAATGTTCCAAGTTTTTCATTCAATGGCCATGTATAAAGTATCATTGGAGACATTCTATTGTTCCTTTGATACTCCTTTAACTTTCCTTGACTTCCTTCTTTGCCGAGCTTGATTAAACACTGCCTCTATTTTCCCGTACAATACATAATGACAAATAGAGAATCACATAATAGCCCGGCTGATAGAACCTTGGTTCTCCTGCACGGGATAATGTGAAACTTGTAACACATCGCTCTTGAGTTATGGACTGCCTTTAATATCTGCAAATGATTAATTTAAAAGCTTTCACTTCCCAATATTTCATCTTCCATCATTCACCTGCACTGGAATAAAAGAAATTACAGGACCCTTTATCCTGATGGCATTACAAATGTAATTTGCACTGCATTATGTAGCAATAATTTTCTAATCTGTCTTGTAAAATACCCAATAAAACTTAACCCCTTCATTAACTTCCTTTTCTTCAAGAGTGAACTTTAGACTGAGTGGCGAGTAATGGATTTTTAACACTTACCTTGGCCTTGTAGATGCAGCAGGGTCAATTTAGAAAATGTAGATCATGGGGAAAGTAGGACAGCTGAAAGGAGATATATTCACACCATTAAGGCATTAGTGTAGAGAGGATGACAACACTGTCATTGACTTTACAGCATCATCACTGTTATTACTTTGCAACATCATCACTGTCACTACCAACTGATTACTACAGGAAAACTCCTCAAGCACAAAATTAAAGTGAAAGACCAGCCAATGTTTTTCTGGTTTTAAAAATATCTTGTTCCTCCCCCAGCCTGTGACTGGACATTGAAAGGAGAAGCAGCAGACTTATGAGCAGTCACCCTGCTCTCTCACTCTATCAACATACTCAGTTTCTCTGCCTTAGCAATGGATCTAAAATATTACAATTGTTACCAACACAGGAATAGACATGGAGCATATTGGCAAATTGCCCGTCTATTCCTGCGTTGGTAACAGTTGTAAAATTTTCGATCCATTGCTACGGCAGAGAAATGGAGCATACTGATAGGGTGAGAGAGCAGGGTGACTGCTCATAAGTCTGTTGCTTCTCCTTTCAATGTCCAGTTCAAAGCCACAGGCTGGGGGAGGAACAAGATCTCTAAGTGCTACTAAAATGCAGCAGAGAAAAGTAATTTGCATGCTAAACAGGGCTGTGCTGTATGCACGAGCTTTGTAAATACAAGGACTGAATGGACAGCAATATAAATGGTTTGGTTAAGAAAGCTATCATGTATGTATATATGTATTTCATTTATGTGATTAGCTGTTTGCCTGGAGTTCAGCTTTGATTTATTCTTTTAAATAATAATAATAATGATAATAATAAAAGTAATAATAATATTAACAACAACACTAATAATAATAATAATACACTATTATTACTAATATTATTATTATTACTACTATAATTATTATTATTTTTCTTATTTTTTTTTATTTTTTTTTTTTTTAGAAAAGCAATATTTTCTTGGTGCAGAATAATTGTCAGCTTTCACCAGGGCTTTTTTTCTCAGAGAAAAGGTCCCCCCTCCTGAGTCACTGCTTTTCTCAGCCCCCTACCTACCTCCGAGCACTGTACTTTAGTTCCACCCACCTCGGAACCCTGTCCCTTAGTTCCACCCCCTACCTACCCCCCAGTATTACACCTTTTGCAAAATACAAAACAAAGTATTTTTTAGTGCTATGTATCTTTTTGTTACCAAGAAAAGCAGTAAAATAGATTCCCTGTAGCCAGCAGCAAAGGACCTCCCCTACAAACAATAGAACCCCCAGCAACAATATACCCCTCGCCAAAAACAATATCCCCCCAACAAAATAGATCCACCCCAGCAAAATAGATCTCCCCAGCAGCCAGCATCAATAGACTCCTCCCTCCATAGTAGGTCCCCCCCCAGCAATAATATATCCTCCACCAGCAATAATAGTCCCCCTGCAACAATAGACCCCCAGAGATAACAGATTCCCCGGCAGCCAGCAATAGACCTTCAATACTGGAGGTACCGGAACTGCGTTCCCTTGCGTTCCTTTGCGTTCCCTTGCGTTCCTGCTGAAAAAAAAAGCCCTGGCTGTCATTGACATGACCTCATTTATCATCAAAACCATGTGATTACTATGTCAGCACAACAGGACTTGTAAGTGAAAGTAAAACTGTACCAGAAAAAAAATCAGGACTAGGCTTTGTAGCAAGGTTATGTCAATTTCAGAACTGGTGTCACGTACCTGACTGTGGAGCCCGAGATAATAAGGGTGGCCTCTTGCGCAATTCCCATCCAAGCACCCCTGGTAGTGGAGACAGGGACCGCTAGGGCAGTGGAAGGGCGAAGGTGCCAGGAAGTTGTATTAGTGAGCTGTAGCTTGGAGACACAGGAGTCCTTCCGGGGTGGGTGGTATGGAGTCTGGTCACAAAACTTGTTTAGGGGCAGACAAGTGCAGGATCAGGATCAGGCTCAAGGTCGGGAAAAGGCAAAAGTCGGTAGTGTGCTGGCAGTAGGGTAACAAATCAGTAAATTGTAACATAAGCAAGCAGCAAATATAACAGACAGGGGTGCAAGAAAGCCAGATGTAGCTGGGTCAGAAACAAGGTTAGCAGTCTTTCGGTCTAAATAGGCTGCTGGGCGCCAGAGTCTGTGGATGCATGTGCACACTGCCTGAATGTATGTGCCAACGCACATTTGCGTGTGCATTCTAGTCCTTGCTTGTCGTGGGCTTCTATGCTCATGACTCTGCACATGCGCATAAGAATAAGCACCATGCGTGGGAATAAGCACCTGCTGCATGGGAATGAGCACCTGCTGCACGAGATCCCTGACAACTGGATTGACAATAACACAAATCCTGTGGCAGGTAAAATAGATCCCTTTTATTTCATTATACTTTGTAGCTGTTTTCCTGGAGCTCAGCTTAACCGCCTGCGGACCGCCCTATGCATATGTATTGCGGCAGGGCCACCGCACTGTGCCAGAGCACGTGCCTAGTACATGATCTGACATTATTGGGTCTGGGGCCCACGTGTGGCGCCAGCGACCCGTTCCCACCATGATTGGACGCAGCTGGAGTAAATCAGAGGGTCAGGCAGACATGAAGTCCGCCAGGACCCTCAGATCATTCAGGAGACAGGTAGAACGGCGGTCTGCCGACTTAAACAAGGCAGACCGCCGTTCTGTAAGAGGGGAAGGTACTGATTCCGTGTTTCTGCTAAGCAGGATCACGGATCTTTACCTTCGCCCAGTCAAAGCACATCCCCCACAGTTAGTGATCACTCACTAGGAACACATGTAACCCTTTTATTGCCCCTGATGTTAACCCCTTCCCTGCTGATGTCATTTGTACAGTGACAGTGCATATTTTTGAACTGATTACTGTATTATTGTCACTGGTCTCCAAAAAGTGTCAAAAGTGTCAGTTAGGCATTCGATTTGTCCGCTGCAATATCGCAGTCCCGCTATAAGGCGTTGATCACCGCCATTACTAAGTAAAATAAATAAAAATATAGTAGTTTGTAGACGCTATAACTTTTGCACAAACCAATCAATATACACTTATTGGGATTTTGTTTTTTACCAAAAATATGTAACAGAATACATATTGGCCTAATTTGATGAAGAAATTTGATTTTTTACATTTTTTATAGCCGAATGTAAAATATATTGTGTTTTTTTTAAATTGTCGCCATTTTTTTATAGCGCAAAAAATAAAAACCGCAGAGGTGATCAAATACCACCAAAAGAAAGCTCTATTTGTGGGGGGAAGGACAAACATTTTATTTGTGTACAGCATCCCACGACACAGGAATCTATGCAGTATAAGAGACCTATATTGTGTTTTAGCACATGATGGCTCTCCATATGCTCCAAGAAGTAATTACTGTCTTAATTGCAAAAATAAAGCCATGGTACTTTTGAAGGTGCACTTTGAAAGGACAAGAACATATCCTTATCTGGCTCTATTGTTGTTGGGGAAGGAATATTCTCCATCCTTATGCCAAGGAACAGTTTGAATCACTCAGACAAGACAATTTCTTACCGCAGCAGATTTGGCTTACTTTAGCACAATAGCAATTTATAGTTAATAGACTAACCCGCTAGAGACTGTCGCTTAATTAAAACAGGGATAAAAAAGGAAGATAAACCCATAAGTGAGGAATGTGATGTCATCCAGTGCTCAAGACTCACATTTGCAAATGACTCCAAAAAAGAGTTCATTTACATGTAGCCATGTTGGCTTGCTTACCGTATAATGGTGATTAGATCATGAGATTATACCAATAATTCAGGGCCTGCTAATAATGACCCAACTGCATTTGCAACACAAATAGAAGCAGTTCACTTGCAACGACTGCAGCAAGTTTTAAGAGAACATTTTGGTATATATGAGTTTGCTTATTATGTTCACGTCTGAAAAATTCAATTTGAAATCATATTTATCTTTTTTAGTTAGGAAATATGAAATGTGTTTATCAGGTTAATGCTAACTGGTTTACTTAAATATGAACTGTAGTCAGCTTAAAAATAATGTTTGGGTGCCTCCTCCTTCCACATAAATCAAGGGTCTAATGTTATTTTAGTCTATGGGGTAACAGAAAGGAATACATATTCTATTGCTCACTCCCTGGGCAACTGGTGCTCTTCTCCACTCCCACTGCAGCCCAAGAATGTGAGCAGATCTTCAATTTCCTTACGTATAATAGTGCTGCAATATACACAATGATGTTGGCAAGGAAGCCGCCGTTCAACCAGAGAAGAAGAACAATGGGAAAGAAGCCTGCAGAAGGGAAGAATAAAGTAAGTGTACCTCTGCATTACAGCCCGTTTTGCAAAACAAACATTAGGCCCTTATTATATAAGGAGAAGGCACCCAACCACTATTTAAGTGTTTAAACCCTCAACAACAAAATCAGTCTGTATATGCAGTAAAGCTTGATTGTTAAAAACACAGTGGAACCTAAGGGGTTAATCATCTGCATTGTGTAAAAAGGTTGTTTGATCCTGTCTTCTCTGATCCTCTACTTCTTCCAGTCTCCAATCTATCTGCTGATAGAACAGAGCCTTGGGGGCACTCTGCACATGCTCAGTTGTGTGTGTATTGCTAGAGAGTTTTTTTCTTTATTTGGAGGGGGCATGTGATCAGCACTGTCCAGACAGAGGGTCAGGGGTCCTGCAGCCTCAAAGGACAGTCAGAGGAGAATGAAAACTCCTCCTACAAGCTTTAACCAGTGCTTGGCCGGACACTGATAGAAGTCATAAGATTGTTATATACTACTGATGAGAAAAGGTATTTAGCAGTTTATATTTACTAAAATAATTGCATTTTCATGTTCTGTGTACTGTGGGAGACCAGATATAGTGAATGCAGGTCCTGGGTTTAGTAACACTTTAAATAGACTGGGAGTAAAGCTTTAAAAAAGCATGATGTTTACATAGATCAATAGCTCATGCTTAGATTTCACATACATAAGGAGCAACTCATCTTACCTCCCTCCTCTTCGCCTGCTCTTGGGGATTCGGCTTAAAGTAGGTCAGGGGGTTTGGGGAAGGGGATTTGGGGGATTTTTATTAAACTTGAACTTGTCCCTTAAGGATTAGGTGTTAGGCTCAAGTTAAGGGTTCATTTTCAGAACTAGGCTTAATAAGGAAAGTTCAGTGGTAAAGTGAATCTAAAGGCTCCAATGTTTTTACTTAAGATAAAAAAAGACATTATAGTTACATGGTCTGTGCAATAGCATTGCATAGAGCTGACCCCAAGCTACTCTTCTAGGGTCCCTCGCCAGCCCTCTCTGCCCCACTTCTTCTCCAATCTCCATGCACCACTACTTATGGGGGCACATGTGCTCCCAAGTCGAGCTGTGTGCATAAATAGACACACACAGTGTGACACTGCACTGCCTCCTGCTCCATTCTCACTTTATTTGATTGACAGCAGCTGGAGTCTATGGCTTCTACTAATATCAATCTTCTCTGTGAGACCAGAGTGAAAGAGAAGCGCTGATGCAGACAGGCACATCGCTGGATTGATACAGAACTCAAGTAAATAATGCAGCAAAAAAAGGGAGGGAAAGCAAACAGTGAAAGTTTTTTTGCTTTAAAGTGGTAAAAAAGCTGTTTTTTGGGTTTTTTTTTTAATAACAACTATTTTATACTTACCTGCTCTGTGCAGTGGTTTTGAACAGAGCAGTTCTGATCCTTTTCTTTTCGGGTCTCCCGCCAGCACTCCTGGCTCCTCACCCTCGAGCAGTGCTTCCAGAGAAAGCCACTTACCCTTGGCCCACCGCTGCGCGTTTGCTCCCGAGTTGCTGCCCTATGTGTCCATAAGACACATAGAGATGCAGCTCAGCCCCGCCCCGCCCCCCACTATCTCCTCATTGGCTCACTGGCTGTGATTGAAAGCAGCTGCTGTCTCAGTCAATGATGAGGAAGAGTCCGGGGACAGCTGAAGCTATTGTGATCATTGCTGGACCAGAGAGAGCTCAGGTAACAGTTGGAGGGGGCTGGGAGGGCGCTGCACACAGAAGGTTTTTTAGAAAATGTGAGACAGGTACAGCACTCAGAACAGTGTAATCCGTATGCGAGCCTGTACTGGAATCCACAGAAGGGGTGCTCTGACTTAGAAGTCCTCCAACAAAAAAGTGCTATTTGAACGAAAAAGTAGAGCCAACAAATCTTAAGTCCATGTGATTTACTTTATTTGTACATGACAGTGAGTATAAAACAGGGGCTTACACGTTTCAGCAGAAAGCCTTGATCACCAGGAGTAGATGCCTCCAGCAACATAAGTTATAACCCATTAAAACCAGCTTGGAACTTGATAAAACATAGCATCTCCAAATAGTGACCACTGCTCAGTGTCTGACACGGGAGTAGTGAAAGGGAACCAAGACACCCTATGGGAAATCAATGAGGTGGCACAAGAGAGATCATGGCTGCATTAAAAAAAAAAAAAAAATATATATATATACCAAAAACCAACCAACCTAGTGTATGCAGAGATGAGTAATAATTCTCCAACCAAACAGATCATTCATGATCTCAAATAAAAAGAAGAAATAATTGGATACAAACATTTATAAGTAAAATTGATCCAGGAAAAGTCTGATTGCCTCTTGGGATGGTATATCAGGAAGGAATAGTTTCCTATGCTGGAGCAAATTGGATCATGCTTTCCTGGGTTTGTTTGCCTTCCTCTGGATAAACTGTGGGTATAGGATTGTGTATATGGGATTGTATGATTTATTTATTTTTTTCTGTTTTATTGGTTGAACTAGATGGACTTGTGTCTTTTTTCAACCTAACTAAGTAACTATCGTAACAATCCATCTACTCCTATCTTCATATATATACAGTAAACCCCCCTCCATTGCGGGGGTTACGTTCCAGACCCAGCCGCGAAAAGTGAAAATCCGCAAAATAGAAAAACCCTATTAAAATGCATTGTAGGCATGTTTTATTTTACTGTCACTGTACGTGTAGAAGCATTTTAAGGTATTTAAACACACTTTAAAAAAAAATAGAAACTCATTTAAACACATAAAAGATACTGAGAGACATAGCAAGAGCTATGGAAAACACAAAAATATTTCATTTTTAATGATTTATATAGTAAAATAACATTATAAAAAAAAACGCAATATACGGGGACCACAAAAACTGAACCGCGATGGAGCGGGGGTTTACTGTGTATATATATATATATATATGCGCTGTAACACAACTTTTTAAATACACAACTTTTCCATCTTCTTCCTCCGAATAAGATGTTCAAAATGTGCCCACTGCCACCTACATGCATCCTTTATAACAAGACGTACAGTACACAAGCAGCCACCAGTACAAGTGTAGGCACAAGTCAGAGGTATAACGACATAGGTTACTAAGGCAGAAAACACATTTAATTAGCTCTGTGCAGGAAGGTGAAACGGAATATAAAAAAAGCACCACGCACATGAAAAAACTTTGGCTTAACTGCGCTTTTGATTCCAGCTGGGATTCAAATATGCAGATGTCAGGATTTATTCAGCATTCACCTAAAAATTCTGAGGATATGATTTGGGTATTGCCTTGGTTACCGTCTCCAAGAATCTTGAGACTTCATTATTCAGCTTGGGAAAAAGCAATGCTGTTACGTCAAACAAAGTAGGCTAAAAGGAGACAATATTTACTGTGATTACCCCAAACACTGTCAGATTCTGTGAATGGAAACAAAGTGAATTCCTGAAAGTAACAATCATTCTGTCTTAGAAATGACTATTAGGTTATAATGGGCCTTGAAGTGTTGCATAAATGTGTATGGCATTATGGCTGATTTCACTGTGCAGCTGTATTGCTGTGCATAAATGCCTTTGTTAAAGATCATTAAAAAACCACGCTCCAACTTTATTCTTCAGTCTTATAAGGCTGTTTCAACCCTCCTAGCCCCAAATGTCAAACTAAAGAGAGTGGCTGATTACATATATTTCACCATACTTTCAGTTACAATCGATGCGGTTTGTAACGAGGTTTACTTTTTCCAAAAATGACAGTAATTAGTTTTAGGTTGAGCTGAACTTAAAGAACGAAGGAAGTAAAACACATAAAGTCTTTTGTATTTGGGAACTTTGCGGCATTACTTACCTCTGTACCAGCACTCGTTAGATTTTCACCTCCATATAAAAGGTCACCTTTAATACAGTGCTCCCCAGCTCCAGTTCTTTAGTTCCACTAACAGTCCAGAGAGCCCAGACAGGCAATCATTTATACTTAGAGATGAGCGAATAATGGGTAATCAGTTCCGCCAGTAATTCAATTCCATTATTAGTGAACTGGGAATAACAGATCCAAAGCATCATTTAGCAGTTCACTTCCAAGTAGCAGAGTGCGCATTGCCCACCACATCTAGACGTCTGGACTCCTAAGGGTTTCCAAGGCTTTCCCTGTGTGACATCACGGTCCTTAAAAAGGAAAACTTTATGTATTCATTCATTAGTGAGTTATATCCAGGGATCTTTCATATGCAATATATTGAGTACATTTCATATGCCCAGCCCTCTGACTACTGCCTCCTAAATTGTATGTAAAGCCAAAATGTTTATTTTAGTTTTGGGTCAAGTTTGGCATGATTAAGACCCTTGCCAGGTTAGGCCCCAGAGACACAGAAGGAAATAAAATAAAATATCTCCAAAGCATGGAGATACAGTATCACTTCTATGCTGTTGTCATCAGAACAGGTTTAGGCTCATTTCACATAGGGCGGACTCCACTAGGAGTCCTTTTGCTTACCAGGGAATCTGTCCGCTGATCTCTGCTGAGCAGGCAGATGACTGTTCCGTGTCCACTCCCCTTATGCAGAGCGGACACAGACACAGCTCATTCTCCTCTATGGACGGTTGGATGTAAAGGGACCACCTATCCTGTTTACACCCGACTGCCATTAGATCTGATCTGCTAGACGGAATGGGAATGGACCCCCATCCGCCTCTTTTTAACGGTTCAGATCGGATTGGATGTAAGCGGGTGTAAACGGACACATATCTATTAGACCTGCTGCTCCACAGAGGAGAATGAAGGGCTTGATTGGGTCTGCTTAAAAAATGGACAGGCAGGCCTGATCGAACCGCTAGTGTGAAAGGGGCCTTACTCAAGATTTATCTTCATTCCCTGTTAATGTGACACCTCAAAAAGGTCGTTTTTTTTCATCGCTTTTTGAACCAGGGACAATGGTGAAGGTGAATCTTGCCAGCAGGGACACAGATAGCAATAGAAACCTGCCAAAAGATGATTTGGCCTAACATATCCTTTAAACTGAACTTGTGAATTTTGGTCCAATTATGACCAATTTGTTATGCAATATATAAATAGATATGGCCATATGTGCTGCAGCCCTGTGAACTCGGAGTCAGGGAGGGGAGTAAACAATGTGTAGGCAGTGGCACAGATGCTGTCTACATATTGGTGATGTTTACATTTACACCCTGGCCCTGATCAAGCTATTTACTAGGCAGCAATGCAGGTGCAGAATGACCTCAGCCTTCAGTTGTCCAGAATCAATCTCAAATAATACAGACATAAATGGATTTAGGTCCATATAAGTTGCACTATGGACCATTTTTACACAGGATCTTACTGCCCACTTTTTTGCCTTTCTACTGTAAATGTATATGCCCATGTGCATGAGTCCTAAGCTGTTGATAGCCGACTGAAACCCAACCCAAGAGACTTTGTTGTGATCTTTGAGGATATTTTAGAATGAACAACTTTATAATCATCTAGAGAGGCCAGGGATGGTTTGTTTCTATGCTACTTGAGGGGAACATGTTTAATGTCCATAGTCTAGGCACAGGTTCACATTATGGGCTCATGCACACTGCATCTCAAACAAGCACAACGAGCTGCTAGTACAGGCTTTTGAGCATTTTTGAGCTCTCATGTTTTTTCTGCCTGGAAACTCCCTTTCATGTTTGCCAATGGGGTTTATTTACTAAAGGCAAATCCACTTTGCACTACATGTGCACAGCAAGCGCACTTGGAAGTGCATTTGGAAGTTCAGTCATTGAAGATCAGAGGGGGACATGCAAGTAAAATAATAAACAGTATTTTAGCTTGCACATGATTGGATGATAGAAATCAGCAGAGCTTTCCCTCATTTCAGAGCTTCTCCTTAGATCTACAGTATCAAAAGAGCACTCATCTGAACAGACTTGGGTGTTACCTGGCCAACATCCCAAACAAATATAAAGAAAAAGGACCCCCCTCAGGGTGGCGGGATTTTAAAAGCCAAAAGAACACCACAGAAATATATATAAAAGTGATACATTTAATCAATCATGTTAAAATCACAAATACAGGTGTGTATATACATATAAGAAGAAATATTCATACAAAAAAGGTGTATAAAAACACATGCTGATTGCTTGAGCCAGGCTTTAGCCTTTGAAGTCAGGTTCTGAGTTTGCTCTTCTTCTTAAAGCACTGTTGCTACCCAGTTATGGGAAGCTCCTGCTGATTCCGGCGGTCATTTGGAAACATGACTACACTCCCCCCCCCATTATTTCTTCTTATATGTATGTACACACCTGTGTTTGTGATTTTAACATGATTGATTAAATTTATATATTTTACATATATTTCTGTGGTGTTCTTTTGGCCTTTAAAATCCCCCCACCCTACAGTACTGCACTACAGAATGCACTTACCTTTAGTAAATCAACCCCAATGTGTCCATGGACACTGTGGCTTTTTCAGGAGTTTACAGGCATATGCTCTTAAAGAGGAAGTAAACCCTCCTCTGCAACTTTTACCTATAGGTAAGCCTATGATAAGGCTTACCTATAGGTACTGTAAATATCTCCTAAACATGTACCGTTTAGGAGATATTTACCTTACAGGCAGCCAGTGACATCACTGGCGCATTCGCTCTGAAGGAACGGCCGCTGGTGCCGTTCCTTCAGGGCCCCGTGCCGTGATCGTCGGCTCCCGCGCTCGTGCACGGGAGTGACGTCACCGCAGCTCCGGCCAATCAGATGGCCGGATGCCGCGATCCCGGAAGACGGGCGACTAAACATGTTGCCCGTCATAGCAGTGAGCGGGCGGCACGGCGGGGGCTCGTTAAGTATAGGCTAGTAAGTATTTCATAATATCATAATCATAATCACATCATAATAAAAGAGAAACACATAATGAGCTAGTATGCATTGCATACTAGCTCATTATGTGTTTCTCTTTCAGGTTGAAAAAAATAAATAAATAAATAATAATTTTTGGTTTACCCCCACCAAGAAACCCCCACCAAGCTTGTGTTTTTGAGAGGAGCTTTCGAGCAGAAAAGATGCCTATGTGCCCTAAAATGCGTGATAAAGCGTGAAAAAGCATGAAAGGCATAAAAAAGCTCAAAAACGCACACAAAGAAAAAAGTAAAAATTATCTTAGAGGAGGGTTTGTGAAAAAAAACACCTATGCTCAAAAAAGTTTAAATAAGCTCAATAACAACGAGCAGAAGAGCACAGGCTTCTTCAAGCTTTTAGGCAGAGAAATAAAAGCTGAAATGCCTGTAAAAGCAGATTTTATTTTAGCTGCAGTGTGCATGAGCCCTAAATCTCAGTATTTTCCATCAATGGAATAGAAAGCCTCTTGAGCCAGTAGTGATGAAGAGTTAAGAGGAAAAGGGACAGCTTCTAGAGCAGGGATCCTCAAGCTACGGCCCACCAACTACACATACCATGAGGCATTGTAAAACTCAGACATTCACAGACATGACTAGGCATGATGGGAATTGTAGTTCCTGAACAACTGGAGGGCCATAGTTTGAAGACCCCTGCTCTAGATCAACTGTGCTTAACTAGGGTTCCTCCTGAACTTGCAAGGGGTTCCTTGACCAAGGAGCAATTTCTGCCACTCAGATAAATTGCCACTGAAACCAATGATCTTTTTAGCTATCTGTAAGAGGGCAATTATTCCCAGGGCCGCTGATAGGGGGGGACCACCAGCCCTCTTGTAGGGGGCCCGAGCACAGAGGGGGGCCCACACAGAGAGGGGTATTAGTGATGGATAACAAATACAGAAATCTTCCTCCAGCACCTGAACCTGATCTGTCCCTCTCCCTGCTATCAGCTTTTATCTGTTGAGAAAGAGACAATCGTCCCTCACTAATCCCCCTCCCTTATGTGGGCCCCCCTCCCAGCACTTATCTCTGCTCAGGAGTTTATTTGTAAATTGTAACTTTGTTTCTCTCTCTCTGTCTCTCTGATCACTGAGCTCCAACTGCCCAGCCTGTATATTTTTCTCATCTCATCTTCTTTTTTATTTAACATCGTTTTTTTTTTTTTTTTTTGTATTTAGCAGGAATTATTCGAGTTATGTTATATTTGTGTCTGCTATTAGTGAATTTGTTGGAATTTTAGCTAAATATATCTTTAATATTTTCTTGGGGGGGGCCCTGCCAGGTAGTCTGTACGGGGCCCCGCAATTTCTAACAGCAGCCCTGATTATTCCCACTGACCACAAACGTAAGGCAGAGTCTTCTTGTTGACCATCACAATAATGTACAGTGAGCTGTAGATGCAGTCATTTTTAGCAAGGGTTCTGTGAGACCGGAACATTATTTCGAGGGTTCTTCCATTTTAAAAAAGGATGAGAAAGGCTACTCTACAGTCAAAATGTTTGATTTACATGCAATTGTGTTTCTCAATTTTTTATATATCAGCCCCAGTCCACATAAACCATGTTCTGTTGTGCATCTGTGCTTTTTCTTTGTGGGTGACAGATCCTCTTTAGAAAAGCAATCAAAGCAAAAAAATGCCAATAAATATGAAGAGGAAAGATACCCAGTACATCTCTGTATATTTCAATCAAAACTTGACCCCGCGTGGAGAAAGCCAACAGATTAGTGTCCATACGACAAGCGCATCAGTTGAATCTTTTCGTTCTTATCTTCTGTCATTCCATGCTTTATCTTTTTCCCAAATAGTGGATATATTTGTATAAGCCAAGAACTAAAAGGGGAATAGTGTAACGTAACACAGGCTTGAGAGTTTCAGCTATAGGTACAATCCACAAAGCACCACTGACCTTTGGAAAAATAGTAGATTGAGCAAGAGGAAAGAATCATTACAACATTTTGACAAGGGCTTTAATATTTAATGTCTTGCACAATAGAAGCAATGCTGGTGTTGAATAAATGGCTCAACTACAGAAAATGTCATCAGTACTTTAACAGGAAAAAGAGCTGTGAACTTAGCGTAATTAATGCTTGGCTTAGCTACTACCTGATTTCGTTTGTAGACTAAAAGCGGTTCGGTTATGTTTGTTTGGGAATAAATGAGTAGTTTGAAAATAAAGATATATTTTGCTTTTCTGCAAACTTGTGAAACTTGTCAGCTTTAGGGCTCAAATGTTACACAAGCGATCACGCTACTAAAATCACAATTAATTTCATGAAGTAGCAATTGATCGTTAAATGTAAGTAGGGGTTTGCAAATGGCTAGTAAAGGTGCCAAGAGCACAAGTCCCTGCCCTTCTCCTACCAGAACAACAACCCACCTGCTTGAGGGTTTAATCCTCCGCCATCTTGTGCCCATCTCCATGCCAGAGGCCTCCTCCCCGACATTCCCTGCAGTTGATATTTATAACCCAAGGAAGGAATGTCCACACAGAAAGTTGGGATTGCTGCACTTTATTAATGTTACTTTCAGATGGCATTACAGACACATCACATAGACATACTTCCAGAGTCAATTGACAGCATTTTGACAATCACATATTGTGGATGAACCGCAACAGTCACATGTGAAAGCAGCACACAGTACATCTTAGTAAGCCATCTTCCCTATTGTCTCTCTCTTCCTGGGGTCATCCGTAGTCACTTAGAGGTCCTGGTTTGCCTTAGGCTGTCTGTGTTCAGCTCCCTGCTCTGTGCACATAGTCTTTCTGATATAGGATCCCTGCAGTAACCTCTGACTTGGGTGCACTTCTCCCAGCCTCACTCCATGGAACACTTGGCCTGGCCTAAAATGCCTTTTGCAACCCGCCGTAGCCTCTATAACCAAAAAGGTCAGAAAGTCTACAGTCGACTCTTCTGGGTGCAGTCGGAAAAGGAAGATCCCCCAATGGTGTGGGACTTTGTATGCCACATGCACACTGAACAAGAATACAAAAGTTGTAAGGGTACACAACAATTTTATTACATAAAGCACAAAAATTTTTTTATATACAACGTATATGTCTAAAAAAGAATAGACACACAATTAAAAAACCTTGCAAGTGTTGACAGACCAGTATCCGTACAGAAGACCCTTGGGTGTCATTGGTAGGATGAACCGGACACGACCCTACGTGTTTCGGGTTACAAACCCTTCATCAGGGGTCAACCAGGGTTCAGTACACAATGTCAACCTATTTGTGAGTATAAGTTGTATATTAGTATTGTCAAATTCATGAAACTTATGTCATACAAAGATTTAAAACAATAACATAGTATTCTGGGTGCAGTCATTCTCTCCCTGTCCTCCTGGCCTGTCCTGGGCCTCCACTGGCTGACTACATTTGCCTGATGGTTGGGTGCCCCAGCTGCATTAAGCAGCAACATGGTACTGACTCACCCATTACATCACTACAGAAGGCCTCTCTTTAAAAAGGGGCCTAGCACCTCATGTAACCAGACACAATTCTGGCACAGAGCCACATAATGGCAGACTAGCAAATTGCACCTGCCTACAAACAGATGGAGCTAATGACTCCCTATGAAGTAAGCTACACAAGTAGCATGCAGTAACATCTTGTAGTAGTTATGCACACCTGCATATGCATGGTGTGATCGCACAATATTAATTGATCCTGCATACCATCTGATGCCATAGGAACCCTGTTGTTCCATCTGTTAGCAATCGATTGCTACTCCTTGAAATTAGTTGTGATTTTTGCAGTGCTACATTTAGAGATTTTGGAAGCAAGGGCTTCTAAAATTCTCCTGTGTAGCACTTGCTTGTCAAATTAACTAGCTGCATGTTGCCTTACCTATCAATGTTTTTGAATGGCAAAGTGGTGGTGGATGCCTAATCACACTGTGTGCCCATTGTGCCCATTACTGGCTGTAAACTGAGCCATTATCAGATGCTTCAGTTCACAGACACAGTGCACAGAGCCAATCCTAGTCACAGTGTCACACAGACACACTGCACAGAGCCAATCAGAGTAACTCTGTACCCCATGATCACTGGGATGACCAATTACAGCAATTACAAATGTAAACAGTGTAGTATTTACATTAGGGAGCCCACCCCTTCCTCTTACAATAAATTAAAAAGGAACAGCCAAATGAAGTCATTAGATCAGCGAATCCCAAGGTTGTAGGAACATTTTTAACCCTTCCTCCACTTCCTCTTTCTCCCTTGTATATTGCTGCGGCATCCTGTCTCTGCAGTGACCTGTATATTACCCATTCACCCCCCTATCCTGCACATCTGTACCTCCCCGCATCTCCAACCTTTAACTGTATGTGACCTGCACATGATACCCTTCACTTTTTTCTCCCTTTGCGTATGACCTGTACATTTAATGTGCCATTACCAAGATCCATGTTTTAGCCCCCTAACCACCAGCATGTTTCTTTATTTGCAAAAAATGAGGATCGCTTTGGGGTGTCTACTTTTCAAAAGGGGATCTTCTGGGGAGTTTTTTGTCAGTCCTGCCTTTTTTTGATTTGATATGTGATGTAACAGAATTGGTATTTTTTCCTTTATATAATAAACGAAAAATGTAATTTAGGTACAGTGCTGCAGGAGGGAGTAATTGTCAATCAAACGATCACAGTACTAAAAATTGAAAAATGGACTGGTAACGAAGAGGTATTACAGGCTAGTACTGAAGTGGTTGAAATAGACTGTGTATCATAGCCCCTAAGGGACACTGTTATGCAAATGTAGGTAACGTGACCCTGTCTTCATGCCTGTTTTAATTAAAGTCTATAATTACTGGTATAATTTATGATATAGATCTATATATGTGATAGCATGGTGTCTGCTTTGCTTCCACCCTCTCACTTCAGGAAAAAATAAATAATAAATTCCCGGTTGTTTATTAAATTGTGTCAGGTTTTTATTATTCCAGCCAACTACGGGTATAGGGGTACCCCTCTAGTGCATACAAAAATAAAAGCGTAGTTGCTATCATGGGCTTTCTTAGTCGGTTAAATCTCAGATGACATCATTTCTCTTTATTGCATTTGTAAAACGTGCTACTTGAAAAGGGACTTATCTTCAGTCAAGGTAACCCATCACATTTTATTTTCAGAAGCTTCAGAGACAAGTACAAAGGCAGCATCTGTAGTGAAAGAACACTTATCCTTTAAGAGCTGATGTGTATGTTGTGCAGAGAATACAGAAACTGTTCACTTCATTAAAAAGTCCAAGACGGTGATGAGCTCTCTGAAGCCTGCAGCCTTTTACACTGGTGGTTTTCCCAGTAATGCAAAAAAAACAAAAAACAAATAATGCGTTGTGCATAAAGATTTCCATTGTCTGAAAAACAGTAGTTAAATTAGCACAGAGCAATTCCAGGTTGCTTACATATCCAGTAATGAGAAACCTCATTTGAACCCCCGCTTACACATCTATTGGTAGGAAACAAGGAATCCTTATGTGAACTTCTACATGTGGTCAGCGTGCTGGAATCATTGCTGTTTGGAACCATATTAATTAGGTTCTAATCCTTCCACATTATATGCAAATCTAAAAAAAAAAAAAATGTTGACCTAACATACACTTAAAGGGGTTATAAAAGCCTTTCTTAATATAACAAACTTACTGGAATTGAACAGAGTGGCCCCAAACCTCCTCTTCTGGGGTCCCCCGGTGGCTCCCTCGGCTCCTCCACTTCTGTGTTTGCCACTATAGCAAGCTGCTCCTATGGGGGAGATATGTAGGTTTACTCCCGAGCCAGGATGTGTGCCAGGGGCGTAACTACAGGGGTTGCAGGGGTTGCAATTGCAACTGGGCCTCATGCTCCAGGGGGCCTGTGCGGCTCCCCTATACACCTGGATAGGAGGGGTGGTGGGGGCAGCATGTAGAGAAATCACTGTCCTCCTTTTTCCTCCTGTAGCTGCAGGAGGAAAATTGAGGAGATTGGTTCTTCTGTATGCTGCCCTCGCCACTCCTCCTATCCAGTTCACATGTGTTCTGCCGTCTCTCAGCCCCTGTGTGCTCCCCTTGACCCCCCACTGTGATCCCTTCCCTCTTCTGCCTGGTGCTGCAGGGGATGTGGTCACAATAGAGAACCAGGAAGGGGTCGGGAAATATGTAATTTACCAGCTCCTTCCTTTTCTGAATGGACAAAGTCTTAGTCAGTGACATTGTAAAAAAAATATAATAAAATGATAAAAAATAATACAATTAAAATACCTAAAAATAAAAACTACTGACACCAGTGGGTGAACTTCCAGGATCGCAAAGGTCACACTTGCAGCCGGGCTTTGGCATTCCACCACCGTGGGGAGGCCCCAAGATGGCAGGAAGATGGCCCACTGCAGAACTTGTGAAAGGGTCTCGCTGTGGGACCATAATAAAGGGCCCCACAACGAGAGTAAAGGGCCCCAAGATCAGTGGGAAGAGCCCCAGGCTTGAAGGGAAGGGCCCAGCCAGGGGTCCAGGGGGCCCTTCATGGTTTCATGCACCGGGGCCCTGAAGTTTCTAGTTACACCTCTGATGTGTGCATCTATAGACAAACACAGCACTGCTCGCCCCCCCCCCCACTCTCTACTCCCCACGATGTCTCCCGCTGCTGCCTCAATGTTCTGTGAATGCAGGAAGAGAGCTGCTTTTAGACAGGCACGGAAATGGATCAAGTGAGATAAGTATTTAGGGGGGGGGGGTGAGGGGGTGATACTGCTACTGGGACATTTTTTACCTTAATGCAGGGAATGCATTAAAGTAAAAAAAGTCTTGGCTTTAGAACCAAATTAAACTGAATCGGTGCCCAAATCAGGCACACTAAAGTACTTACATATTCTGAACAAGCAGTAAAAGCCTTCATTCATCTCTGTATCAATAACCACTTGCTTACTGCGCACATATACCCCCTTCCTGCGCAGGCCAACTTTCAGCTTTTAGCGCTGTCACACTTTGAAAGACAATTGCGCGGTCACATGGAACACTGTACCCAAATTACATTTCATCATTTTTTTTCCACACAAATAGAGCTTTCTTTTTGTAATATTTAATCACCACTGTGTTTGCCAAAGAAACAAAAAAAAAATTGAAAAAAAAAATATATATTTATTCATAGTTTGTTATAAAATTTTGCAAATAGGGCATTTTTCTCCATCACTGATGTGCCCTGATGAGGCTTCACTGATGGGCACTGATGAGCACTGATAGGCTGCACTGATGGGCAATGATGAGGTGGCACTGATGAGGCAGCACTGATGGGCACGATAGGCTGCACTGATGGGCACTGATGCGGTGGCACTGATGAGGTGGCACTGGTGGGCACTGATGATGAGGCAGTGATAGGTGGCACTGATGGGCACTGATACGCAGCTCTGATGAGCACAGATAGGTGGCACTGATAGGCATCACTGATAGGGGGCACTGATAGGTAGCACTGATTGCCACTGATAGGCACTGATAGGCAGCAATGATAGGCAGCACTGATAGGTGACACTGATGATGAGGCTCTGATTGGCAGCACTGATGGACACTAACATGGGGCACTAGTTGGCACTGATTGGCAGCACTGGTGGGCACTGATAGGTGGAACTGGTTGGCACTGATTAGCAGCAATGGTGGGCACTGTTTGGATTGATTTCCCTGTAACAGAAGCCGGTTACCGCCTTTCTTTATTTTCTCCTCAGGCCGTCAGCGTGAGGAGAAAAAAAGCCGATAACCAGCTTGTTTAATTCCGTGATCAGCTGTCATTGACTGATAGCTGATCATGTGGTAAAGGGCCGCTGCGATTGGCATTTACCCTGTCCAAATGACTCAACGATCACAGAGCACGCCTCCTGCGTGTCGCAGGGGGTATGTGAGCAGCGCGATCACAGGTGGATGTCTATGAATGCCCTCCTGACATTGGAAGCCTATACTGTAGCCGTCTTTCGGCTAAAGCGCAGTGGAAAGTGGTTAAATTGATACTAAAGTCTGGGGTTTATTTTCTTTTAAAAATAACAATCATGTTATACTTACCTGCTCTGTGCAGTGGTTTTGCAGAGAGCAGCTTGGATCCTCCTCTTCCCGGGTCCCTCTTCTATGATCCTGGCCCCTCCCTCCTGCCGAGTGCCCCCACAGCAAGCAGCTTGCTATGGGGGCACCCGAGCTGAGCCACTGCTCTGTGTGTCCTTGCACCCTCTTTCTCCTCATTGGCTCACTGACTTTGATTGACTGTCTCAACCAATGAGAAGGGGGAGTCCCGGACAGCTGAGGCTCTCATTGCTGAATCGAGATGGTGTTCAGGTAATTATAAAGGGACTGAGAGGGGCTGCTGCACACAGAAGGTTTTTTTTTTTTCCGTTTTTTTTTGTTTTTTATCTTAATACATAGAATGCATTAAGATAATAATAATAAAAAAAAAAACTCACTTTACAACCACTTTAAGCATTGCTGAGAAAATTAATTTTTAACGTTCACAACAAAGTTATTGAAATATTAGATTTTTTTTTTTTATGGTGAGCAGATCTTGGCAGCCTTATAAAAAAAACAGCACTCATACACATGGGCGTATAATGCCTTGCTCTCAGATCCATACTGTATGCAGTTTTAATACGGATCTGAATACAGCAGTATTGTATGCTATGGGCCTATTCACACAGCTGCGTTTTTGTCTGTATTGATTAGCCACATGAACTACAACAAGAAAAATTATCATATGCTGCTTGATTATGACCGTATTTAAGTGGTGCACATGTAAACCTTTTGTGCAGTGTTTATATGAGTAACACATAAATCGACACGGCCATGGAAAATAAATTATAATGCGTTGCGCATAACAATTTCCATTGTCTAAAAAAAAAAAAAAATAGTTAAGTTAGCCCAAAACAGTTGCAAGCTTCTTACATATCCAGTAATGAGACACCTCACCTGAACCTCCGCTCACATATCTATTGGTAGGAGGCAAGGAAACCTTATGTGAACTGTTACAAGTGGTCAACATGCTGCATTCATAGCCATTGGTACCCACATAAATTGGGCCTGTTGATAGGCAGTGGAACAGAGCAGTATGACCTCACGATATATACAGTATACCATTAAAAAAATCAGACAGCAGGGAAATGCCAGATAATCCGAAAAGTCAGAATAATGAAGACTTTAATGCGATGTGTTATTTTTTTGGAACCTCTTCCTATGTCTTAGTATTTACTGCATAAGCTTTCTAAAGTTATGTGTTAAAGTCAAGCTGACATATTTAAAGTTCATGCTACCCCTAAAATTATCATTTCATAGATGTGTCTGTGTTTTCTTTTTAGTATATATAACTGCAGTCTGTTCAAGTTTTATTTTTTCCTTTTATTGGAAATATCGGATCATGCTGCCTGTCCGTCATCTTTGCTGTTCCAATCTGACCACGGCAAAAACAGAAGCAGATCTCTGCTGGTGTGGTCAAAGCTTCTGTGTTGGAGTTACTACTCTGTATCTCTGCAGGTGGTTTACCGGGGTTATGGCTGAAGCTATCAGCCATTACCCCGGTATTTTTTATTTCAGCTGGCAGCTGGCTTTCTCATAAATGCCATCCCAGCGGCTCATAAGTGAATCACCCGCCGGTGTTTCTCGGGCTTACCATTTTTACCGGCACACCCAAGAAATGATCTGGCGGTGCGGCCGGCTGGTCATGGAGGTGAACAGACACCAGATGGCCTTGGAGAACCTGGAGTGATGTCATGAGGTCAACAATTTTTATTTTGTAAAGCAAAAGATCAAAAAAATGTTTTTGTTGATATTTTGCTTTTAAAGGTAAGGAAGAGATTTGGGGTCTTTTTGACTCCAGATCTCTCCATAAAGAAAACCTGTCATCCTTATTTGTTTACATTCCTTGTAATAGGAATAAAAGTGATAACAAAAATGTAAGGGACAGTGTAAAAATAAAATAAATAATAAAATAAAACAGAAGTGAACGCATACGTAAGTCACACACGCATATGTACACGGTGTTCGCACCACACATGTGATGTATCACAGCGAATGTTAGAACAAGAGCAATAATTCTAGTGCTAGACCTCCTCTGTAACTCTATACAGGTAACCTGTAAACATTGTTAAACTGTCACCTATGGGTATTTTTAAGTACCGCAGTTTGTCGCCAGTCCACGGGCATGCTCAATTTTAAAACGTGACATGTTGGGTATCTATTTACTCTGCATAACATCATATAGTTAGATAGTTAGTCAGGTTGAAAAAAGTCTATCTAGTTCATCTTTTATATTTTACAAAAGAATTGGGGTATATATTGTGTTTTGTTATGGATAGTAAATAACACATCTAGATATAACTTTTTTCAGGGGAGTGCATCATTTTAAGGTCACCCATGCTCTGTCCCTCCCCCCCCATAGATCCCCCTTCAGAGCAGGCCAGGCCAGGGTCCTCCATAGATCCCCTTTAGAGCAGGGTCCCCATAGATCCCCCTTTAGAGCAGGCCAGGGTCCCCATACATCCCTCTTTAGTCTTACCTTTTCACCTATATTCCCCATGCTACCAGGTTTTCCTGCACCACCAGGTACTCCAGACACTCCCTGCAAAGAATATATATATTTTGGATAGAGTAAGGGAGGTTTGTAATCCATGTCAGATTATTTTTTGCCATCTGTGTTTCATTGCGGAGATTTCCCTTCACTTCCTGTCCCATAGCCAAACAGGACATGAGAGGAAATCCCTGCAAATTAAAGGAATTCCAGGTCACCAGAACTTTTTTTATTTTATTTTATTACCTTTATAGGGAAAATCCAAAATGTGGATTTTATTTTACTTCTGGACTGCTCGCCACAGTTATACATCGCTATTTTGACGTTAAATACTAGTATTTTTTTACTGTGCGGGCTGTCCTCTTTCTCATAAATGCAGTCCCAGCGGCACCTCCCCCGGCTCCACTTCCTGGTAATTTTCCCAGCTTACTGGAGCCTTACCGGCCTTAAAGGGCCCATTTTTTTTCATTATGAAAAAAATAAAAATTTTTTTTTTTTTTTGCCTTTTAGTGTAGATGTGAGATCTGAGGTCTTTTTGACCCCCAGATCTCACAATAAAGTGGACATGTCCTGCCTATTTATTTTATGAGGGATGTGTAACATTCCTTGTAATAGGAATAAAAGTGATCATTTTTTTATTTTTTTAAAGAGACAGTGAAAAAATAAAAAATAAAAGGTAAAATAAATAAGAAAAAAAAAAATTGAAAGCGCCTCATCCCCCTGAGCTCATGCGTACAAGTGAACGCATACACAAGGTGTTCAAACCACACATGTGAGGTATCGCCGCAATCAGTCTAGCCCTAGACCTCCTCTGTAACTCTAAACTGGTAACCTGTAGAAATGACTAAAGCATTGCCTATGGAGATTTTTAAGTACCACTGTTTGTCGCCATTCCACGAGCGTTCGCAATTATGAACCATGACATGTTGGGTATCTATTTATTCGATGTAACATTATCTTTCACAATATAGAAAAAATTGGGCTAACTTTTTTGTTTTGTTTTTCTTCAATGCAGTGAAATGTATTTTTTCCAAAAAAATTGCGTTTGAAAGACTGCTGCGCAAATACCGCGAGACAAAAAAATATTGCAATGACCGCCATTTTATTCTCCAGAGTCTTTACTAAAAAAAGACATAAAATGTTTGGGGGTTCTACGTCATTTTCTAGCAAAAAATACTGATTTTAACTTGCAAACAACAAGTGTCAGAAATAGGCCTAGTCCTTAAGTGTTCAAATTTCAATTATAATGGTAAATAGGGCAAATAGAGAGGGTGCACAGACAGCAATAAAAACTGACAGGACTTTCTTCATATCCACTAGAAGCTCCTGGCAGCTCTTAAACTTGAGTTTAGAAGCTATTGGGGTTTTTTGCCAAAGCTCCTGAACTCAACTCCATAAAAGCCTCTGGGGTTGATTTACTAAAGCTGGAGAGAGCAAAATCTGGTGCAGCTGTGCATAGTATCCAATCAGCTTCTAACTTCAGCTTGTTCAATTCGACTACGACAATAAAACTTGGAAGCTGATTGGTTTCTATCCTGAGCTGCACCAGATTTTGCACTCTCCACATTTAGTAAATTAACCCCTATGTGTCCATGTACACATAGGCTTTTAGCAGAGTTTTGGAGCTGCCGCGTTTAGGTGAGGTCTAACCTCCCTCTGCTGAACGCGAAAGAATCGCATTCAGGATAGAAACGTTTTGACTGACGGCCGTAGGAAAACGCAAATCCTGGCAAAATTGCAGTAAAAACGCGGTCTGCATTTTTGCTGTGTTTTGTGTTTTCCCACGACCGCGGTCAGGGTAGGCTTGTGTACATGTAGTCCAAGTTTGTTAAAATGTAGAGGCTGAATGGACGCAGCCACTCATCCCATTGTGACAGGAGTGTGGGTGAGCGGCCCTGAATGCACAATGTCTGCCTTCACACCCGCATGCCTGTCACATTAGGATAAGCAGCTTACATGCAGCACCTGGAGTCTACAGACGTTGAAAAAAAGAGCCTGTTCACAGTTTACAGGCTTCAGAACCCCATGTGCATGAGGCCTTACATTAGTTGTAATATAAATACATAAGATATTTTTTAAATAAATGTATAATTGTATTTGATTATTGTTTAATACTTGCTTGAAGTTCAGCTTTCAAATCATATTTGAAGTAGGTATGTACTATGTAGTGTATATATAGCACATTGTATTGCTGTATATATCGATGTATGCAATGCTTCAGTCTCTCCTTTTTTGGAAATTTTTCATGTTATTGATAAAATATCCCAAAATCCTCTGCCAGTGTCCCCCGACAGTCAACTGTTGTCAAGTATTCCAAGTAGTCAGGGTAAATTTTGCCATTAGATCATCAAATTTACCGTACTTCACTGGTACCATAGCAAATCTGATTATCCTTACAAGCTCTGTATATATCCAAAGGCAATTAATATATGCATAAGAGAAAAAGAAAACAGAGCGTACAGTGTAGGTACTTTAATCACCTAGTCTACAATCTTGATCCTCTCTCTGTACCAGCCAGGGGAATGTTGTTTTAAGCCCTTTCCTTTTGGTCCCTACAATGTCCACTTTAGAGCTTCCATCTTAATTTGCATCTTTTTGCCGACAACTTTTCAAGAGTGTTTACAGCTACTCTTGGTATGACTCAGTGTCCCATGGTGTTCCATTGATATGGATCAAGTTGAGCCGAGTCAAAACCAAGCTTATGATATTTCCTCCCCCATGTTCTTCTTCCCCTGATTTCTCTGTCAACATCAACGGCACAACTATCAACCCGTCCACCCATGCCAAGGTCCTAGGTATAATCCTGGACCCTGAACTATCCTTTCAGCCACACATCCAGTCACTGTCCAAAGCTTGCTGCCTCAACCTCCGCAATATCTCCAAGATACGTCCCTTCCTAACCAATGATACCACAAAGCTTCTAATCCTTTCCCTGGTCATCTCTCGTCTTGATTACTGCAACTCCCTTCTCATTGGCTTACCTTTATGGCGCTTTTCCACTGCATGGAACCGTACCGGTTCCGCACGCTTTTGTGCTTTTCCACTGCGGTACCGCATGGTATAGGGTCGGAACGGTTCGGTACGGTACGGTATAGGTTTGCTTTTCCACTGCATGGAACCGAACGGTACGGTACGGTACGGCTCTGAAAAAACAGTACCTACTCGATTGTGGTTCCAACAGGTACCAAACTGGTACCATATCCCACAATCCTTTGCATGCAGTCACTACTAGCCACTGATTGGTCAGAGAATCACACCCACCCCGTTGTTATTCCTCCCACTTAACTTTAGTACTACTTTAGTGGAAAAGCAAACCTATACCGTACCGTACCGAACCGTTCCGACACTATACCATGCGGTACCGCAGTGGAAAAGCAACCCGGGCCAAGCAGGGCCGAGTAGAGCCGAGCCGGTACTAGCCGGTACTTGCAGTGGAAAAGTGCCATTAAAAAGACTATCCCCCCTTCAGTCAATCATGAATGCTGCTGCCAGGCTCATCCACTTTGCAAACCACTCTATGTCTGCTACCCCTCTTTGCCAATCCCTCCATTGGCTGCCACTCAACCAACAAATTAAATTCAAGTTACTAACCATAACTTAAAAAATCCATCCGAAACTTGGCACCTAGCTACATCACTAATCTGGTCTCAAAATACCAACCAACTCATTCTCTTCGTTCCTCTCAGGACCTCCTATCTTCTATCTCCCTTGTAACCACTTCCCATGCTCGCCTCCAGGACTTCTTCCGAGCCTCTCCCATCCTCTGGAATGCTCTACCCCAATCTGTCAGACTATCTCCTACTTTGTCTACTTTCAAACGATCCCTGAAAATGCATCTCTTCAGAGAAACCTATCTGGCATCCTCCTAACAACTGTACTTTTATTTTCTCCACATCCCCCACAGTTATTACCTCTTGTATCTCTTGACCCCCTCTCTTAGATTGTAAGCTCTAACGAGCAGAGTCCTCTGATTCCTACTGTATTAAAGTGTATTGTATTTGTACTGTCTACCCTCAAGTTGTAAAGCGCTGCGTAAACTGACGGCGCTATAAAAAATCCTATATAATAATAATTGTCAAGTCACCTTATTGCAAGTGCAGTCTAACAATTTTTTAAATTAAAATCTTTCTTTATCTTCACCAGTGCACACTGTTTTCTGTTTCTCTGATTTGCCATTAAACATATCAGGTCTACACCTGTAGGCAGTAGACACAACCAGGTGGCTTTTCCATGTGTAGTTGAAGACACACACTTTTTTTCCCAATAATCACTTGAAATACAGTCATTTAGTATAGTAATGATATAATATATCATTAGGCTCAATTCACTAATACATAACAATCATTGTTTGCCAACAGGCAGGATCTGCCCCCCTTGTACACTGCTCTTGGCCAGTCACTGCTTAAAGTTAATCTGTAACTTTACATATTTGGGGGCAAAATGACGGGCTCCTTTGATAGGTCACCTTTGACCTATTCACTTATATTTTCTTTCTTGCAATTTCTCTCCACCCTGGTTTCCTTCCAGAGTCTAAACCCTGTGTAAACTCTGACCCAGTCTACAAAGGGTTATTGACCTCCCAAATGTGACAGTGTTTAGGCCTGGCTATTGGGTATTTATGTATAAGCTCTACATCGTGGGGAAAAGAGGCCATGCCCAAAAGTTCTGAGTATTTCTGAGAGTGCTGTCAGACTAATGGAGCTGTGGAGGTTTGTGTTGAGTATGAGCAGGAAGGAGGTTATTATCAAGAAAGATATTTAGGGTTTATTCCTAAAGCCTAAGTTTAGTGTTATTTATTACATATACTGTACTTATATAGCGCCATCAATATATACAGCACTTTACATATTTATTATACATTCACATCAGTCCCCGCCCTCAAGATGCTTACAATCTAAAGTCCCTAACTCACATTCATACACATACTAGGGCCAATTCAGACAGAAGCCAATTAACCTACTAGCATGTCTTTGGAGTGTGGGAGGAAACCCACAAAGGCATAGGGAAAACATGCAAACTCTGGGCAGGTAGTGGTTTGGTTGGGATGCAAACCAATCACCCTAGTGCTGCTAGGCGGAAGTGCTAACCACTTTGCAACTTCTTTTTTTTTTCTAAATCAGTACAAGGGAGGAATGAAAATGCTGGTGGCTGCCCTTTTAGTTTAAATCCTCTATCCTCTGCCCACCCCATACCCTTGCATAGGCAGACATCTGATGCTGTGAGGGTTGATACAGCCAATGGACTGGTCAAAGGCACTTATCAAGTGTGCTGACTATGCCTGCCCCTTCCGCCCCCCTCCCCTCCATTCATGGAAGCAGTACTATAGCTTCCATCAATGAGAAGTGCTTTATGAGTGGAGGACAATGAATGAAAGGTCCATCTCCTCCAATCAAAGACCACTTTTCATTGCTGGAAGCAGTGGGTATTTCCTAATAACATCCAGATCCATCAGATCCATTAATTATAATTTCTTGCCTATCAGCAGTTTTTTTTTTTTTTTTGGGGGGGGGGGGGGGCTTCTGTCACATACTTTGAGAAAGAGCCCCCTTAAAACACTATATATCTGTGTATCTATCTATCTATCTATCTGTCTATCTATCTATCTATCTAGCTATCTATCTATCTATCTATCTATCTATCTATCTATCTATCTATCTATCTATCTATAGTGACAGGAAGTCAGGTAAATCTGTGAGTGGTGTCACAGATGGGAGATACACTTCTGCTTGGTTTAGACAATTCACCAATTACTATAGGGTGTCGGCTGCAAAGGCAGCAGAGAGGTGTAAAGAAGTTGAAAACCATTCAGCTATTCAGAATGAGGAAATTAAGGCCTCTATAATTTGTCCAGAGGAAGTCCTATTGATTGCTGCCTCCTGACGCTGTGTGAGCTGGGGAGAGGAGGACAGTCAGATGTGTGCCTCCCGACGCTGTGTGAGCATGGGAGAAGGAATGCCCCCTGAAGCTGTGTGAGCATGGGGAAGACCTCCTGGAGCAATGTGCGCTGAGGAGGGTAAAAAGTGTGAAGACTTCTCAAGGTGAGAAAATGAACTATTTCTATGTGAAGAGTGTGAAGAGAAAAACCAATGGATGTTTTCTATGTGAAAGGAAAGTCCAATGAACATGTGCTGTGTGAAGAGAAAAGGGACATTCTCTATGTGAAGAGATAATAAATGGACTATTGATAGTCTGCTGTATGATCAGCCAAGTCTGCCCAACAGTAGGTTGGGGACAGACTTCCTTAGATAGGTTCCTGTGTGTGAGAAGGTAGCCGCCCACAGTGGCAAGGATTTATTTTGTGTTTTATTTTATTTTGATGTTTTTGAGGCTTGCACTTGTGTGAAGTAAATTGCAAGAATAAACCAAACTGTTGTTTGCAACCACTTCTCGGCTATCTCCCTGTGTAAACGCACCCCCCAAGGGGTCATCCATACCCGCCACCGAGCTAAGTCCCCACAATATATATATTCATTTATTTATTTTAAAAACAGTGAGCTATTTTATTTTATAATTTTTAGCACATTATGCATTCTAGTTCCCCCTCTGTGCTGTGTCTTTTATCCGTTGTAGGCAATGCATTACTTGGTGGGATGATCGTGGATTCCCTATGATTCAGAACCAAAAAGCTTTCACTGAAAACACACTATGACAAATGCTTTAAGTTTCCTGTGAGGGAAATTAAAAATCCGTTCTTGGCATCAGAGAAATGGGATCAGGAGGACTGAGGCACAGAACAGACTTTAGAGCTCACAAAGGCAAGTCATTTTTAAAATCCTTGCAAGAGAGGAGACACTTTAACCTTTGAGACCCGGGCTTGGTTTATGGAATGTTTGAGCTGGCTGCAATATGAGGTGGAAGCTAGAGAGCTCTGACCCTGAGCTATTTACTGGGTGACCTCGGCATCGTCCATTGCTCTGATTTCCCTGGCTGGCTGGCTCAATAAGCCTGTAAATTTCACTCTACTCCCATACTGTCATGTTATTGTTGCACTCTGAATTCTACTTGCTGTCTGTTGGGCTACACGAAATGGAAATACATTGTACAAGTATGTAATTACTGTCTGCTTATACATAGACAAAAGGACAAAGGGTAAGGGTGGTGCTTATATGGCTTGGGCAAAATTTATTAATGGATATTACTAATGTGGTCACAAGTCCATAAAAATATCTCTAGTAAATATAGCTATAGATCTTGTTGAAGAATGGAACATAGGAAAATTTTGGTTTTAGTGCCTGTCTGGGCCAAATTAATGCTGTTTCTTTTAGTAAGGCTTTCTGATAATTATTAAATCAAAGACTTCCTGGCTGATCATGTTTGGTGAAAAGTCAGTCAGACGTGCTGGGTTTCATGAAGGGAAGAATGTAATGATATTGTCACAGTACTGGTCCTTAGAGCCCAAAGTAGAAGTCCTTAAAGTCATAAACAAGATGATATGGAAAAAAAGAGCCAATGTGTTTGGCTTTTTTGTTTCATGTCATCTTGTTTTAAATGAAAGGACTTTTACTTGGATTCTAAGGACCAGTGGTAGATCGTTATCATAACTTTCTTCACATTAGGCCCAGTGAAGCCATCACATCTGAGAGCCACCTAACCACTGTCAATGAGCTTTACCAACTGTGCTATTGGATCTGAATTAGCCCCGGATCCAGTGCCTCATACCTAGATCTTTTGAGTGTTGGTTTTTCGTGATTGATTTCTGCCGCCTTTCTAACCATCTGTTATCCTGGAATCTGAACTTTTCTTTCAGCCCCACATCACTGTCCGAAGCTTGCTACCTCAAACTATGCAACATTTCCAAAATACGCCCTTTCCTAACCAATGACACCACAAAGCTTCTAATTCACTCCCTGGTCATCTCTTGCCTCCACTACTGCAACTCCCTACTCCTTCAGTCCATCATGAATGCTGCTGCCGTACTCATCCACCTTACCAACCTTTCAGTGGCTGCTACCCCTCTCTGCCAATCCCTTCACTGGCTTCCGCTCACCCAATTAAATTCAAAATACTAGACACAACTTACAAAGCCATCCTCAACTCTGCCCCCAGCTTCATCACTAACCTAGTACCAAAATACCAACCAAATCGTTCTCTTCATTCTTCCCAAGACCTCCTGCTCTGTAGCTCTCTTGTTCCCATGCTCGCCTTCAAGACTTCTCCCGAGTCTCTCCCATCCTATGGTGCTCCCTACCCCAATCTCTCCAACAATCTCCTACTCTACAAACCACATGAGTTGCACCCAGATTTGTAAAGTGTTTTTCAGGCTTTATTTTCACTCAGTGATCTTACCAGTAACGTGCTTCCTGCCCTCATTCTATCTATGGAGGGTAAGTGTGGTCACCCTCGGACAGTAAGGAGAAAACACCCCCGTCTCATTTTGTTTTTTGTTCCCCTCAAATTGTAATACTCTTTGAAGATGACTCATGCAAGCAAACACCAATTACCTATGCTTAGGTAACAATCATCCTCTACAATTAAGCCCCTACTGGGTGAAACATGTTATAAAGTGGTTCTCCCATGGGTGGGAGACTAGGCTGAAGCCATTTTTTACTAAGAAGAGTAAACTATATGCTAAGGCAGTGTTCAGATGGGTGCCATTTTGTTGTAGTCCTTAATGTGTCTGATGAGCCAGTATTCAACCAGAACCTGCATACATTGTGACCAGTCGGCTGGGATATCAGATTGGGGCATATGAGTGGTATTTGTTTTATTTGTTTTCTGGTTTACCACGTAAGATTCTTGCTTTATCTGAAGGATGATACTTGATTAATAGGGGCAAAATCTACATTTAAAGCCTAACTTAGGGAAAATAAAAAAAAACATCCTTAAAGTGGGGCCCCACCTCACTGCAAGGGTTAAATACTCCCTATGTCTAGGGGCGAGGAATAATGAGAAATACTATCCTTGTTCATCACTCCAGCAGGGTCCCTCCAGCACTGCAACCGGTCATCCCTAGCTGCCTCTTTAGGTTGAGATTAGGCATGGTTGCATCCTCAACACACAATGCAGTATTGACATGCCGTTACTCTGCAATCTGACAGCACCAAATGGGCCATACTGTTAGCTGATTCCTGGCTCCAGGTCTGTTCCAACTACATCTACCATCACAACCTTGATGAAGGGAGAGGCAGTTTCACAGAAACATGTTGGCTTTACTTATCACCCGCAAAACTGTCAACTTCAATAATAGTCATACTTATTCTCAAGTGTGACAAACCTTTATATTGAGCATGCCTCTACACCCATTCAAAAGCTAAACTCTGGACAAACAGCTAAATACACAGATAAAATACATGCATGGTTGCTGTATTACCTGCCAAATGATTTGCTATTCTGTCCATTCAGACTTGAGATGTACACAGATCCGCCAGACAGTACAGTCCTGCTGGCAGAGGAGGGGACCTGAACTTTCTTGGCTGCAGTTTTACATTTTTTTCAGGTCTGTTCCCCGCCCCAACTTTGTGACTAGACAGTGAAAGAAGAAGCAGCAGACTGAAGAGCTGATCTCTCTGTTACTCTGCTTTCTCCTTCTATTAGCATGCTTCTTGCACTGGAACACATCTGATTGGCTCCTAATGCGGTTTTTCTCTCTGACATACATTAGAATACAAGAGGCTAATACCAAGTCAATTCCAGGTACTTATAATGCTTGTAAAAAAAAAAATAATATATATATATATATATATATATATATATATATATATATATATATATATATGTATATATATATATATATATATATATATATATATATATATATATATATATATATATATATATAACAGAGCTGCATTAATTTGTGTCTTTTATATCTGCCTGGAGTTTAGATTTAAGTGTGGCTTTTGCCTTTTCATGCTCTGGTAATTGTGTTTTATATAACTTATAGTTGTGTGTGCTTTCCTGACTGGTATATATTTACATGCAGGGACAGTTGAGGCCTCCGTCCCAGCTTTTACAGTAATAGCCTCATTCGATACCTGCTACCAGACTGTGAATTGCTGATCCCACTCCATGTGGCCCCACTGAGTAAATGAGGTAAACGCAGTGATTAAATGGGATCTGCTGAAATCTGTCTAAAGTAGGATTAACAGCTAAGAACGACCAATGTCAGCAACAGGGTCAATCCTTGCACCAGAGCCAAACCTCCCCCCTTGCTCATCACAGGTTCTCTTAACACTGATACAGTGAAAATTCTCGAAGAATATGTCCATGGGGAACACATATTCAGCATATCATTTCAGGCCTTTTAGGAATATGCTATCAATCAGCACTGAGCTTGGCTCACAGTCTGCATAAAGCAGAATAGATTGCGGCCATAACATGGCACACAACCAAATTTAAGACATCCTAAATTGTACTTTAGATTTGCTATGCGCCAGATTGCAGTATACTGAATTGTTATCAACCTTTTCAGACAAGGAGTGGCTCATCCTCTAACAAATATTCATACATTGATATTTGTGAATGCTGTTGCAGTAGAAATTGGTATAAGGATTTTGCAATTTTTTTAGATCGTTTTTTACATAAATTTAGACCAGTCAATCTACCCGTTATGGTATTTGAAAAATATGGCCCTAAAAATAATGTAAGGAACACAGTAACATAGTATGGTAATGTACATATTTTAAGGCATGGTCCTTGAAAGATGGCCTTAATGAAAGGTTTTGTACCTGTAGCACCCTCTTAGGTAGGTGCTAGAACAGTTAGATAAATGTTAGGATTTTTTTTTCTATAGGTAAATTTAGCTGCCACATCCTAGTAAATGTGGCTGTAATGTTGGTTAAGGTAAAAGCATAGTTTGGTTCACTGTACCCAGTGAGCTGCAAATGTTTAGTAAGGCCTGATCTGTGTGCTCTGTTGCTAGTCTGCTGGATGGCTTCCTCTGTATCCAGGTACCTTAACGTAAGAAGTGTAAGAAGTTTCTGGATGATAGATGCGGAGATATGCAGATAGCAGCATTCATCTTGATACAGCCCCGGGCCTACCAGAGGGGCTCTGAAGGCATGCTGGGAGACTCTATTTATTCTTAGAGCACACAAAGCTCTGGGTCTGGCTCCGGGTCTTGTCCCAGAGTGGAGGAGTCCAGTGTGCCCTCTGAGGCACAGGCTGCTATGAGGAGGCCTCAGTTGGGCAACCTGACGGAGGAAGGCTGAGACCCAGGAGCCTGAGACCCAGGAGCTGTCTGCCATAGATCTGTCTGGGATCACTGGAGGGCATCGCTTGAAAGGAGGCATCCATCTCTCCTTATGCCTTGTGTGTACAGAAGCTGAGAAGATCTTGGGGACCTTGTGTTCTAGCTACCCCTCTGGTGGCTTAGTTATAGCCAGCTGTGGGCCTGGTAAAGGGCACACCGGCTGTAGTCCTGACTCCTGAACAGTTCTGTCCAGTTTCTTTATTACTTAAAGGAACTTTGCTCTATTTGCTCTACTGGCATTACTACTACTACTACTACTACTACTTAAGCTAAAGGTAAAATTAGGCGCACAGTTGTACACAGTTCTTATTCTTGGATTATCCCATCACTGCCTTCATCCCTATCCAAGTAAATAAAAACAACATCCCTTAGACTGGTCTAGAAAAAGCGTGAATGAGCCTGTTGTGTGCCTGGCTGTGGGGTTGAAGTTGGGAAGACCTGGACAGTAATTCCTGCAGCTCCTATGGAAGTAGCGCTACATACCTTTTCCAGTGTTGCCTCACATTGCTAGTTTTTTCATGGTCCCATGGCTCATGGGCTTTGGGTGGTCAGCTGGATTTTTTGAGCTTCTGTCTGAACCATGTTTCAAATATAGGTTTATGTGTTTGAGTATTCCAGGCGGGAAGGGGTTAAAGTTGAAGTGACTAGGATGATGGGGAGAAGAGGTCTAGGCAGTAAGTGCACGTGACAATATGTGGTTTGGACTGAACAACTACATGGCGCCTTACAACCCTGTATGTATAAGTAGAGCTCATCTGCGCTTGTTGGCCACGTGGAAATAAGCCAGGTCCCTTTTACATGCAGACACCTCCATGTGAGAAACACAAGGACACCAAAAACAGCATGCTTGTTTTCACAAAAATGGCTAAAATATTTTTTAAATTGCATTTGGATGTTATCATGTGGCCAGTTAGATACATACAATGCATCTTTAATTTTTTCATGATTTCATTGTTTCTATTTGAATAAGGACTTTTGAAAATAAGGTTTATGTTTTAGGCTTTCATCCTCTGAAAGCAAACCCATTCTACCAATTGTACGTCTTGATTGATTCCCCAAAACATTTTGTTTAGTTAGGACTTCTTTGGTGGTGAAGAAAGTTCTGTTGAGATGAAACACTGAGTTGTAGGGCTTATTAGGCCATATTCTTTGTTCTAGTCTGACATACAAGTAGATGTCTCAAACCGTCTTTGATTCCTCCAATAATGAATACTGTGCTCCGGGGGCCCCAAGTCATATTTCTTTCATCCATAGCTAAGAGACTAGAACCGCAAGAAAATGAGATTCCCCCATTTGAATTACAAACTCCCTGCTTGCCTTTTTATTTTTTTTAAAAAGGCTGTGAGCTCCACCGCAGTCATTCCAAATGATCTGCATCCCTCTCTGATCTTGACGTAGTTCTTCCTGCCGAAACCAAGAAAAAGAACGGTCACAGCAGGCATACTTTCACAGATCATTAGGCACGAGTGTCCAACTTCACCAAGTCATCAACCCCAATCAAAGCATTTACAATACAAAAAGTTCTCTTTAATCATCCACAAGCTCTTCAGCTCTCTACGCTTTGGCAGGCCCACTGTGAATTGATAAATCTCAATTGAAAGGGTAGATAAGGCCGACATAACACAAACAAGTGAAATATGCATTAATTATTGTGTATAGCCACCATCACGCCTCTGTTTTGGGGATGAAGATTGCATTGCTTGAAGCAGATATTCACAGGCTAAAACACTTTTAGACTTGTTAGTATATAATTTCAAATGACGAAAAACAGCGCCTACAGTGCAGGTTGATCTAGAAAGAGAAAAATAATGAGACTTTAAAGAAAAGTCTACCACGTGGAATTTGTATGTGTAATAAGTCTTAACAACGTAAACTTTAAAATAATGCTTAGACTGAATTAGTTGGCTTGTCTTCATATGCAAAACTCATACCATTTATGGAGTCTTTAAAAGATTTGGTAGATGCATGAGCAGGCTAATGGATCCTTTGACTTTACACCGGTTAGCGAAAGTTCATTGAGTTCAACCTAGCTTAATGCTATTCTAATACAATAAGTTGGCAAAGTGATGCAAGTACTAGTCATACATGAACAGATATTACATCACCTGTCATTTTCAGAAAACCTTTGCCCATTTGTGGGAAGCCTTAAATGCATTTCAAATGTCTGGAGTCCCAGGATCCACCAAGATACCTGGCCAATGCCCCCTATGTGATGTAACTGCAATATTAAAGTAATATTATGCTTGCTAGAATAGTACCAAAAGGAAACATACTTCCTTCTTATTAGGTCAATTACATCTAAGAAGGTGGGGATTTCCATCTCTTAAAGTGACACTAAACGACATCCTTATTCACCCAAATCTCACCTTTCCGTCTTACTTCTGTTTGTTTGCAACGAGCAGTGCATGTTTGTTGTTATCATCAACGTTGCTCTATGCACACTACATATCCCATAGTACAGGAGTGCCCAACCTGTGGCCTGCGGACCACATGTAGCCCACGAAGCCCTCTGATGTGGCCCGTGACCTCAGACCAAGGAAGCGCATGTCCATGTTCTGGGATGTGGGTCGGCAAGCCTGGACAGTGATAAACGAGTTGCTAACCCGCCATCCCAGAGCATAAGAGTGAAAAGAGCCAGCGCCAGTGGCAGAGGAAGCAGGAGGCCTGTGAGGGAGCAAGAGCTGCATAAGCCGATGCTTCTTCTGTAGCTCTGGTTCCTGTCCCAGACAGGGTGATACCAAGTGCACTTTGCCTTGGACCTTTCTAGCAGCCTGGGGAGTGATGCCAGCAGAAGATGGAAGAGGAAAAGACCAGTGTATTAAACATCACATACACATCATTATATCCTGCGTGGCAGTGCGCTTTCTGTAAGTGCACCAAAACTTATGAATGCAGGAGTTCAGGAAGTGAACTACACCCGCAAGACGTACTAGAAGTCTTTGGCTCAGTGCAGTTAACCCGCAGGAAAACCGCAGATGCACTGTGCTACACCTGTTTTGTGGGTAAACCTCAGCACATCAGTGTAAAAGCAGCCATATAGGGAGCTCAGGACATTAAGGGCTCATTTACATTTTCAGTTTGGGGGGGCATATTTGTGGCCTGCGACCCGTTACCAGATCACTTAGCTGACCCTCACTCTTCAAAAGGTTGAGCACCCTGCTATAGTCCATGGAGGCTGCGTTCCTACATACAATCGTACCATGAACAACAAAGTAGCCACCACCTAACAGGAAGTCAGATCATAGCAACAAAGAAAAGGAAATTGGAGATTTGGAGTTGACTGAGAGCAATAGAAGGAACTATTAACTGTCCCTTTACAATGTGGGTTGCCATAAAAGGGTGCCTTTCATGCCACTGTCATGCAGCCATGACATTATTTATGCATTTATTATGCTTAAATTTGATTTGCACTTGAGTACTGTATATTGAATATTTATTGCACATAGCGCTTTATTGGATTATTTTAAGAGAAAGCGCACCTATTTTTGGTTTACAATAGAAGGCAATTTTCTGAGTTAAGAAAACATGCTTGAATGGAATTTTTTTTTTTAACCAGTGTCACTTCAGTGTTACAAAGCGGGATCCCACTTGTGGGGGTTCAACTGCTACTTCACACTGGGAAAAATAGACTACTAGACACTTCCACTGAATGAGCTAGTTTGCGAGAATTAGGCCTTGCATGCTTGTAGAGCATCCAACATGTTTAAAAAACTCTATGTACAATTACAAGTACCTTGGACAGCCCTATTACACCAGAGGTAGCTCATAAACTTCCCATTAATTGCAAGTGATCTTGGCATCTGCATAATTTCTTGTCATTACCAAGCAATTTAATATGACCAGTCTTATTTATACTGAACAAAATTATAAACGCAACACTTTTGTTTTTGCCCCCATTTTTCATGAGCTGAACTCAAAGATCTAAGACTTTTTCTATGTGCACAAAAGGCCTATTTCTCTCAAATATTGTTCACAAATCCGTCTAAATCTGTGTTAGTGACCACTTCTCCTTTGCCGGGATAATCCATCCACCTCTCAGGTGTGGCATTTCAAGATGCTGATTAGATAGCAGGTGTGCCTTAGGCTGGCCACAATAAAAGGCCACTCTAAAATGTGCAGTTGTATCACAGAGCACAATGCCACAGGTGTCACAAGTTTTGAGGGAGCGTGCAATGGGCATGCTGACTGCAGGAATGTCCACCAGAGCTGTTGCCCATGAATTGAATGTTCGTTTCTCTACCATAAGCCGTCTCCAAAGGCGTACATCAGTACATCCAATTGGCCTCACTACCGCAGACGACATGTAACCTAACCAGTTTAGGACCTCCACATCCAGCATCTTCACCTCCAAGATTGTCTGAGACCAGCCACCCGGACAGCTGCTGCAACAATCGGTTTGCATAACCAAAGAGTTTCTGCACAAACTGTCAGAAACCGTCTCAGGGAAACTCATCTGCATGCTTGTCATCCTAATCGCAGTCTCGACCTGACTGCAGTTTGTCGTCGTAACCAAATTGAGTGGGCAAATGTTCACATTTGATGGAGTCTGGCACTTTGGAGAGGTGTTCTCTTCACGGATGAATCCCAGTTTTCTAAGATCTTTGAGTTCAGCTCATGAAAAATGATGGCAAAAACAAGTGTTCAGTATACATATTGAATCTGATCTGCAAATTTCTGTTGATTTTTTGGTTACTCAGTGATGTGTTCTGGGCTAAGATGGCTAATTTATTACGAATGGGCTGCCAACGCGCCACAACGGATAAAAAAAATGTGCATGACCCGCTTTTTTCAAACCACAGCACACTACAAAACGGAGGATGCGCTTTGTTATTGCGATGCATTGCATTGTACTGTAGACTGCGCTTGGGTACATTTCAAAACACAGAGGTGTCAAAGGGGCCTTAGTGTATTTTCAGGAAAAAGATTGTTTAATAAAGATTTATAGAAGTATCACATGACAGAAAAAAAACAGGTAAGGTACATGTAAATACATAATACCAATTTATAAAACTCTGGTCCAGCCACACCTGGAGTATTCTGTCAAGTTCTGGTAGCCAATCCTCAGAAAGGATGTGCTGGAACTGGAAAGAGTCCAAAGAAGGGCAACCAAGCTAATTAGGGGATTGGAGGACCTAAATTATGAGGAGCGTTTACAAGCGCTCGAATTTATTCTCCCTAGAGAAGAGACGCCTGAGAGGGGACACGATAGTGATTTACAAATACCTCAATGGTGATCTCTATTAAACTATTCAGTCGCAAGGAGTGCAAGAGGACACAAGGCCATACAATGTGATTAGAGAAGCGATTTAACCTCAGGCTACGCAAAGGGTTTGTTACAGTAAGGGCAATAAGATTGTGGAACTTGCTTCCACAAATGGTGGTAACTGAAGGGAGTATGGCTACTTGTAAAAGACTCTTGGACATACATCTCCAAGATCAAAACATTCAGGGGTATGGGAAATGAATACGTCCACACACACCTACACAGGATGAACTGGATGGACTATTCAACCTCAACTATTATATAACTATAATGGCTTCAGCCACCTGAGATGTGGGCAGTGTCCAGTCACAAAGGGGTTAAATATAAAATACAAGGAGGGTTATGTAATAGAGTTTCATGAAAAGGAATCTTTGCTTTCATCTCTTATTGTAAACCAGCAGCAGACATTTCTGTATCAAACTGTGATTGGTAGATTACTGCACATTACTAAGTATGCATGCATGTAACAGGTAAAAATACATCTGATGTTTAGATATTTCTAAAAGCAAAAAAAATAATAAAATAGCCCCCCATGTCTAAATTTTTTCATTATAAACTGACAAAAGCACAGCGTCATAAATCAGTGGTGTAAAACGGACTGCCTTTGTGCCGTGCCTCGACCGAAATAGAACCCAATTGTCTGGCAGGAAACAAGTGAGCGACTAGTCCTTAGGAGATTGTGTGTGTGTGTCTATATTATTTTTTAGTCTATCATACCAGTAATCCTTTTCATACAGTAACAGTGTCTATTCTGTGTCAGACAATGAATTCTCTCCAACATCTGAGCTTTCCGATATAAAGAGAAGGAATAAAATACACGGTAGCAGATACCGTATAACAGCAAAACAAGCTCAATACTGGTTAACACTGAAAACAAAATACTATGGATTTTTTTTCTCTAACATCTTTATATCCTACCTGTTTTATACCTAAGTGACTACAATTTTCATCATTTACAATGCTATGGGTACACCCATTTTCTTTAATACTTCTGCTTGTGTTGGAAGATTTTCCAATTTTTTTAAATAGCTGTCAAAGAAATGCTGATCTAACGCTGAAAATAACACGATAACAACCCAGAATTATATATTAGAAGCAAAATAAAGTATAAGCTTCTCTATACAATTTATAACCCAAAACAGCTCAAAGAAATTTGAATATAAAATATCGCTTTCTGTTTTTCAATAACTGGAGGAGAATGGATATATAGTAGATTTGAAAAAAAAATCACATTTTCCTATATTTTAGTAGGAGGAATTTGATTTTTTTTTAAATAGTTTATAGATGTGTTGGGACGGGTCTTTATGCATCCAAGATGAAGAACATAATGTAGGGCCCCCAACCCCTGCATACACCCAAATACGCAGTTCATGTGTACATATTCCGACTAGCCTCCCACAATGCAGTGCTCAGTGCTTGAACAGCCAATCACCACACCACATAGACAACAGACATGTTGGTAGGGGGAAAGAGCAGCGTATGCAGAATGATAACCTTATCAGTGTTCTACTGACCCTTCATTGTCCAATCAGCAGGGGGTGTGTCCGAGCCTTTCTTTAGTGAGATAACTATACTGAAGGTATTAGACCTATTGTGAATTGTGGATTGGCTGGATCACAAGACTGGCTGCACAGGATTGCAAATCCTTTGAGAAAAACTGTACCCATATTTGTTTTTCAACTTTGTATGCAGCTGTGTGTCTGAGGTTCAGCTTTAAAGTATTCCTAAAAGCAAACCTTTTTTTTTTTTTTTTTTTTTTTTAGTTTTGGATGGAGAGGAGAGGGCTTTGTTAGCCTTTATTGCTGTCTGTGTCCCCATTAAAAAGATTCACCCTCTCTATTTGACCTGTTTACCATTATCATCAAAAGTGAAAGTAAAAGAAAATCTAAAATTTTGGATTGCCTCCAGAAAAATAGCAGAGGGGAAATCTTTTACTGGGGGGGGGGGGGGGGCACTGGGACATGCAGGGATTTCCTCTCACTTCCTGTTTGGCTATTGGATAGTTACTGCATGTGCCCAAAGAATGAGGTCAGCTGACTACCTGAATATACTGAATGACCAGGTTATTCCATCAATGGATTTTTTCTTCCCTGATGGCACGGGCATATTCCAAGATGACAATGCCAGGATTCATCGGACTCAAATTGTGAAAGAGTGGTTCAGGGAGCATGAGACATCGTTTCCATACATGGATTGGCAACCACAGAGTCCAGAACTTAACCCCATTGGGAATCTTTGGCATGTGCTGGAGAAGGTTTTGCGCAGTGGTCCAGCTCTCCCATCATCAATCCAAGATCTTGGTGAAAAATCAATGCAACACTGGACGGAAATAAATCTTGTGACATTGCAGAAGTTTATCGAAACAATGCCACAGTGAATGCGTGCCGTATTCAAAGCCAACAAAATATTAGTGTGTGACTTTTTTTTTTGGTGGCAACATTTTTTTTGGCCAGGCAATGTATATTGTAGATTCACATCAATCCCTGCCCTCAAGGAGCTTACAATAAAAGGTCCCTAACACACACATACTAGGGCTAATTTGGACAAGAGCCGATTAACCAACCAGCATGTCTTTTGAGTGTGGGAGGAAAACAGTGTATCTGGGGAAAACCCACACAGGCACAGGGAGAACATGCAAACTCCAGGCAGGTAGTGTTGTGGTTGGGATTTAAACTGACAACCATAGTGCTGCCAGGCAGAAGTGCTAACCACTTAGCCACTATGCTGTCCTGTTAGGGGTGGGGCCAAGCTTGACTTTACAGGAAAAGTCAAAGTATATATATATATATATACTTATACTATATATATATATATATATATATATATATATATATATATATATATATATATATATATATATATATATATATTTAATTGCCTGTAATACTGGATCGTAGATTGCTTTTACATGCGTTTTTGAACATAAAAATGAACATTGTCCAAAAAAATTTATGCAGAGGGCAAAGGACTAGTCACCATTATTGCCTGTTGGATCCTTTCAGCTGATCATTTCCCCACTATTGACTTACTATGTCGTGTTCTACACTACATATCTGTGTGGTGGTAGCCATTTTGGTATAGAAGTTGGGCTTTTCTTCCTCATGAAATAGCTGCTATTAGTGATATGATGACTGATGTAGAAGTAGCAGGTGAAGTGAATAAAGCTCTGATTCCCAGAACAGGTTATGTAGAAATTGGGAGATCCTTGCACTGCAGGGGTTCAGGTACAGCGTCCTCTCCAGCAAGAACAGTGAGCAGCACGGTAGCACCATCATGAAATCTCACTTAAACCTTGTGAAACTAGCAGTTAGAGGAGCCAGAGTGCCTTAGATGGTCTTACATTGAAAATACAACTATTTACAACTCTTCCCCAAGATTCATTGCCAACCTTGTTTCCAAATATCAACCAAACTGTCCTCTCTACTCCTCCCAAGGCCTCCTGCTCCTTAGCTCCCTCATCACATCCTCCAATTCTTGTGTCCAGGACATCTTCAGAGCATTTCCCATCCTTTGGAACTACATACCTAAACCCATGTGACGATCTTCTGCTGTTTAGGTAATCCCCAAAAATTCATCCCTTCAGGCAAGCCTATCCTTCCTCTAGCTAACCACTGAATTATACTTTCTCAAATAACTCATGCCCACACAGGTATTACCTTTTATATCACTTGCCCCCTTTAGATTGTAAGCATTCATAAGTAGGACCCTCCTCACTCTCGTCTTGAACTGCATCGATACTGTACTTTTTACCTTTTGTTTGTAAAAAATTGTACAATCTGTTGGTACTACATAAATCCTGTATAATAATAATAATAATAATAATAATAATAATAATAATGTGGTACAACTATTAGGTCCAAAAACAGGACTGCCTAGGCACAGGAAGTGTGCTGATATTTTTAAGGAGGAACTCAAGACAGAAGGTAGATAATTCAGGGTATACATAGGCAAGGTTAAGACTTATAGATGTTTCTTGTAACATAGCATATCACTTTTTGAATCCAGAACCACGTTAAGCTCTTCTTTATTGTATGTTTAGTTTGAATTGCTTACATTTGTGTGACAGGTTTACTTTAAGCAAATTTCAGCTCAGTTTTTCTTACCTTATGGACATCTGTTTGCTTACATATTTAGATTGAAATGATACAGGGCACAACAATAATCTTCTGTGCTTATGGAAAGTATAATCATGATAAAGCTGGTTATATCTCATAAAATCCAAAATGCAATATTTACAAATCGTATAAATCCTGGAAATGTTTCTTCGGTAATGTTCTTTTCTTAAAATTGCATTTTATGCTCAAGGCACAAAAAAGGCAAAATAATTGTAACTCACTTTTTTTATGTTTAAGTAGGTGATTTTATGATGAGGAAAAGCAAGATTAGGGCAAGAGTGGGTTGTTTCACTGGATCGTGGTCGGAATTGGAATATAAGATTTTATGATTAATAACTGATTTCTGACTCAAGTAATGCGAGAACGAAAACCAAACAATTCTGGAATGGCGACCAAGTAACAATTACAATTGGATTTCTGTAATTGTATTTTAAAGAACTGTCATTACCAATCACATGCTCTCATTCATTTCCTAACCTGCCTTAATACATATGATACAGGTGGCCTAATGTCTGTGTCTGTGTGTCTTAAAGATACACATTCAAGTGTTGAAAAACAAATTGACCATCCACATCCAACTATATGTCAGCATGATTCCTCAAAGAGAAAGATGATAAAATGGTTTTTGACAAGTTCAACTCAAAATTTTAACTGGTGATTTTATTTGACAATGAATGCTAGTATAATGGCAGGAGTTAAAGTGCAGTATATAGAAGCCCTGAGGAAAAAAAAAATTATATATATATATATATATATATATATATATCTTACATAGAATTCAATTTTTTCCATACTGCACCAAATGCGAAACTCAAAATGAACTTGCTGCATGTAATTTTAGCCTAGAACAGTTCTCAGTTGGAAATTCCAGTTCCAGGCACCCTTACCAGGATATGCATTGCTACTATTATTTGTGGAATTTAAGAAAAAAATCTTCACATGGTGTGTTCAGGTCCACTTCATGATAATATTTCCTTCCTTTCTGCCAACTAAAGCAGTACATAAAGAGGAACTGAACTCTTGAAGTTTTGGCAAGCAAGACAGGCAAGGGGAAAAGGGTCAGTCTTATGTATTGCCTATGGTATGTATTGCCTATGGTCTCCCTGCAGCTGATCTTTTTCTCATACACTGCATTAAATTGCTCTGCATTGCTGTCGTCCCAGAAGGAAGCCTCTTCTAAAGATGATGCGCAAGAAAGCCTGCAAACAGTATTCTGAAGACAAGCAGACTAAGGACATGGATTACTGGAACCATGTCCTGTGGTTTAATGAGACCAAGATAAACTTATTTGGTTCAGATGGTGTCAAGCGTGCGTGGCGGCAACCAAGTGAGGAGTACAAAGACAAGTGTGTCTTGCCTACAGTCAAGCATGGTGGTGGGAGTGTCATGGCCTGGGGCTGCATGAGTGCTGTTGGCACTGGGGTACTACAATTCATTGAGGGAACCATGAAGGCCAACACGTACTGTGACATACTGAAGCAGAGCATGATCCCCTCCCTTCAGAGACTGGGCCGCAGGGCAGTATTCCAACATGATAACGACCCCAAACATACCTTCAAGATGACCACTGCCTTGAAGGTAAAGGTGATGGGCTGGCCAAGCATGTCTCCAGACCTAAACCCTATTGAGCATCTGTGGGGCATCCTCAAATGGAAGGTGGAGGAGTGCAAGGTCTCTAACATCTACCAGCTCTGTGATGTCATCATGGAGGAGTGGAAGAGGACTCCAGTGGCAACCCGGGAAGCTCTGGTGAACTCCATGCCCAAGAGGATTATGGCAGTGCTTGAAAATATTGGTGGCCACACAAAATATTGACACTTTGGACCCAATTTGGACATTTCCACTCACTTTTGTTGCCAGCGGTTTAGACATTAATGACTGTGTGTTGAGTTATTTTGAGGGGATAGCAAATTTACACTCTTATACAAGCTGTACACTCACTACTTTACATTGTAGCAAAGTGTCATTTCATGAAATTATATAATAGAATATTTACAGAAATGTGAGGGGTGTACTCACTTTTGTGAGATACTGTATATTAATAAGCATAAGATAACAGTATTTTTTGCCATTACGTTTTAAATCTCCACCATTAGTCTCTGTAAGGTTTGACTCATTTTAATCTCAAATCTCTTTAATAATTAATTGTAGCTAACATTCCATTTTCACGTTACACCAGGAAACAACCTTGTGACACCTTCTCAGAAAATACCTAAAAGATTTTATGTTAATTGCGTTCGTGTTTGTCTAATCAGAGATATCATTCCCTGCAAAAGACATTAAAACCTGCACTGAGAGCAAATGGCAATTTCATCTTCTAATTTACATTAGGTGCAATTATACATTGTGTATATATAACTGCAATCTGTCAAGGTAATGTATCTGATTTAAAGCCCCATAAATATAATGAGGCCATACAAATATTGTATTCAGAGCTAAAGGCATGCAAAAGCGGAAGACTCGACAGTTAGATTCCAGTAAATTATGAAAGAAAAGCTAGTGACGTGTTTACCTTAGACTATACAACAGAATGGAATTGTTGGGAAACAGCATGAAGGTTTTATTTTCGTGTTCAGATGACCTTTTTCTAATGTGTTAAAACATGGCTATGCTGCTAGACGCTGAAGGGATGATAGACTGTTAGATATAGTGGAATTCAGTACGAAAAATTGCAGCGCCTTTTCTATACACACACCGGCTATAATAAAATAAATATTTATAATATGACTAATGTAATAATTTAGAGTTAATTCGGTTTTCCTTCCTTTCTTCTTTTCTTCCTTCCAAAATATTAGCACAATCCATCTTTATTTGGGTCAAACCGAATATTTACTTTTTTTAATCCTAAAAATACAGTAAGAAGTGCAAGACCAAAATTGGATAAAACTGTCCAAGATCATTTTAATTGTTGATAAAAAAAAAGTCATATAAAAAGTAATAAAACAACAATCAACAATTAAAATTATCTTGGACATTTATTTGATTGTGGTCTGGCACTCCTTTTTGTATTTTTATGGTTTGAGCTACTGTTGAATGGTCATCGAAGAAAGCCTTGCTGTGTAGGAGCCGCTTCAACAGAGCTGTTGAGCTTGTTCGAAGTTTTCCTTCATCTGACTACATTTGCAAGTCAAAAAGATGTCAGCGCCTCTTTGAGTATGTTAATGTGGAGTATACAGTATACTGTTTGTATGGCATTTTGAGCGCTCAGTAACATTGTGAACAAAACGTACAGTAAATATTGTAACTATACCACATCCCAATAATTTGGCATTCCTACACACCTCATCAACGAGACTCTATAGTCCATTGTCCTTTTATTGGTAATCTATCTAGGTCAAAAGAATATCCAACACTTTGAAATTCCTCTGACAATCTAAACTGCACTGTGTTGCTGCCTGTCAAAATTATTCCTTGGCTGTTTTGACTTCAATGGGCAATTCTCTGGCATCAAAGAAGGTAGCAGTTGAATAAACCATGATAGTAGTTACCAAAGTAATTGTTCATTGAACCTATATAGATAAGTATAATTTTTACACACATTCCTACCCTCAACCCCCACCGGTATTTATACTATATTACCACAACACTAGATGCATGTTGGTTTCCACCACAGTTTCTTTGGGATGATGGCTTATGGTACAATAACCTAGGCAGAAAGCAGCTTGTTCATAGAGAAAGTAATGAGGGAACGTGCAACCTGTGGCCAGGTTATGGACATTCAAGTATGTATGAAGTGAATAGGCTTTAAAACAAGTATCCACTGTGCTGTGTAGCTGAAGACACTGTGGAGCAATTTATCCCTAAAGTAGTTCTGAAGGCTGGACTTTTTTATGCATTCTCTGCCATGTAAATGTCCTGCTACTTCTATAGCCCCCTCAGCCCCCATATACTTACATGAGACCGGTCTTGATCCAGCTCTTTGCTCACCAGCAGTGGCTATCTCCTCTCTCTCTGCTCAAAGAGGCAGCAGTAGTACCCATTGGCTCCCGCTACTGTCAATCAAATCGTGAGAGCAGAGAGTGGGGGGCTGGCTGAATGGGGCTGTGTGTGTCCATAGATCACACACAGCCCAGCTCAGGAGCAAGCCTACAGGTGCAGGCTTAAGGGCCACTCTGTGCAATACCATTTCACAGACCAGGTAAGTTTAACACATTTATTATTTTAATTAAAAAAAAAAAATAAATAAATAAAGGTTTTAAGGCACAGAGCAGCCACCAGGACATAGGACACTTGTAATTTTTCATTTAAGTACCATTTCTAGTTTTAATTAAAAAAAAAAAAAATCACTAAACTTCAGCTTTAACAATGTATTTATGAATGCAAAGCTGCATTTGCATTATGTGTGTCTTTTATATCTGTCTAGAGTTTATTTTTTAAGCTCACAGCAGCGGAATTTAAGTACTGAGAGAATGACTTGGATTCCTTAACACTTCTGCTGTGAATTTTGAGAATGAATTGCTCTGTAGTGTCCATGGCTACAGAGGCCATTTAGGGCTCATCTTTCCAGAAAGGTTTAATTTCATAGTATTATAGACATGTTTGCACAAAAAAAAATATATATATATATCCTTTGTTAAAATTCAGCTGCTTGATGTTAATATTTTAAACACTGAATTTCAAACTCAAGCTGCCATATTAGCAATCCCCTTCAACTAAGAGGTGCCATTTGTTTGTGGACCCTCCCATATAGACCACACACAAAAGGTTCTGTGTGTCATTTAAGGTCTAAATAAACCAGCTAAAACATTGCTCAGCAGCTGCACGATATGGAAGCCTAATGAGAATTTCTCTTTCTTTTTCTTTTTTTTTGTTCAGGCAGATGGCAAAATTGCTATTTTCTGTTACCTAATAAATACCATTAGCAAGCTAGAAAATGTTCAATCTCACCAAGTTTTTATTAAAAAAAAAAACACTATTTACACATCGCCTCTTATCTGTCAAGAGATCAGGTCCAGAAAAGACAATTCCCAGCTGTCGGGTTTCAAAGCGCTGCCTTTCGCCAACCGCCATGCAGCACCAGGGAGTTTGTGATTAGATAAATCTGCAGAATCTCTTCTAGTATTCAATTCTCACTCCATCTGATTGAAATAATAACAACTTGTACATATTTTGTGTGCCTTATCCTGAAATCTTCAGACCCTTAATGCAAATATCCGGCTGTGTGATGATTTTAATAACACCCTGTTTTGTTTTTCCTGCGCGCCAATGACAGTTGATGGCAAAATGTGACAGAAAATGCAGAAGAAGACTGATAGCTTCATGATGGTCCATGTCTGCCACATTTTGAAGGACAAAACTGTTTAGTCTAGAAATACGACCTAGGACATATTTTCTCAAAATGAATTTGTCTGGAAATATTTTTCCTTTTGTTAAGTGTTTAAAGAAATAAAAAGCACAGTATGATTTAAAAGCAGGGGGGAGTAAATAAATAACTGCTGAAATGTTATCTAAATTACATCTACTTGTATCTAAACATACAATCTTATGACTTGATTGGCAGAGGGAGAGCAGCTGAGATACCCTGCAACAGCCTTTTTCACCTTATAACCCCAAGGGAGCTTTTTAGGTTATCGAGGGGAACTTCTGTTAAAAATATATCTACAGCTAACTCATTAGCATGATCAATAAGTTGTAAAATGTTTTAAACAAAAAGAGTAAAGAATGGAGCCCGCCAGTGGCGTAGCGTGGGTTGTCAGCGCCCGGGGCAAGGTAAGTAATTTGCGCCCCCCTACACAAATCTACTAGACCACTACACTGACATCTACACTGACCTAGCTGATCACTAAACAGACCTACCTTATTCCTACACTGACCTACCTGATTACTATACTGACACCTACACAGACCTACCTGACCACTACACAAACCTACCTGACCACTACACAGACACCTACACTGACCTACCTTATTCCTGCACTAACCAACCTGATCACTACACTGACCTACCTAATTTCTATACTGACACCTACACTGACCTACCTGAGCAATACACAGACCTACCTGATTCCTACACTGACCTACCTGACCACTACACAAACCTACCTGACAATTACACTGACCACTACAGAGACCTACCTGATTCCTACACTAAGGATGGCTGAGCAGGCTCCTAAATGGCAGCATGACACTGCGCCCCCCCCAGATTTTGCGCCCGGTGCGGCTGGCCCCCCCAGCACCCCCCACGCTACGCCAATGGAGCCCGCCTAGAGTAACTGACAACCAGGTTAGGCCCCTTTTGCACTTGTGCGACTTGTCCTGTGATTTGGGACTGCAAAATCGCACGACAAGTCGTTCTCCATTATTTCCAATGAGTACTGTTCATATCTGTGCTACTTGAAGTCGTACTGACGTCAAAGTAGTCACTGCGCTACTTTGGCTTGATTTTAATGCGTTTTGAGGTCCAAAGACATAGGCATTGCTTTAATGCCAGTCAAAATCGCATCAGAATCGCGGTAAAACTTTGCAAATTTTAAGTCGCACAAGTATGAAAGGGGCCTTAGATATTTTTTAACACCTACCGGTTCTGCTGCAGAGACTATGCCACTGACAGGGAATCAGAAGGCCAACAAGTTACATATATATATAGTTACATAGTCAGTCTGGTTAAAAAAAAAGACACAAGCCCATCTAGTTCAACCAATAAAAGGGAAAAAAAAGGGGAAAAAGAAAAACATTCAATCCCATTTACAAAATCCTATGCCCACAGTTGATGGAAAAAAAACCCCAGCAAAGCATGATCCAATTTGCTCCAGCAGGGGAAAAAATTCCTTCCTGATCCCCCGAGAGGCAATCGGATTTTCCCTGTATCAATTTTATCTATAAACGTTAGTATCCAGTTATATTATGTACACTTAGGAAAGAATCCTTTTTGAAAGCAATCTACTGAGCTGGCCAAAACCAGCTCTTGAGGGAGTCTATTCCACATTTCACAGCTCTTACTTTGTAGAAACCTTTCAATATTTGGAGATTAAACCTCTTCTCCTCTAGATGTAAAGAGTGCCCCCTTGTCCTCTGTGATGACTCTAAAGTGAAAAATTCAACACCAAGTTCACTTTTGACCACTAATATATTTATACATGTGGATCATATCCCCCCCTTAATCTCCTTATTAAACTCAGTTCCTCTAATCCTACCTCATAGGTGACCTCTTCCATGCCTCTCAACAGTTTGGTTGCCCCTCTGTGTACTTTCTCCTGTTCCCCAATATCCTTTTATTGAACTGGTTCCCAAAACTGAACTGCATATTCCAGATATGACTAAATTATCTTTTAGCAGTACACAGGTGCAGTATGGCAGCCACTGACTGCTATTGTATAGCTACCAATGGACTCAGTTGACACATCAGGCTATGCTTCTGAGTTGAGCTGACATTAAATTACGCTCTCTTTCTGCTAAGCCTTACCCATGCACGCTCTATGAAAAGGATGGTGCAACAGCTGCAGCCCCACTTTCTAGGTGTGGAAACTGTATGGACCTACCTACAGCGTGATTTGCAAAGCAATGTACTGATTCTTATGTACAGTTGAAAGAGATGAAAATCTATCTTTGTATGGTTGGTTATAGACTGAACATGGACAGCAGATGGTGATTAAGCATTCGTAGAGATACCTGATGCATAAACTAGACCTGCAAATACTCAAAAATATCTAAAATATAAAACAATCAAATATATATTGAATTGCATTTCTAGAAGTGCATTTAATCAATAATAATAATAATAAGCTGGAAGGAAGCCAATTTGGCAATCTTGCAACTGACATAACCACCGATTTTATTTTCTTCAATGGCCACATAAATGCGTGTATGCAGTGATCTATATCAAATGCTGGCTTTACTATCTATCCCAAGTAGATCTAGCACCATTTGGAAGGGATGGAAAGCAATACATGACATCCAAACATCACCTAATATACTATATACTATACCTAATCTTATAGGAACTTATTTTATATAGTAACTTGTCCCACCATCCAGTGTCTATCTAGTTTGGTAAAACACTGCAAAATTTAATGCGAAACGTGCTTCACGCCATGACAGTCTACCAGGACTTAATAAAAATGAATGCATAAAAATAAATTCTTAAATTCATCTCAATTCACTGAAGGGAAAACTGGTGAGTTGCAAGTACTATTGATCAAGAATTTAAATCATCACCTAATATACTATATATCTAATCATATAGTAACATATTTTATAGAGTAACTTGTCTCACGATCTAGTGTCTAATTTGTAAAAACACTGCAAAATTATATGTGAGACATGCTGTATGCCATGACAATCTACCAGGACTTAAAAAAAATGAATGCATAAAAATAAATCCTTTAATTCGTTTTACTTCACTTAAGGGAAAACTGGTGAGTTGCAGGTACAAGAGATCAAGAATGAAAAAATAAATAAATAAAACAATACATATAAAGTACATCAATGCATTACATGCACATTAATCCATGTCTTTTCAGAAAAAACACTTCTTGACCTACCAGAAATCCAGGGAGTTCTTAACTTAAGCTGGCCATAGACGACTCGAATATCAGCTGGTTCAAAAAGGACCGGCCGAGATCAGAACTATGTATGGGCAGACTGAATGTACCAGCCTGTTGGATTTTCCATGACATTATTTCTTGCTCACAGCTATTATAGCTGCTTTTACTGTGTTCTCCCAGCGGTGATCCACCCCCCTCCGCCGGGAGAACACAATGGCTCCGAGGCAGGGTTTGCCCCATCAACACTGACTGTAGTTACAGGAAAGAAAATCGCTCCATCTATTTCCCCCTTCATTGCTTGAACTGACAACTCTGTCTCTGCTTCCCTAGAATCCCAAGCAATGTTGTCAGCTCTGTGTTTGTTATACCTTGCTGGACAACAGAACATGTTATGCCTTAGGATATGCTGAGTTATGCAATGTTTCTGTAGTCCAGCTGAGAAGGACCCAGGCAGGGTCTAAAACACCACATCAGATTTCAGTTTAGCAGAACAATTGTTGTCAGCTGACTAGAGGAAGTTAGGAGCTCACTGGATTTCTGGCAGAGTCAACAAATATTTGTCTGTTCTTGTTTTTAAGAGACAAAACATGGAGAAATGTGCATGTATTTCAGAGAAATATGGAATATGTTTTTCTTTCTTTACCCAGTCATTCCTCATAAATTAGACATAGGGGATTGTGAAGACCAATAAAGATATGAAAAGTGCAGTAAAGGTTGACATATAAGTCCTCTTACCCCAGAACTCTTTCTTTATTGTGCACCACTGAGTGAGGATTGAGATGTACAGGGCACCCATTAATGGCTACAGCTAGAGCTCCTGGTGGCTCCTTTTTTGGATTAATGCCATGGTTCCTAGTTAACAGTGTAATGTACCAGTTCTGCATTTTTCATAGGATGCTGCACACAGGATGCATACAAAATATATAAAATGCATACTATACATTTGTTTCACATGCATTTTATTGTACATGACGGCACACAAATCACCCTCCTACCTGGAAATTGCATACAGAAAATGCATCTAAAGCAGATGTAAAATGCATTGGAAAAAGAAAATGAATGAAAAGCACACTCAAAAATGCCTTTTAAAATCACATGCTTTTTTCACATAGTAGTGTGAATTGGTCTCTATGTTATGACTGATAGAAAAATTAGTGGTTGCTTTGGCACACTTTCACTGATACAGTATCTGCCTCTCATACTGAATAGGAGGTGGAACCCTCTACCTCCCCAATGTACAGTAAGCTTATAGAATACTGATATCTATGGCAGCATTTTGCTGGACATGTCTTCAATATCAATGTAACGTTCCGCCGTTGTTTAGCACCCTCCTAGATAGGTTACTAGGATGTTAAGTAAAGGTAAACCTGTTGGATGCTCTGTGATAATTGAAGTTGATATTGTTCGCTTTGGGCTGATTTGGAAGGTGGCAACATCTTATTGGGATAGAAAAAAGTAATGTAGCCTAGTCTGCAGCTCTGGCAGGACAGGAACTCTGTGTCTGTGCTGCAGAGGAGACTTTTACACAGGCAGGAGATTACTGTTATTGTGGAACTATGCAGCCAATGTCAACCCTACCCTATACCTAATCAGGATGCACACAGGATGTGGACAACAAGGATTGTGGGAGGTGTAGTTGTGATAGACCAAGCCAGCTTGCTGAGCTGGAAAGAGGAGACTGCAAAACCTAAAAGGCACTGAGGCAAAGAGAAGAGGTGGTTCCCTGTTGTTTTTGGGCTGAGGAGAAGAACTGTGGAGTTTGTACTGAGAGGACCGTTGGCTGCTAACAGCCTGCTTACCGCTGTACCTGAGAGGGAGGGAGGAACAGAAACAGACATCTTGGGACAATTGAGACCCCCATGGATGTTGATAGAGCTTGCTACCTGATCAAGGGGGAAGGATGCTGTGAACCAAGACCTGCTTTGTTTCAGCCATTATACAGAGGAAGAAAACCTGCTAACACAAGTAGTTGGTGAGAGGCCACTGGCCAGATCCACATTACACTTTAACAAAAAAAAGGGACAGTGATTCCTGCAAGTATTCCAGAGTAAGTGCTATTATCAGTGTTTACAGGGACCAGAGCCAGTGAGCTTAAAGGGACCAGAGTCACTGTCATTATAAGTGCCTAAAGGAACATTATCCTGAGTGTGCTGACAAAACAGTTGTGCTCCAACGAGCTGGTGAACAGTTAAGACTGCTGAATTATTAATAATGATGTAATTCTCCTAGGAATTGCCCCAGTATAGGATTTAGGACAAGTTACTTTTCTGCTTGATTTTATAGTATATTTCTTTCTACTGTTTACTTATTTGCAATATATTTCATGCTATGGTTTATCTTTTTGTTGTATCATTGCTGTTGTTTCATATCCCTTTTACTATCTTGGAAACTGCATATACAGTACCTCTGCAATACATATTCCCAGCCCAACCAGATATGTCATAAATGCATGGTGCTGTTTGGGCAGAGGAACAGGGGACCCAAACAATCTAGTTGCACCTTTGGGGGGTGAGCGCTATAACTAATTTTGACAACTTAACAAATTTTTCCCATTTATCCACCTGCTAATTCCCCAATGAGCCTCCAAAGGGGTTGTGTGTGTGCCATTAGATTGATATCCAATCCAATTAAAAATGGTCAATCAAGAGGCTGTCATCTATTGGAAACTTTTGACAAAGAAATAAATCTTAATAACCCAAAACTGTTTTTTTTTTTTTTATTTTTATAAACATTGGCTGTATTTTGCTTTACATCCTCTAACATGCTAATTGCTGCCATGTGAAAGAACTGTCCATATAGAAACTTGCCTGAAATGTTCCCTTAACAGAGACATATGCTTAAATCATGTTATCTTGGCTTTCTGAGATAATTACAACAGTTTACCCGCATCCCCCAATTGCTGCTATCTGACCTTCTCAGAAAGCCAATAAAGAAGTCGTTACAATCAGGATGAAGTCTGGTGACTATTAATGAAGGTCAGAAGGGGACAGAGTTGGCTAAAGAACAAGAGATATAGATGAGATGGCTTTTCTACACTGATTAGTAGTACACAGACAATTTGCTGAAAAATCAGTGTGCAGTACAATAAACCCTGGCGATACTGCAGGCTTTCTGGCTTGTAAGGATTAGGTAAAAAATACAATCTGCATGAACATGTCCAATGGGCATCTATATTAATACTGTCATCGGCACAGCAAAGTGGCATCATCAAGCTTGATCTGATAATTTAAAGATTATTTTTGTTTGGAAATGGTGAAAAATGCTGCTTCTTACTTGTCTCTACAGTGGTCTGTGCTGGTATAGCTCAGTAAGAGCCACGTTACCGATCTCAAATGTATTAAACCAGAAGAGATGTGTCAGACCAGTTCTTTTACTGAGTGCACTGAGTCCAATTTCGGTGCCTGTTAAACAGTACAAAAATATTTAGATTGCCTTCACCACTGACGCAACAGTAAAGTGTAGATAAAGTACATCATGTCAGACTGCATTTTTATTTTTGTGAGTTTTTGAACCAAGACTTGACCAAAACTGTTTCAGCCTCTGCAGAACAACAAGGTGGAGAGAGAAATCCCCTTTCTGAGGCTCCAAAGGAAAAGATTGAAGCCCAATCAGAGGGTATGGCTTCTGTACAATTCAAAGTACAAGTCCCAGTGCACACATTCCTGAAAATTGGCTGTTTGTATAAATGGGTGCTGCAGCGACCACCGGCAGGAACCAAAGATAATAAGAGCAAGAGAATCCAGGCATAAAAGCAACCTCCATGCTTGCAGTCGAGATACCATCTTGGGATTACTGTGGTCGCTCGCTTCCTGGGATGCACTTCCTTGTTCCCATATATTGGTCATGTGACAGATGCCGGTGGGAGTGGGATTTGCCCCCCGAGATGTACCACTTTGATTTCATTCCCAACGTTTCTCTCCACAGTTGGCACTATAGACTGTAATTCTGTTAGTATGTAGGCGAGATGCTGGTTATTCTAGTTTGCGGATTATTCACATGATAGAACAAGCGATGCTCTCATGACTAATTATATATCTCACATGTGTATACTGTTTATACACAACTATTCACGACTGTATTGTATGCCTCTCATATCTAAATAAATAATTTACAAAAAAAAAAAGAGCGAGAGAATATCACCAGCACACCATGTATCTCCAGAACGGGTCATTCATTTTTATTCATTGTTCACATCATTATAGCAGAAACAACGTGCTGAAGCCTCCCATGACCTCTTAATTAGGCATGTGACATCATGTCATCATGTGCCTGATGAAGTGGTCCTGTAAGGCTCCAAAATGTTTTTGCTATAATGATGGGACTGTTGAATTAAGCTTTGGACCTGTTCTGGAGATCCATGGTGTGCTGGTGAAATTCTCTTTTTCCACTTATTGTTGGCCCTGCTGTTAAAGGGACAGTCCAGATCAATTTTGGGTAGGTGTCAGAACTGTCTCATAGCTCTTAAAAAATAGACAGGCAGGCCTTTTACTAAACGTTATAGATCACACAGAGCTGCCCATTATCACATCCCTCACTTATTGCTAGGCCCACAACAATCTGTTCCCCAACTTTCTCCTAAAAAGGACTGGCTACAACCACATTTCTAAAATATAAAATTGTTTTGTGTGAGTCAAGGCAGTGCTGTTAATGAGATAGGTAATTATTTTCTAGTTAAGCCCTTGATGGTCTGATCCTCCACATTGCCTAATTTTTTTGAGCATGTATGACCAACGTAATCTCATTAATGCGCTCTAGCTAGTTTTAGGACCTCCCCACTAAAGTTCCAAATTCTGTTTCCTATCTTGAAAGTGGTTGTAGAACAGCAAGATGAGACTTACTGAAAAAAATTGAAAATCCATCAGGTATAGGGGTCTCCTGTTCTCCAAAGATGTGGGTCTCCTGACCTTTAAAATCACTGATCACAACACATTGAGAATAATGATATTACTGTTTCAAAGTAAATTGATTTTACCCTATTAAAATGCAAAAAATGCATATTGTCTTACTTATGAAACTGAAATGTGTCGACTTTATGCTAAATGTGTATGTAACATTTAATTTACAGACTGATTAACCCAAGTCCCTGTCTTCCTCGTTATTGCAATTTGCAACGCAAATCATTGCGCTTTCACAGATGCATTTCATAAATACAGATTAACAAATGAATTCTAGTAGTTGTCTTCTTGCAAGGAATATGGATTTTACATCAGTGTAAGCCCCATCGTTTTATATACACTGTCAACAGTGTTTTGCCATCTTCATATATAATACAGAAGGGGTTAGAGAGGCCAAACACAATGGAATCACAAGCTTATGGGGTTAAATTATGGAATAGAAAAAAAAACATAATACTTAATTACTAGTGTGGGCTTAATGAATTTATTTCAGTGAGTCAGCTAGTTTCTTCAGTGGTCTAACGCATCTCGTGTAACATTCTTCAATCCATTCTGATGATCTCATCAATGTGAACCATTTATGGACTACAAGATAGGCAGGTCTTTCACAGGGCTCCAAATCGATGACTAGATCTAATGAATAAGATATAGGAGGGGAGAGCAGAGGTTGCTGTTAAAAATTCAATGATCACTGATGGAAAAATATGTCAGTATGAGCAAATCAATACATGTTTCATGCTATCATGAACACAGAGGATTGTTTTTTTTTGTTCTCTAGTTTATTTATTTCATATCCATGTTTTTTTTTTCCTATTTATGCCCTACATGTTTGATTTTTGTTATATTTTTCTTTTTTTAAATAATTATTTTATTCCTTTAATATAGTATTTTTTAACTACAGTAATTTCACTTCTTTTTCCCATTCATTTGTTTTACTTTTTTTTTTTCTTTCTTTGTCTGATAATGTTTTTGTTTTTTTGCCTGTCTGAAATGTAGCCTAGATTTCCATGGGTCTTAGAAACAGTTCACATAAATCCAGCTTGTAGTTTGTTTCTAAGATACTTATCAAGTGCCCCCTCTTTTGAATATACAGTATGTGCCTTTTCTACTTTGACTACCATGCTGTCTTTATGGTGACTTATTCACATTGGTTCTGAATGGCCCCCAATTGGGAAGTTGGTCCTTTTAGTTTAAGATTGTGTACAAGACCATTGGCTATTTACTGAATGTACCTGACTTTTTAACCCAAGGAGCAGTGGCTTCACCTTGACTGACTCAATTGCATCTCTGTTGGCAACATACACATGCTATGAATTCCAGTCTACCCTACTGGCTGATATTACTCTTTTAAAGATTAGGAGTGGGTTTCAGCTCACAGAATCTGTCACATGTTCTCCTGAAAAAGTATTTCCGAAATGCATCAAGACCACATGTAAAATGTAATCAGAATCTTTGCATGTTGTGAACCCCTATGTGGAGAACAATTTTTAATGTTGTGTAATAGATTTTTAATGGTACAAAATCATTTATTTTAATGGTATTCAGTCTTTCTTCTATATGTCCACATAAATAAGAACTATTCTCCTATGGAATCCCCAATTCCGAAATTTTCAGGTACCTCCAAATTAAACATTTTTTTTCCCTTATGCCTACACACAGACCCCTCCCTACCTGACATGACCAGCTTTGAGCGTATTTGCAAAAAAAAAAATCCCCATACATGAAGCTTACGCTTTTCTTTCTATTTACAACTGTTAGATCCACTGCCTTGCACATCCCTACACTATGTAACCAAATGGGAATCTGATTTGGGTCTCCAAATGGGCACAACTGACTGGTCCAACATTAAGGCTGCCACAAAATCGGCCTCACAGAATGTTGTAGCCTCTGAAACAAATTACAAAGTATTGATGTGCTGGTACTTTCCCTGGTTGCCAAATATCTTCTATCCTACTCTCCTGCTTGTTTCCATAGTTGCCCTGACAACCGCACGTACCACCATATTTGGTGGAACCTCCCACTAGTCCAATCATTTTTGGCTGAAATCTTCTGTTTCCTTTCCACCCTCCTTGGTAACACCTTAACCCTCCTCTTATGTTAGAATTCCGTTACTATCCATGATGTTAGGGTCAGTTTTGACCCGTGTTTTAAATCAGCCATAAAATACCCTCTGAATAATTATTTATCATCAAATTTGTTTCTTACCTCTTGGTTACCTTGTTAGGCTTCTTTATCCTTGAAAAGATTGGTTTTAATATTTTTGGTGTGACCCCTAGACCTTTCTTTTGATAGCATACCTCTCATTGTCAAATTTAAAAAATGGTAAAATAAAGTCAGCAACTATGAAATGAATTTGTCCTATGTTTCTTCACTTTATTTAGAGAAGCAGACAAGCAGGAAAAGAGATAGGCCCCTCCCTAACTACAGCTCACAGGGTTGAGAGGTGATTGGCTGTCACTGTTACTAAGCAGAGAGAGTGTTTATGATTTCAGTTTTGGAACTTATTAGTGTCCTAAAATCCTATATTATAACTGGGTCAGAATTGACCCTAACACCATGAACGTCTTAATTTTCACCACAGTATTTTATAATTTAGTGAAAAGGATTATTTTTCTATTACATTGTTTAAATAGAGGTTCCTGACAAAGTAAAAAAATCTTGATGCAATAAACAAATTTATGTGATACTTATAGACATTCAAAACCTGAAAACGGGTCAGTTTTGACCCTAACACAAGAGGAGGGTTAACCCCAGATCCAGCTATGGCTTTACTCAATAAGAAACCCCCTGATCTAACCCGACTCTGATTCAAGCTGCTCCTGCAGGTCACGATTGCTGTGAAGCAAACCGTTGCGAAAGCCTGGAAAACCCCCCACCTCACAGTCTTGGAAACTAAGAATAAAGTCACCAGAGCCATGATCCACATCAAAATAGAAGCAGTTCTCCTAGTCAGACAAAAGGTTGAACACCCTTGGAAACCCTGCGTGAACCATTACCTTCCCTCTGACTTCATCAATGCTTTACTACTTCACTTAATAGCCTTACTTGTAACTCTGTTTATCCATAGAGACCAGACCCACACCGCCTCCCCCCTACTTGTTCTTTCTTTCTTTCAATAAAAAATGTGAACACAAACCCAGAACTATTCTACCTGATGTAGCATTTATAATTTTGTTTTTGATCTCCCTTCTTGTCCCTCACCTTTTCCTCCTGAGCTACCTACACCCTCTTTCCCATCTCCCCCTTTTTTTTCTTTCTCCTCCTCTTCCTCTGTTTCTCCTTCACCTTTCAGCTCTTCTCGTATAAGTGAATCCTCCAGCTTGAACTAGTCTATCTGCCCATCATGCTGAGGCCAGACACAACTCCTAAACTGTAATCCCCCTAACTTTTAGCCTTCAAATGCTCCTGATGTTTATCCTACTCTCCACACTTTATCCTTTTCGAGGACCTTTAGACACCTAAATGTCTGTTCATTTTTGGGGCGACTCTGACCAGAGCCCTCGGTAACTACCATATTTGCCGACATATAAGACGACTGGGCGTATTAGATGACCCCTAATTTTCAAGTTAAAACATTGGTTTTGGGCTATACTCGCTATATGAGACTACCCCCCTTCTGTACCGTAGCGGAGTATAAAATGTGAGGACTACTTTATATGGCCCAAAACAAATGTCCCTATTAAACTCCAAGCAGGGTAAGTACACAAATGTCCCTATTAATCTCCAAGCAGAGTAAGTACACAAACATCCCTATTAATCTCCAAGCAGGGTAAGTACCCAAATGTACCTATTAATCTCCAAGGTAAGTACAAAGGGTGTAACCTCTCAAAGTGCTGGCTGGATATGCGGTAATACTGTACGGGTATTTACCGTAGCTTCATCTACATACAGTATACCGAGCCAATCACGGTGAGCAATGTATTCTATTATTGAATATAAAGCCTGCTCGGATTGGTGGTGTCACAGAGGTGGGGTGATGATGTTACTCTCTCTGACTCAGCCAATTTGAGCTGGCTTTGTATTTATTAATGAATACATCGCTCACCGTGATTGGCTCAGTGCGGTATACTGTATGTAGCCAAAGCTACGGTACATATCGGTACAGTATTCCCGCACATCCAGCCAGCGCTTTGAGAGATTACACCCTGTGTACTTACCTTGGAGATTAATAGGAATGTTTGTGTACTTACCCTGTTTGGAGATTAATAGGGACATTTGTGTACTTACCCTGCTTGGAGATTAATAGGGATGTTTGTTTTGGGCCATGTAAAGTAGTCCTCACATTTTATACTCTGCGTATAAGACGACCCCCCCCCCCCTATTTTTGGGGGATGTTTTTAAGGTTAAAAAGTAGTTTTATACGCCGGAAAATACGGCAACCTCTGTGTATAGGAATCTTATCGGTTTCTTTATCTACAACCTCCTGAGTGTCCCAGAACTAACTCTCACCGAGTAGCTTTATAATTGTTTATACGTTGCTGTTTTTTTCCTCTTTTTTGATGTTTGTTACAAAGGGCTGTGTCCCTACCTCTGCATTATGTCTTTCTGTTACCATTGCCTCCTCCCATCTTGGAGGATAATTTCTCTCTGGTGATCCTGTTGTGATTCATTGTTCTTTCTTTCAATACAAAATGTGAACACAAAACCAGAACTATTCTACCTGATGTAGCATTTATAATTTTGTTCAGTAAGACTTGCAACCCATGAAACTCTACCAGACAGCACAGCAAGGACTCAGACATCTTTCCAAACTACACTTCTTTAAAGCAATAGAGTCTGGTCCAACACTTAACCTAATACAGCCTGTAATTGGAGAAGAACAGAAGAGCATTTTTTATTGGGGGGGGGGGGGGGGAATCCTTCTCTCAGGACTCGTGTTCCCTGGACTTGATTTAAAGAAGTTCTATCATCAAAATTTTTTATTTTACAGTTCTGATCCCTATTAAACAATGTGCATGTAGTACTTTTTCCCTTATTTCTAAGTGCTCTTTATGACTTGCTTGCCCCTCCCTATCCAAGTTATCCCCTTAGTGTTATAGGGGATGTGGCCTGGCTTGGTCCAGGAGAAGGAAGGGGTTAACTGCATGTTCACTATCCACCTTTTTCTGCTTTCCTGGGGCTTGATTTGAATTTTAAGGTGAACCCCCACACCATTTACATTGTACTATTCCATAACACCGTGTTCATCTTTAAGGCATCCCTCAAACATTTAAATGATTTATAGACATTCAAAGGATTATGTATTTCCAGTGTTGTCCTTTAGGCTGAACAAAAAGACGCTCTCCCTACTGAATGGCATTTTCACAAAATTTTGTTTGTATGGGTACATGTCCCCCATGGCAATAGCCCAGCTACATATGTCCTTTTTTCAACAATATCTTGCCTATTAGCCTTGAAAAAGGCTAGAACAAAATCTACTTGGCCCTCCTATAGACTTCAAAGAGGTTAGGCACTAAATTTGGGGTTTCCAGACTGCCCCACTTAGTTTGGCAGAACATACCTGTCCAGATTAGCTCATCCTGAATAAAGAGAACACAAAGCAGGAGGTGGTACCAACCCATACATACCAGATCATATATTTAATTATTCTTCTTGCTATAGCTCACTAAAAGCTAATTTTTGTTTGGTTGCATTTTTTTTTTTTTTTTTAAAATAAGAACATTGGTGCTTAGAACTTGTTAGCTCTCATAAAGCAGACATATCTGTTGCATGCATTCAAGAGATAAAACGTCACTTATTTTGCTAGATATTTATCTTCCCACTTTGAACTAGGTACTGTAATCTAGTTAAAAGCCAGGTACTGGAGGATCCTAGTGACGTGTTGCACTTTGACCAGATAGTCCACACTGTTTTTTGGAGTGATATTTCACTGAACAATGTAATCTAAGGCAAAAACAGCAGACTTGGAGGCTGCTTTGAAGGGTGAAAGTAATGTGGTCTGAAACTTTAACCCTCTTTACTGATATTAAATGTGTGGATTTGCAGTTGGAAGTAATCAATAATTCATGTGGCTTTTCTTCAATACCTAGGGTTGAACTTTAACTCCACAACCGACAGTTCAATTCACAACACAACTAGCTAGTGGCATTCTGCATCTGCTGTCTGTTTCTGTGGATTACATGGAAGGGTTTAATAACAGAGGTTTTAAAGGCAGCTAGGCTTGACACCAGGGTACTGAAGCTTGAAAACGTGGAAGCACAGTTTTCTTCCTGTGATACATGTAATCTACCCAGTGCATTCAATTTAGGCAAAATATAGCCATTAAGGACACACGCTTGCTTGGTGGATTTATAATGGAATAGGGTACCATGGTGGCCATATAAAGTCAATTTTCAGGCTGATAGCATAATAACTGGAGTTGGGCTTAGGAGAGTCTATTACTTTAGGGAGGATGAATGAGAATATTAGAAGTCTTGAAAACAATAAGATATAAGATTATTCTCACATGATAACTAATGTGTTCAAAACTTGACAACAGCTTTAAATATCAAAATGGAGTGCCATCTGAAATGTCCATGGGACATAGTATAGGAGAGATAATACACGCTTTTGACTGTTCCTGGGCACGGATAGGATAGTGACAAAATCAGCATTTAACCTAGACATGCTGCTCTAGTAGGGTAATAGAAAATTGTTGAATGTTATGCATCTGTTTATACCTTTATGACTTTATTTTATACACATGTGATATGCATTATGCTTTAAAGGATAGTTCACCTTGACAAAAAAAACTGCCTATGAAGGTAAGAGATGTTTGTAGATTAAAATAAACTGTGCAGCTCTGACTAAAGATGAAGAATACCCTTGCTATAAGTGTGGGCCATTTACATTCCTTATAAAGCCTGACTGGAATTCTCCCAAGATGTTGCTAAGTACTCCCAGGATGTTGCTAAGTGAGGCCTAGTTGTGACTACTCACCTCCACCATCACAGGAATGAGCTCTTTCTCTGATTCAAACCCTCTCACATACTCTTTCTCTCCCCGGGTGCAGTAGCTCTGAGTTCAGCATTTGAGAGCTCACTCCTGTGGTGGTGGTGGTGGTGAGCAGGGATGACTAGGCCTCACTTAGCAACATCCTGGGAGTACTTTGCAAAGTCCTGGGAGTATTCAAATTAGGCTTCATGAGGTATCCAAATGACCTACACCTAAAGCAAGGGCTTTATTCAACTTTAGTAAGAGCTTCACAGTTTGTTTTTATCTACAGATGCCCCTTATCTGTATAGGCAGTTTTGTGGTAAAGGTGAACTATCCCTTTAGGGTAATCCCAATACCAGTTACAAATTTCCCTATTCTGAACAAGCAGTACAGTTCTCATTCACCCCTGTAGCTATAGGCATTGTGAAGAACATCATTTTCAAAGTTCAAAACAGAGGCAGTAAGATTTTACCTCTTTTCATATTACCTTATATTGCTGCAGAATCTTTGCAGCCTGTCAACAATGTAAAGAAGCAGCCGGTGATTCTAAGAAATTAATACCTGACTTCAGAGTCCTTGTTGTGATATTTGAGGATGAATTACTTCACAGTGCAAGAAGCTAGAAAGGTCATGAATAACTTGTTTTGCTACTCCTTTACTGCTTGTTAAAATATGTGAACACTTTAATGTTCATAATGTGTGCAACTGCTACTTGAAAGTTTGTGTGTTTGCCATTTTAATTTAAATCCTTTAATTCTAAACTTGTTTTTTAATTCTTTTTCAGATAATGTCAAGTGATTTGGAGGGCCTGTTAGCAAAGGAAAGGAAAGAAACAGGTTAAAAAGGTAAAACAATATACTTTAAATATATTGTTAGCAAAGAATGGTTGATTTTACGTGGCCTAAATAATAACATGGTGAAAAGAAATGTGTGATGCTTTTAAATGCATTGGCCTTTGAATTAACCTGTCATGAGCCTAATTGCTTTTGTTAAATACCTACTGTATATGTTGTATTTTTTACTATAGTTCATTGTAGCATTTTTATGCTTCAATCTCAGGCTTAGGTTGCACCAGCAATTCTTTGGCTGGCAGGAATTCATCAACATCGGGATCTCAAAGAGAGCTAGCGGAACACTTGAAATCTCCTATGGTGTTGTCCCATTGCTGGCCAAACTAGGGAGGTGTCACTTCTGCAGCATTTAGCCAGCAAGGGAGCAATCCTCCAGAAGAGGGTCCCCTCTTTGGATCCCCGCAGTAAGCAGCAAATGTCTTGAACAAAATGCCTTTTTTGTCAGAAACAATTGGACTCAGAAAGACTGATTCAATTTATATTGATGAGCTGAAACTACATGTTAAACCTGTAGACACTCAAATCTAGGGACTGTTACTTGCTCTCTGAACCAGGGGCTGGGAGTCTAGATTTAGCCTCCTTGGAGCCAGTTTACACCATGTTTTGCTTAGTAACATAATGAAATGTTCTTGTATAGAGACACACGTATGTTAAGTGAAAATTATCAAATTTTCCAATGTGAGAATTTACAGTACATTTAATTTTAAAATGCATGTCTAATTTTGATTATATTTAGCATTTTTTCCACCTGTAGACTGCATGTTGTCTTAGAATTTTGGTAGCAGAACAGTTAAGCTTGCTCAGATTTCCCTATCTGAGCTAATTTCAATCAGAATACACTGATATAGGCAATGGTTTACTATAGAGGGAAAGCTCATCGGACAAATTTGTAAATTTGTTTATATTGAGCAGCCAATCAGAAGCTTGTTATGAGTTTGTTCCTAAAAATACTGGCAGCTTATAAAGAACTTATCACTGGAGGGTGCCATTGATGGGTCATCCTTGTTAAGATGTTAGTTCTCTGGTTATCATGCTGACCCAGAAGTATAAGGATTCCTGACACTTCACTGACCACTGAGTATTGAAGTCAGAGGATGAGCTTAAAGGAGAACCAAAGTCCTTAAATACTTACCACCCCTGTTATAGCCCAATGTCTGCAAGGTCCCTCCCTGATGCCGGGACTTCTTTTTCCAGCTTCTTGGTGGCAGTTTTTGGCCATCTTCATTGGCCACCGCAGGATGATTTAACTCACATGCAGGTTCAGGAATTCAGTCATCCCAGCACACAGGCACCATAGTGAAATTGTAAACTGAGCTGTGCATGTGTTGTTCGGTTTACATTCTACAGAACACTGCAAGCAGGTATGTATGGTTTTATTGCATGTATCTTCTGTGATTATTAGCCTGCTTGCTTGTAAGCTGTTCGGTTCTTCTTTAAGAGCCTGACAACTAGCATTTTCAGTAGGCAATAGGCAAGTGCAACCCATATTGTTTTCAAGAGAGGTTAGCTATAAAGTAAATTAGAGCAAAGCAACAGATTTGCTTTAACACCCCCAATCCACAGGAAGCTTTTACTCACTTTTCCTTTATTTGCTTTGGCACCAGGAGCCAAATGTAATTCCTGGAACCCCCAAATATAGAGAAGCATATGATCCCCCCATGTGACAGCACTGGGCCAGTCATAACTGTTGCACAGGGGGCCCATAGCCCCATGTAATGAATGACTCTAGTGGCTTGTAGCCAACACAGGACTTTCCTTTTGCTCCCAGTGGATGAACAGAGTGACAGGGAAGTGAAAGGATGGAAAGTGTATGCTATTGATAGAGGGGCTAAAGCAGACCTTGCATGGGCAAATCACAGGTTCACATTAAGCTTTCGATCTGTCATAGGGTGCTATCGGTCCTTCGCTTCATGCATAATGTATTCAGTTTGTCTAGTTTATAATAGCATAAATGTTGTAGCCATGTCTGTTGTGAGTATCTATTTTCCCCTTGTGATTGAACAGTAAAATACAATGTAGGGAAACCAATCTGTGCACTTGGGATTGAACAGCATACATGCTTAGTAGACAGCAGTGGACAATGCACAGTGAAAATCTATCTGGGCTAGTTATTAACAGCAAGTATGACAATCCTGCATGATTTACAGATTTCTACTGATCTGCTAGAGGTCCATAATGCCCTGGAAACTCTCACTGCAGATGCAGGTATTAAACCCTATTCACTTCATATAGTTCTCTAAGCACATATCCAAAAAAAGTGAAGACCACACACCCAGAAGTCTCACTGTAACACTCTTATTTACCCTCAGCAACCTTGCATGGCCCACTAGAAATACTCCCTCTAAATTTGCATCTCTCTCCTGCCATACCTTCTTAAATGCATTTAAGGTCAATTGTTAAAAGCAAGTATGACAAGCAAATGTGTGTACCTTCTATGAATAGAGGCTATACTGGCACAATGCTTTAGAGTCTAAAGCATTGTGCCAGTATAGCCTCTATTCATAGAAGGTACACACATTTGCTTGTCATACTTGCTTTTAACAATTGACCTTAAATGCATTTAAGAAGGTATGGCAGGAGAGAGATGCAAATGTGGAGCCTGGTTGCATCATAAAAGAGTTTGACACTTACAGGAATATAAGGTAACTGAGTTTTTCCAAAGGACGGCCCCTTTCATGTTTTTTTTTTTTTTTATTACAAAAAGCAAGCATATGGCTATATCTGGTTATCACTATGCAAATTAAATCTGTTTATTTTACCTGAAAAAAACTCTACAAAATGTTTTGCTGTGTGAAAATATGAGACTTTTTCCTGCTTCTCCATCTCTAAGTCATGATTTAACTTTCCTCACTATTTCGTAAACCGTAAGCGACCTACTGTCTGCCCTCATTATTATTTCCATGCGCACAGCTAAGAGTCACAGATAAAACACTTTTAAATTCTTTAAACCTCTTCAGTCGTAATTAGCACATTTTGAGCTGTAAATCATTTTATATGTTTTTCTTTTATAACATCACTGGTATGTTCACCTGGATTTAAAACACAAGCGACTGTGTTCACTGCTGACCTATATCTAGAGAAGACATTGGGTCTGAATTACTAGAAGGAAATGTACAGTTCTGGGGAGAAATTGCTGTGAAGATAATTTGCACCCTTTCTTTGCGAGTTTACATTAACACTTGGATATTTATGCACCCATAGAACACCTTTTGTTAACTTAGTAGTATTCATTAGTCATATTCAACTGGGCTTGCTGTTCTGTAATATATAACATGTTTTGCCGCTCACCCAAGCAGTTTTAGAAAGATACCTTAACATTTATAGTTATATAGGTAATTCTGTCAACTTAAAGCAGAGCTCCAGCCCCACCAAAAAATTAAAAGTCAGCAGCTACAAGTACTGTAGCTGCTGACTTTTACTATTTTTTTTTTTTTAAAGCCCGAAGCGTGTGAAATCACACTCAAAAAAGACTTAGCACCCGGTGCATAAAAAAGTGCACACACGCAAACGTGAACACACAAAAACTGCACAGGGTGTGCGAAATGGTCTGGCCTCCGAAGAGGTTGGACCTATACCTTGATCCCCCGGGGCGCAAGACTCCTGACAGGGACTGAGGTACTTCCTATGGTTTGCCTGGCCGAGACCTGGCAAACCCCGTTCTCCAGGGGGACTGCCGAAACAGCCCACCCCAAGTACTGGGTGGGGCTCCCCCGAAGGGAGACCCCCATGAGAGAGGGCGAACTAAGCCAAAAGGCCATGTCCACCCCCTCCCAAGACTTTCAAGGTAGGCCCAGAGACCCACACCGTACTCGTCGTGCAGGAAGAGAAGAGTGAAAGTGAAGTGACACACCACAAAGAAAAAAAACACACAAACAAAAAGGTGGGGAAGGGGAAGTGGAGGAGTGAATTAGTGCCTAAGTGAAAAACAAAGGCAGGCCTTCCGACCGGAATAAAAATTCCTCTGGTCGAAGCCAAAAGGCCTTGCCCAAGAGGCAGGTGCTTAAAAAAGTGTGCGTAGGTGCAGTGACCATGGTGCCGAAAAACTCAAGGCGAGCTGCCCCTCACCAGTGAGAATTAAGGCACCCCTGGGCTGCCACCCCAGGGGCACATACACTATGGGCTTTTTCTACCCCGGCCCTAAGGCCAGACCGAGTGTAGCCCTAACCTACCAGGAGGCATCAGAACTTTAGACAGCTTAGGGTGAGCCGGTTTCCTACTGCATATGCATGTGCAAATCGAGCTGCACTTTCTCAATGGTCTGGCTGCAGTTAGGGCTGAACTCAACAGGAAGTGGGAGCGGGTACCTGTCAAAACCAGGTACCCTCCCCCCCCACAAGGTGCTAAATGTGGCACTGGAGGGGGGAAGGAGGCATACAAGAAGAGATTCCCCTTTTGGGTGGAGCCTCTACTTTAATTCAATGACCAAAGAATGTGTCAAGACAGATGTTAATTGTCCAAAAGCATGGAGGTATAAAGTTTGTGAACACACCTTGTCCTAATCACATAATACAATCACCATGGTGCCATAAACATTGGGGCAGTTGTTAATTTTTAAGTTATACAGTTGAAAGTGTGAATTGTTCTCAAATTTTCAGCTTGTGAATGCAGATGTTGATAGTCCAAGAGCATAATGGGAGGTGTAAAAATTTGTGGAAACACCCAATCCTATTTACTTTGGTTCCAAAAAGTTTGGGACAGTTGGCAATTCTCTGAGTTATACAACTAAAGTTGCAAATTGTTGTCAAATTGCTGGGGAGAGATTTTAAAATGTCATTATACAGTATGTGGGTGATAAATGGTGCTGAAGGCCCTCTATCCAATTTAGGGATTGGTGTTCAAGTTTGATCTCTATTTAGGTACTTGCCAACTAATTGACCTCTGTGTCCAGAATCTGCACATCAATGCCCTTGCAAGAATGTCCCTTTTACATAATGAATCCAGTTTAGGGCAACTAACCATCACTAGCTTTTATATATAATAACTACTATGTAATTAGGAAACTCATGTAAAAATGTATAATAAATAAAATATGTAAGTCAAGCAAGATAAAACATGAAACAATAGCCCCTATCTCTTCCACTGGCTGTACCAAAGACCTAGTTATCTGCTAAAGACAGACTGCATTTATGTTCAAGGCATGTGCTGCATTCTTCATTTGGAGAATGCGTGGAAATTTTGATTTTTTTTTTTTTGTGTGCTTAAAGTAGATAAGTAATGCATGTGTTCAGATTCTGTATTTAAACACCACAAATAGCTACTAAGGTACGAAAGGCACATGTGCCAAACAAAGGACCAGTTAATTCTGCAAAATAGCCAGCATTTCATGAATAGCAAAATTCAGTTGATTTTATTCGAATGAACTCACCGTGTAATCCAACATTTCAAGACCTTTTAGGATTCGTTTTTAAACATGACTCCAAAATATTATATTACCTGAATAAAAGCAATTGCTTTTGGTATTTACAGAGTGCTTTTTATCCTTAAACATTTGGGCTTACTTAGGCACAAACCTTTTTTTCTGGCTTTAGAGGTATGTGTGTAGGTGGATTTTTTTTCCATATTTTTTTCTTAATGAAAAGAAGAATAAAAAGGGCAAACATACAAAGAAAAAAAAATAGTGGCCATGGCACAAAATGAGTTACAGTATGCAGAGTGTAACAGGAAGTACAGTTATGTCACAAACAAAATCAAAATAATAAAACATAAGCACCCCTACAATCAGTGAATCTTGTATCATCAGCAAGTTACCCAGTTATGGAGGAGAATGTGTTGGTTGATTTTTGCTATGAAAAAGCTAACAAACCCATATGACATGATCTGTTTTAAAAAATGTAGAGTAAGTATTGTTATTTATCAATACAAAATGCATTGAAAGGCAGTATATGAAATAATTGCCATCATGGCTAAAGCATATAAGCACCTTCACATTGTGATATCCCTGCAAAACACGCACTATGGTCTTTTTACTTTCAGTTTTTACTTTGTATATCACCTTTAACCAGGGCTTTTTTTATTTCTCAGAGAATAGGTGCAGATACTCCCCCTTAAAATAATCATTGTCTCCAACCTCTAACCACCTCAGAGTACCGTCCCTGGTCTCCAACCCCTACCCATCTCAGAGCACCCTCCTTTGTCTCCAACCCCTACCTACCTCAGAGCACCATCCCTTGTCTCCATCCCCTACCCACCTCAGAGCACCGTCCCTGGTCTCCAACCCCTACCCATCTCAGAGCACCCTCCTTCGACTTCAACCCCTACCCACCTTAGAGCACTGTCCCTGGTCTCCAACCCCTACCCATCTCAGAGCACCCTCCTTTGACTCCAACCCCTACCCACCTTAGAGCACTGTCCCTGGTCTCCAACCCCTACCCATCTCAGAGCACCCTCCTTTGACTCCAACCCCTACCCACCTTAGAGCACTGTCCCTGGTCTCCAACCCCTACCCATCTCAGAGCACCATCCTTTATCTCCATCCCCTACTCACCTCCTAGTACCACCCTTTTTAGAGAATAGAGTACCAAGTATTATTTGGTGATGCTAAGTAATTTGTTGGAAATTTGTTAATGATAACAAGAAAGGCAGTAAAACGCAGTAAGGATAACAACTATAACAAAGAATGCAGAAAAAATAGACATTTGATCCCCCAGAAAGAATTTACCCCCCCCCCCCAGTAACAAAAGATCCTCTCCAGCAACAGTAGAACCCAGCAGCCAGCAACACTAGACCCCCTCCCTACTCTCCCTGCAACAGTAGATTCCCCACATCAACAATAGATCCCTAGAAACACAACACTCCCTTTCACAGCAACAGAAGACCCACCAACAGCCAGCATCACTAGACCCTCCAGCAATGGCCCAATGACCCTTGTCAGTACATACATTTAGTGCTAGAGGTGCCGGGACTGCACACAGCCATGTTCCCTCTGAAAAAAAGACCTATCTTTAGTTGTATCAGTACTCACCTAATGCAAAAATGTTCCTTCATGATATTCTTGTGTAAAACAACACAGCACTGGTTGTGTTCATCTCTGCAAACAATGTGTGCTTAATACTATTAGAGTACCCTTTGGCTGTTCAACTGGGTTTGTTGGTGCAAAGATACAATGGCAATGTAATGTTGGCTTTTGGTCTTTTGTTTCTATATGAGTTATTTGTGTGATCTATAAAGGAAAAAGTCCAATTCAACCTAAGTGCAAAGCAGCAGGTTCAATAAATGCTATCCCCTACCACCACTTCCTATGCCTATCTACCCTTTGCTCCCACTCTGAGTTGTGCACCTGTGGGAGTAAAAAGTAGAATCTCTATGTAAGCTTTGGTGTGGTTGAAGCTTATGCAATGTTAAGATCCCTCTTCACCTTGGGTTACTATGAGTCACTACACTTTCCATATTCCTCTTTGCCCTACTGTATCAGATTAGCCTATATACAGCCTATATTGCTACTGTCAGAACTTTAATAAAAAAAAAAAACAGAAAAGAGTAAAGCCAATGTTTATTGTACATTAATTAGACTTTTTTTTAAGGCTTATGCTGATTGTTGCATTTCAAGTAGAACTAAAGGCAAAGCTTTTTTTTTTCATGTTGAATAGCGTAAGGGAGGGTTAATAATCCATGTCAGCTTTTTTTTAGTGTCTTTGCCCCATTTGTTAAATTTTCTCTTCACTTCCTGTCCCATAGACAAAACAGGAAGTGAGAGGAAGTCCCTTCACCGGGGTCACCAGAATTAGTGTCTCCAATGGGAGATTTCCTCTCTATTCCTCTTGTAGTGGCAATACAAATATAACTATTTATATCAAACAAAAAAAAGGTTTTACTTCTAGTTATAATTGAAACACTCCCCTTTGCTTTCTGTATTTAGAGCATACATTTGAACGCAAAGTGCAAAAAAAAACACCATGTGCTTGCACTGTGCGCCTGGTATTTAAATATGTTTCAATATGACCTGCTACATCCAAGAAAGACAATAAAAAGTGGGTAAAATGCAACCTCAGAACTGTCATCCACACTACATCATTGTGCCGACCTGCGTTTTTGAAGTGCGGTTCAAAAATGTATCAAATGCAGGAAAACATCACTATCTACATGGGCCCTTTCTTTTCACCATCCCCAAATGCCCAGAACTAACCTTTAATCACTTGCCGACCATATAACTTATATATATGGCAACAAGTAGGCTCTGCTGCGCAGGATCAGGTACCTAATACGTGATCCTGCAATTTCTGGGTCTTGGGCAGGCATGCGCGCCACCAACAACCCTCTACCACTGTGATTATACATAGCGGGAACTGATCTGCAGGTACCATCCACTCGATGGCACCTGACGATCATTAGGCAGACAGCCAGAATGGCGATCTGCCTATGTAAACAGGGCAGATCGCAGTTCTGTCAATAGGGAAGGCATTGGGTAGGGAAGGCATTGATCCTGTGTTCCTGCAAAGCAGGAACATGGATCAATGCCTTCCCCTAGTAAAAACACCTCCCAAAGTACACAGGCACTTACTAAGCACACAGTTAACCCTTTGCTTGCCCCTGATGTTAACCCCTTCCCAGTCAGTGTTAACAGTGGCAGTGCATATTTTTAGCACTGATCACTGTATTAGTGTCACTGGTCCCCAAAAAATTTCAAAAGTGTCATTTAGTGCCCGATTTGTCCACCACAATCTCACTGTCGACATATAAGTTACTGATCAGCACCATTACTAGTAAAAAGAGAAATCAAAATTCCATAAAAATATCCCATCATTTGTAGATGCTATAACTTTTGCGCAAACCAATCAATATATACGCTTATTAGGATTTTTTTTACCAAAAATATGTAGCAGAATATTTATTTTTACATTTTTTTATTTGATGTTTTTTAGTAGAATGTAAAAATTTTGTTTTTTCTTTTTAGCGCAAAAAAAAAAAAAAAAAAAATGAAAACAGCACAGGTGATCAAATACCACCAAAAGAAAGTTCTATTTGTGGGGAGAAAAGGACATCATTTTTTTTTTTGGGGGGGGGGGGGGGGTACAGCATTGCACAGCTGCCCAATTGTCAGTTAAAGTAATGTAGTGCTGCATCGCAAAAAATGTCCAGCTCATGAAAGGGGTAAATCTTCTGAAGGTCAAGTGGTTAACCAATTAACATTAATGCCAGGATCTGATCCCTAAGGTAGTGGTAGAAGGGCACTAAACCTGGATCTTCGCAAGTTATTAAAGTGTGGACAAAGTCATTACTTGAGCCAAATTGAACCTGTGTTCGGCAGCTCACCACAACGACAGAGATTACGTCAAGAGAAGTCATTCACCCCAGTTGAAAAATACAAGTGTAATAGGTCAAAAAGTGCGCCAAATGAAGAGTCCTTAGGAGTCCAAAGTCTTTAATATTCATCTGGTTACTGGTTTCCCCAAACATACTGGCTGTCCTATGCCCTGCTTGTTGTAACCTGTTGAACAATAAAGACTTTGGGCTTTTTCATCTGGTGCTCTCTTTGACCTCTTACATTTAGGTTCAGATCCTTGGCTTGTGGAATTGTTTCTGCAGGGCATCCCAGGACCCCCAGGCACTTCTGCATTATGGCAATTCCAACGTTAAGGTACATGCGGTGCAGGGGCGTACCTAGAGCATTTGGCACCCGGGGCGGATCCTATATCTGGCACCCCCCCCAGGCGTGCAGGCGACAAACCGATCATTGAAGTGTCACGTGTAGCGCCTCCACGCACTGCAGCAAAATGTAGGAAGGCCCCCTTTACATTACACAGCCCCAGACCCCTTTACATTACACAGCCCCCGTACCCCTGGACCCCTTCACATTACACAGCCCCCGTACCCCTGGACCCCTTCACATTACACAGCCCCCGTACCCCTGGACCCCTTCACATTACACAGCCCCTGTACCCCTTCACATTACACAGCCCCTGTACCCCTGGACCCCTTTACATTACACAGCCCCTGTACCCCTTTACATTACACAGCTCCCGTACCCCTGGACCCCTTTACATTACACAGCCCCCGTACCTCTGGACCACTTTACATTACACAGCCCCCGTACCTCTGGACCCCCCCAATAGAACCCCTTTACAATACAACCCCCCAATAGAACCCCTTTGCAATACAACCCCCGCAATAGAACCCCTTTACAATACAAACCCGCCCAATAGAACCCCTTTACAATACAAAGCCCCCGCCAATAGAACCCCTTTACAATACAAAGCCCCCCCATAGAACCCCTTTACAATACACCCCCCCAATAGAACCCCCTTACAATGCAAGTGCCCCCCCAATAGAACCCCTTCACAATACAGCCCCCCCCAATAGAACCCCTTCACAATACATCCCCCCCAATAAAACCCCCTTACAATGCAAGTGCCCCCCCAATAGAACCCCTTCACAATACAGCCCCCCCAATAGAACCCCATCACAATACATCCCCCCCAATAAAACCCCCTTACAATGCAAGTGCCCCCCCAATAGAACCCCTTCACAATACATCCCCCCCAATAGAACCCCCTTACAATGCAAGTGCCCCCCCAAAAGAACCCCTTCACAATACATCCGGTGTATAGGTATACATAATTAAGAGGAGCGTGCATTGTTATGTGGGATGCAGTGACACGTTCTTTGTTTCTGGGAAGTTTCTTAGATCTGTAACTCTGGGGTACTGAGGACTCTTGGGGTGTCCTGCAGCAGCAGATTGACAAGTCCTAGGCAGTAATCAGAACCTGGTAGTGGCACGTCTTCATTTGAAAGGTTATTTCTGGGGATTTGGGAATAGTGACATGTTTGGTTTAAAGAAGTCTGAGTAGTGCTCACTAACCAATGGCCTTTTTCTTCTCTCTCCGCGACCATGATCAAAAGCTATGATAATATATTCTTTTGGCGGAAGTTCACACAGTGTTCCAATTGACATTTTCCTTTCTGTCTGCCTATGACTCTTATTCCCGCCTATTATTCCTGCTTATGAGGATGCTGGTTTAAAGGGACTAAGTGAGCTGGCTTCACCTTTCAAGTGAGCTCCGTGCTTCAGAGAACTTCATGCCAGACGGCTGCCTGCAATTTTATTTTCAGCTTTCTTGTGCCGGTGTTTTTTTTTTTTTTAACTGTGAAATGAATCCTGTGATATAATGAAAAACCTGTGTTTAATATTTCATACATTTCCCCTTGCAGAAGAGTCCTGTGAGACCAGGCTATGGCTCTCGAGTCTGTATCTCTCATCGTTTTCAGTGCTTCAGCCATCAACAAATAAAATCATCTAGAGAAGAGCTTAGCGGTGAAACACCTTCACTTTTCATTATCAGCCCTGCTACTGCTATTTAAGGAAGCAGGAAACACGTGCATTCCCTTAAAGGGGAATTTCAGTAAAAAAATATATATTTTTAATTATAACTGTATATAGAAAACAGATTTTATAGGGTATGTAGACCCTAACAATGAACCTCTCTTATTTGCTTCCTCCTGGTCTGTTAGATCTACCTATGAAAGTATTTTGTTATACTGTATATGTTTAATAAGTGCCAAAACTTGCCAAAAATAATGCAAGCTGATAACTTCCCGTGCCCTTTGCTTGTGCATTATTATCAGTTATTTTCTCAGAAGACTACAGAAACCATTCTCTATGTTATGGAAAGGACGACAGTATGTTGTCTCTGTAGTCCTAACCTAGGGGGACAACTATGGTTACAGACAAAAAGAAACAAAGAAAGGGCGCATCAACCTAGCGCATTATCCTCAATAATAGGCTTTATTTATGCAACATATAAAATGGCTACTCACAAACACAGGTGTAAAAGTGATCATAACAAGCTCAGTTGCTCCAGTGTCGGGAATAGTCCCTATGAAAGTCCATAATCCAATGAGATGACAGCTGACACGTTTCGAGGCTCAGCCTCTTCCTCAGAGCTACTCTGGTGTGCTTTGGAGTGCGCTGGGCAGTCTTGCCCAACACAGTCTCATTGCATAGACAGGGACATTTGCCTTGATTTCAATGAATTAAGTTCACACAACTATGCTGAAGTTGTGTCTGCTGAAAAAAGTAGGACATGCACTACCCTGTTTCCCCCGAAAGTAAGATATCCCCCAAAAATAAGACCTACTTACAGTTTTGCCTCTTGCTGAAATATAAGGCATCCCCCTGAAAATAAGACGTCCACGATAATAAAGCCTCCCCGAACATAAGGTCTCCCCGATAATAAGGCCCCTGAAGCTACCGTGGACTCTGGAGCGTAGCGGCGGGCGCCGCCGCGCAGCTCACTGTTGCCCGCAGCGCAGCGCAGCTGGAGCAGACAGGAAGTGCGAGGTCTCATTTAATAAGAGAGCCCGCTCTACTGCCAGGACAAGCTGCCGCCTGCTGTTCTCTCTGCCCTGACGGAGTCTGGCTGAATCACAATTAGACAGTGAGTCGCGCGGGGCAGGAGTCGGGCACATTGTGTGGACACACAGGGGTGACTGAGGTAGGGGGGAAATGTCTGATAAAGGGGTTGGGGTGGATGTCAGGTGAAGGTGTTCACTGGCACAGGGGTGGGGGGAGTGGGATCACTTAAAATGACACAGGAGGATCAGAAGGGGAAATCAAAATGACACAGGAGGATGTAATTTGCTTGTTTGTGATGACAATTACTACTGTACCGTATACAGGTAATACATTTCCTTTTTTTTTTTTTCAACAATAAATGTGTACCATATTCTTCTTCATGGAAAAATAAGACATCCCCTGAAAATAAAACCTAGCGCATCTTTGGGAGCAAAAATGTATATAAGTCTTATTTTCGGGGAAACAGGGTAGGACAGTACACCGCATCCCAGCCTGCTGCGGTAAATTTAGATGATTGAAATGTAACCTTGTGACAATTCAATAAAGTTGAAAAAAAGTAAAAAGGGCAGTGCCTCATTTATGTTTTATCGGCACGTTTTCCTTCACAGCGCAAACCGGGTCCGCAGTAATGCGCACACTGATGTGTCGAAATTCTTCCTGATCAGACCAGGCCCCCACATATGCTCTGCAATCCTATTTAATCCTATGGACTTCCAATTACAAGCTCATCCAGAGGCTTCATTCAGATGGGCACTGACACCCATCCTGTATGCAGGCTCCCTTTCTCATTGTTCCTGCATCTGCCCCAGGCTACACGCAGGTAATGCAGACATGGTGGCTTCACAAGCACAGCTGCATGTAAGAATTTGACATGAGGGTAGGAGCGGGTGCATGGATCCAAACACACACTGCCATGCATGGGTCTGGGGAAAATGTTTTACAAGAGGCTCTGTCATCTAGAAGGGAGGCTGGGGGAAACTACTATATAAGTGTAACTACACCAAAGAGGCTCTTGAAAATGTTAAGTTTGGACCAGAATCAGGTAAGCAAAGAGATCAATGTGGGTTCTACATCAACCTAGAGCACCTGCTAAAAACATCAGCTGCTCTGGCAATTGCTCGAAGTCCCTGATAGCTAGCCCAAGCCTACTTTTTTGAGCATGCTTTGGCTCCATATAAGTGTAGCCAGGTGCTAGGTTACAATAATATAGAGAAGGAGATTTTGCTATTTGTTCTTCTCTCACTCCACTGAGAAACTGCTGTTTTGCTAGGAGAGCAAGCCCATAGACTTCTATGCAGCATGCTGAGACTCCTGGCAGTTGTAGTTTGAGATGGCAGCCAAAATAATAGGACGAATAGATTCCTTATACTGCAGACGTCAATAGACACTGTACAGTAGGAGGAATAGAGATTTAGCTAATTTTTTTTAACCTGTTTGGGAAAGTTCTTTCTCTTGGTATTAAGGCAGTTAAAGGGAGATCACTCCTGTCTGGATATTTTCCTGCCAACGGAAGACCATAGATGGGAGCCTGAGCCTGAGACAGAGAGTGAGGACACCCAGGAGCACGGCAGCACTGCCCACACTGCAGCACCAGAACTGCTGCCACAGAGAGAGTGGATAATCTACTCACCCTCTGCCTCCCACTGCTGATCACTGGAGGCTTTTGGGGAGAGACAGAGGGAGCTCCTTTTTTTACAGCAAGAGGTCACCACCACAGCATTCTGGGGACTGGTGAGAGGGCTAATCGCCCATTGCTGATACTGCTAGCAGGGACTAGGCCACTGTGAGCAGGACACAAAGTGTACTCGATCCATACCTCACCCATACTGCACTCGATACCGCACTTATTCCAAACCTAGACTGCACCTATACCTACCCTATACCCCATTACACCAAACCTTTACCACATTTGAACCACATCTACCTTGATACATTTTGTTATTATCATTGCTAATCATCCATTTTATGGTTGTCTAGTTACCAAACATATTTGGTGACAATAAATAAATTTTGTCTTTACTACCTGGTTTGGTCCCTGTGATGGTGATATAGCACTATTATTGGGTACCAAGTGTTACTTTCAGTGATTTCCTGTGCTATTGTATGTTTTTACACTCAAGCTGGTGTGTCAGAGGGGCTGAGGTTCTTGAAAAGGTCAAGGCAAGGAATAAAGGACCCATACTATCCAGTGGCTTCTACGGGGGTAGCGCTACATGAGTCTCTGCTTTTATGTTCCCTTATTACTAAACTGCACCTCTGATCAGACCTAGTCAGCAGGCTCCAGAAAACAAATTCTGTAAAGTGTAACTTTGTATAACAACTTTGTATATAACTGTGTATTTTACATGACTTTTTTATATCTGTAATATACTATCAGTGTAACAGCCAGAGTTGGTTTTCTAAAGATTCCATAGACTGGCTTAGAGTTAGAGATGTGTATTCAAATACTTTAAATCTCTTCCTAAGTCTTCCAGTGTTTAAACACAGCTAGTTCAGAAAGAGCAATCAGATTCTAAACTCTCAAGAAAGTTGTGAAAAGTGCTGTATGGATCAATAACTGCTAGTTCAGTGGGACAGACATATTGCAGGAACAAAGGCCAATCTGATTAACAGACCAGACCTACCACTCCCCTACTCATTAGGCCTGTCCAGTCAAAATAGCTCCTTTAAAATAAATAATTATTTTGTTTTATATGAAACTCCAGTTGAGACCTTTTACTTAAGTTTTGGATAGGGAGTGGAAGGGTAGAAGCTTTGTCAGGTTTTTATTGCGGTTTGGGTCTCCATCAGCTACATCTCCTTTTTTTTCTAGTGACTTCTGAGTCTACACTATAAGCTGAGCCAACTATTTCCACTCTCTGTGGTTATTCATGTATTCCTTTGTAGAATCTGCTAAGGGCCTGGTTTCTGTGTATATTCTTGTGTGCAGAGGAGTGCAAACGTTATTTTTCACTTAAAGATCTTTTTAAAATGTTTAATGGTTAAGAACATCAGATACAACCAACACGTTTTAGGGGAAACAAACCTCCCCCTTCTTCAGGCCTAACATGCAATTAAAAGAAAAATTCTTTTAGCCCTGAAAAAGGGGAGGCTTTTTTCCCTTAAGATGTATTGGCTGTATTTGATGCCATTAACCATTAAATGTTTCTAAAAAACTTTTAAGTGCAATAGGCTTTTGTACTTGCCACTTCTCAATAAACATCCAATAATGTACTGTCTGTAGAGCGCTCCCTTTGTAACCATCAGAGAAGTAGCACCCTAGGACCAGAATAAGGCCCCCCCCACACTATATGTTCATCACAAATATGCTTCTTTGAAGGAAAAGTCCCTTTACAGTATATCCATTAGAATCAATCCATTATAATTCCAGAACTATCGTACACAGGTATTAGTCCCTTGTAGTCCATAATCCCTTGTGGATTTTCAGGAGGAGAATATGTAAATAAAATATAAGTAGATAGAAAAGGCAGACCTTGTACTTGGTTCTACTCATGCTAAAGGTTTTGGTGTATTTTGGGATGATAAAGTTACATCCTACTCTAGTACTGTGTGCCCCCTCACTATTTGCCTTCTTCCATGTCAACATGACCAATGTTGGTCGTAAAATGTTAGTATAGTATATAAGTGATAGGCTCACCTGCCATTTTCTGTCCGTGAAATCAAACTATTCCAACCTATACTCAGTGCAGTTGTAAAAAGCAAAGGAACAAGTTTTGCTGCTAAATGGATGCTAACTGTGTGAGAGTTATCAAGTTTGGATGGGTGGGCTAATTGGTATATGTCTACAAACAGTACTAGATGGATTTCTTTCTGGTTTTCACACATATGATATCACAATCCTTCAAATTTACTAGCAATTATACTCACACACCTGGTGGCCTACCTGCAGCCTGGGGGCCACATGCAGCCATTTGGTACCTGTTGTGTGGAAGTGGGAGCAGTGAACTATAAATTAGGCTGTAATGTCAGTGACTTCTAGCAGTCTATTGTCCTCAGCACACTTGTAGCATGTCCATAGCCTCTGACCTTCCACTGTAGTATGTCTGGAGTCTCTGCTAATTTTGTCTGTATCTTTGTAAATGTTGACTATCAAGCATGGCCCCTTGGTGGTGTCAGGGCCTTCATGTGAGGCTACCTAAACCTTCTAGGTTGACCACCACTGAAACATATAGTGCAAGAAAGTTTGAAGGATGCCCAAGCTCATCTTCTCTCCTAAAACAGCATTGCATTTCATGGTAGGTGAGTGTGCCTAGACACGCCTATATACATATATATATATATATATATATATAGGCAATGCTGATGATTAGTACTTTTCCCTTTATTCTGTGATCAATAGATATAATCTCTAAAGTTAGCTCTAGCCATCATTTGTAGTATTTTATGCAGCCATTAACCACTTTACCACCGGAGGATTTTGCTGTCTTACGTCCAGGCCACTTTTTGCGATTCTGCCTTTGCGAATTTAACTGACAATTGCGCGGTCGTGCGACGCCGTACCCAAACTAAATTTACGTCCTTTTTTTCCCACAAACAGAGCTTTCTTTTGGTGGTATTTGATCACCTGTGCAATTTTTACTTTTTGCGCTATAAACAAAAAAAAGAGCGTTTATTTTGAAAAAATAATAATATTTTTCACATTTTTTTTTAAATGAAATTCCCCCCCAAAAAAATGTAAAAATCTAAATTTTTTTTAATTTTTGGCCAATTTGTTTTCTGCTACCTATGTTTGGTAAAAAAAATCACAATAAGTGTATTTTGATTGGTTCACGCAAAAGTTATTGCGTTTACTAACTAAGGGAAAGATTTCTGTCATTTTTGGTGTTTTTTTTTTAACGAGTAATGGCGGCGATCTGCGATTTTTTTTGCTGGACTGTGACATTGCGGCGAACAGATCGGACCCTTGACTGACATTTTTGACACTTTTGGGGGTACCAGTGACATTTCTACAGTAATCAGTGCTATAAATATGCACTGTTACTGTAAAAATGACACTGGCAGGGAAGGGGTTAATTTTATTGGAGGGGGAGGGGTTAATGTATGCCTGGTGCTTACTAACGTGTGTGGGGGGATGTGATTGAGTGACACATGGACAGATCGCATGTTCAGCTATGCTGAACCCTGCAATCTGTCACTGTTTGTCACTTAGGAGATCCGCCCGCTTTGTTTACACAAGCGGGCGGATCTCCTGACTCGATTCCCCCGACGATCGGGGAAGAGTGGCGGTGATCACCGCCGCTCCTCCCCTGGCCCGACTCCCGCTGTGACTGAAAACAGCGGGAGCGAGCCTCCGGCGGCGCACGAGCGCCGCCTACAAGGGGAGGAGTCCAGCGACTTAGGTCTACGTCGCTGGACGGAATCAAGCCACTTTGCCGCAGTACAGTCAACGTGACTAGTTGGCAAGTGGTTAATATATTGTAATCTTCTTTTTTTGTAAATGAACACCTTTTTTTGTTCATTTCATCAAAGAAAACATGATTACATGTTATGTCAAGACATTGACTCTTCATACAAAGACCCACTAAAAGTGTGCAACATTTATATGGACATCTTTATGAGGACACCTTTTACCTGCACCTCTTTTTAAGTCAATGTGCTTCCCCAGTGCAAAGGCAATCAGCAGATGCGTTCGAATGTCTCTCACATTTTGTTTCTGTTCCTGGTGTTTTGCACCCAGCTTTTTGTGTTCAGAGGTTTAAAATGGTTTCACAGGCAATTGCACATCATTATTGCTACCTAAATAGGATCCATACTCATTTTGTCTGAAAAAAAAGAGTGTACGAAAATGAAAACACAGAGACTTCAGCCACATCCAAATTCTCTGTATGTTTCTACTGACATTCAAAAAATAATGATTTGATGAGGTTTACATCTAAAATATCACATACACCGATGTAGCCTTGCTTACCTTACTTCTTAAATCGCATGACATGTCTCTTAACTAGCTGTGACAAAGTGAGAGTACTATACATATATTTTATAAAATCGTTTCCCACTGGGCATAATGACTATGCTTGCGTAGGCATTCAGTGTAGAATATCATAGCAACTGAGACCAAAGAGAGAAAATCCGTCTAGCCTTTTATAATCTAGCTGTTTTCAGGGTTTTGAATGGACAAGCTGCTATAATCAATATTATTATTATTATTATGTTAATATTTCTCAATAGCATTTCAAGGCACTATAGACCACACAGCCATACCAGTGTCATCACATTCAGTGCTGTATCTTGGCCTAGGCCAACAAGGCCCAGGCCTAGGGCAGCACTTTTCGTGGGGGCAGCAAAAAAATATTTAGTTATTTGTATAATGACTATGGACTTCCTATTTATTATACACATAAATGAAATAATCCTATAATTACAATCAGTGGCAGCAAACAAATAGTCCAAATATCTTAAAGAGTAATCTTAATAATCCCGTGACATAAGGCTTTACTAATGGGCACTGATAAGGCTGCACTGGTGACCACTGATGAGGCCACACTGATATGAGTAATGAGGCGGCACTGATAAGGCTGCACTGATAAAGCTAAACTTATGGGAACTGATGAAGCTATGCTGATGGGCACCAATAGACTGTGGTTATGGTCTGTGGTTTACAGATGACAGGGTGGGTCATAAACAGGAAGGGGTGTGGCCTTTACAGGAAGTGGTGGGTCATATTTAAATTAGGGGGTCCCCAAGTTTAGTCAGGCCTAGGGCAGCACAAAACCTAAATACACCACTGATCACATTATAACCTTTTTCACCAAAGACTAGCCTATTGTTAACAGACTTATACCTCTCTGAAACTAAGTAATTTTGGATGCACCTTAAAACTACAGGGTTTGAGCAGTCGTGATTTATCTTGATTACTGCTTCAAATGTGAAGAACTGCATCAATAAAGAGTACCTTTTACCTTACAAAATTATTTTTGACAAGCTGAGTATTGTTTCTCAATCAATAAGATTGTTAAACAATATTCGTTGCCTATATCTTCCTTTATAAACCTTTTTATTTTAAGGAAAAAAATATTAAGGGCTTTGGAAACCCCTGTTAAACTCGATTCATTAGGGGTCAATTAAAAAAATGCTGCTAACATTGGTGGGCAGTGGGAAGAATGCCCCTTGGTAGTAGTGGTCAATATGCCACCCTTAGAGCCTTAAAAGCTCATGGTGTCGTGCAGATGGCTATGCCATTGGTCTTAGAAGTATGCAATCACCATCAAATGGAAGGTAAATTAGCCAAAGCTCAAGGAACCTATAGCAACCTCAGAAGGAACCTTAGGGTTCCACAGAACCTTGGTTGAGAATGGTTGGCCTATATTGTCAGATTGCATTTGTACTGGAAGTATTTATTGTATCCAGTGGGTTATGTTCAAGAGTTTTCTGACAGTTATTTTCTGTTTGAAGGTGCTCTAAAGGTCTAAAGGCAAAGGAAGCAACAGACTGCGCATATAGGATCTGAATTTACTGAACCTCTGGCAGCAACATCAGTGAAAGGAGAGGGTGGGAAGAGAGGGTGGGTGCTAATCTTTGTCAGTGGGCAGTGACCAGGACTGGATGTCTAACCTGTCCAAATGATATCCCCCCCTAACAAAGGTTCACTTACATCTCAGGGAACATCTCAGGGAAGCCCTGCTAAAATTACTTCTTAAGGGGTCAGTGACAAGAATGCCCCTTACATTTGTTGTCAGTGAAACCAATGCCCCCCTTAAAGTGGTTGTCACAATGCCACCCTTACAAACAGCTAAAAAGAAATCATTGGGTTCCTGCTGTTGGCTTTTCCAAGTGGCGTTCGACTCAGAACTTTGAAGGCACCATCAGATGGGAGGTCATTTTCCCACAGCTTAGGAACCTCTAGCAACCTCAGAGGGAACCCTAGGGTTATATGGAACCTTCGTTGAGAATGATTTGCCTATATTGTCAAGTTACATTTGTACAGGAAGTATCCATTGTATCCAATTGGAAATGAAAACTGAACATTAAAGTGTTATTAAACCCTAAAACTTTAATACAAAATAGTTCTTCTGACTTTAGTACATACTTTATCTGTTGCTTGCTCGTCCTTCCAAAGTTGCTTTTCTTTCAGTTTGCTGCCCTAATCCTTCCAGGTTTCAGGTAGCTCCATTGCCTTGCAAGGTGCTATGGAACCACTCTTTTATGCATACTAAGAGTGCTACATTCCAATGTGCAGATGCTGCCTGTGCGTATCTGTGAGTGGATTTTTTTTTTGGGTGAAAGGTCACACATGCACAATGGTGCTAGCACAGGCAGCCTGTGGTTTGGATTGCTTGTGCAAATGGAGCTACACAGGCAGCCAAAGGATTTTGTCAATGGAGGGACATGCATGTGAAATGGCACTAGCATCGGCAACCCGATGTTAATGACACTAGAAAAAAGGGGACACGAGGGAGCTGTGGCTGAAAACCAGTTAAAAAATGGAAGTCTTTATGAGCCTGCTTGGAAATATTTATTGTTCATTGGTAAATTGGTCGAGGGCAATGTATTGCTGATAAAAAGAAAATAAGGGTTCAATACTACTTTAACTCTGTAAGGTAAATTTTAAATGAGGTTAATAAATTATCTGAAGTTATGTTTTATTTATTTGCCCAATATATTTTTTTTCCCTTGCATGTAATTGGCGATTCAATGTCAACTTTCATTGCAGTCTTTACTCCATTCATAAATCAACCACCTTTTATCTTTACTATCTGCCCCAGCCACACTACTGATACAAAATACTTACTGGGATCAGGGGAAGGGGATGGGGGCTGACATTTCATGTGTGTTTGGGGGTCTGTCTTCACTTAGTCAGCTAGGAGTTGAAAAATTGAAGTGAATATTTCACTTGGCATTCAGAGTAGTAAAAGTTAAAGAGCAGAGAAAGCATTGTAAATTCTAAAGCTTGCCATACTCTAGTAGATTTTTAAACATTCAAAGGAAACATTTGTACGTAAATTCTCAGTACATTCGAACATCATTTGCCTTTAATTTTTGATTTTTGCACTTTAGCAAAAGCTAACCATATACACTGTTGGAAATACATTCATTCAAGAAGAATTTTCCATCCTGCTCCTTTGAATTTTCTCATGAAGGTGGTTGATTTGACCTCACTTACAATTAGAAAATCCAACGAATGTCCTTAAAGTGGTAGTAAACTCTCATTTGTGATTTTTACCTACAGGTAAGCTTATTATAAAGTTTACATGTAGGTAAAATTAATATTTACTAAACGGACACCGTTTAGGAGATATTCAGGCAAAAACGTGATGTCACCCTCGCATGTGCTCTGCAGGAAAGGCATGCTCGTGGTGTTCCTTCAGAGCTGTGTGTCGTGACTTAGTCTCCCGTGCGCATATGCAGGAGAGACGTCGTCGCGGCTTAGCTATTCAAGCCGTGGCAGCCCGTGGACACAGAAGGAAGACCGGGTGAAGATGGAAGAGTGCTTAGTTTCAAAGTAAGTTTCTCATAATGCGCTATAATGCAGTGCATACTAGCACACTATGATATTGCCTTGCAGGGAAAAAAAAAAATTCACAAGACTTTGTGAAAATGGTTGAAAACCTTTACATATACCCAGTGAAGTGACTGGCATCAGGTGATATACAGAGATCAAACACACTCCTACAGATGTTGTTCTTGTTTATCTGCAGCCCTTTCCCCTCTACAGCCTCCCAAAGCATACATTTTACACAGGAACGCTCAGCTCTTAAAAGCAGGGGGTGGGGATTTGAAGTCTCACCTGCACAGCTGAACGAGGGGAGCTCTGAGCCCTGATTGGAGAGAAGGGACACACCCTCCTCCTCACAGTAATGCTTCGTAGACACGATCAGACGACTTATAGTTCATATTTTGTTGCATGATACTAATATCAAATTCAACAATTCGTACTAAATGTATGATTTTTTTTCATACGATTTTGGAAAAGATTCCTGGTTGTATAGTTACGTATCAGAGCAGTTATTGCAAAACAAAAACAATGGCAGCCAGGCTTTTTCCAGGTTATTTTTGTGTTTCTGATCATGCGTCGTCTTTATCTATTGATTTTTAGCAGACGCATACTGTACTGATTAAACGATTGTCGTTTGCAAAGGCAATTTTCATGTTTGTCCCTTCGGATTTTGTTGGAGGAAATATCATGATTGGCTGTCGAAAGCTGTGTACTAACGATCAGATTATCGCGCGATCAATCGAAAAAAAAAATTTTCATACAATTTTTAGATCGCGTGTACGAGGCATACCTGTGTCTGTCATGGCTATATCCTGGCGTGCTTTGTTTATATTTCATGTCTGAGGTTGAGGTCCGGTTCACACTTATGCGATGCGGGAAGGCTGCGAATCCGCAGCCTGTTCCCGCATCGCACACGCACCCCCGGCAGTTCACACTGCCATATGCGATACGCTGGGGGTGGCAATGTAATCTTAACGACACCCCCAGTTTGATCGCATATCGCACTGCGATCTTGCAGTTCGCACAGGATCGGATCGCACAAGTGTGAACCGCTGTGCGATCCGATCCTGATGCGGCTGCCAAAAAGGGTCCCTGTGCGTGTTTGCTGCGGGTGCGTTGTGAATTTAGCCATACAAAGTGTATGGCTAAACTCGCACCGCACAGCCGATCGCATGTAATGAAGGAGCAGTGCGCTCCGACATTACATGCGAACCCCGCACTCGCACAAGTGTGAACCAGGGCTTACAATCACTTTGTACATGTCAGCCCTCTGTTGTCTGTTAGAGCCAATTGTAGACCACTCTGGATAGGCAACATGACAGCCAATAAAATACAGAGGAATATGTAGGGAAGCTGTTATAATGAATCCAGATAAGTCATGACTTCTGTTTATAATGTTTATTATTTTACGGCACTGCCCTAAAATATGAAATCAGAAATGAAAGAAAGACAGTTGCACTTTAATGTTATTGGTGACTGGAGCACTAAGTAAAATAAAATGAAATGGTTGCCAGCGCATCAAACAAGCAAGCAGGCAGTATTTATGCTTCCAGGAGAGATATATGTAGTAAACCTTGGCAAGGAACAGCACAGCTACAAAACTCTTTTTTTTTTTTCTTTTTTGTATGACTATGCATCTACTGAAAAGAAAGATAGTTGTTGTGTACAATATATCAAGTACTGTATATATATATAAAGAGCAACGGCTATAAAAAATAAAAATAATACAGCTCTTTATTTAATAATCCTTAAATTTGTTTTTGGCATTAGCTTCATACAGTCATTGTATAGTAGAGCTCAGAGAGGGGGAGAAAGAAGCAGCACAGGGGTCTTCAAACTATGACCCACCTGTTTATCAAGAACTACAATTCCCACCATGTCAAGTCATGTCTTTGAATATCAGAGTTTTACAGTGCCTCATGGGATTTGTAGTTCTGCAACAGTTGGAGGGCCGTAGTTTGAGGATCCCTGAAGCAGCACAAGGAGCCAATCAGCTATGCTGCAGTGCAAGAGACATGCTAATAGGAGGGGAGAGAAGGGAGATGAGCCCATCAATGTGCTTCTTTTTCGTTTTACTGTTAGGTCACAGGCCTGGGGTGGATGGGAGGGCTGTAAGTGAAAGTGAAAATGCAGCAGATTTGGTCTGTTTTTCCGCAAGACAGGGCTGTGTTATTCTCAGGACTGAATTGACAGAAGTATAGATCCTTTTGGCTAGTAAAGCAGATCTCATATACTTTATGTATTTCATTTGTGTATTTAGCTGTTTGGCTGACATTCATATAGCTATATAAGAAAATAAATAAGTCACCCTCCGTCATGGAATGAAGTTGCTTGAATTTATTGAAGTATTGTCATGCCAAACATCCAAACAGACAGAAACTGTTAACGTGTTTCACACGGGTCTCTGTGCTTGTTCAGAACTGTGATATGATTGTGATACTGCTGTATCAGAGAGAGTGAATAGTTAAAAGTAATTGAATCTTCACCAAATAATGGATGCCATTATTATGTGAAGAAGGGTTGTTTTATCAGACAAAATAGAGCTGATGGTGAGAACCAGCTGTTATCAAATTATTTCATGGGAATCAAGGCCGCTTTAGGTTGAGAACCTGTTGTTATCATAGATATGACTTGTGGGAATGAAATGAGCAGTCTTGTGGGAATAAGATGAACAGTCATTAAAAACAAGTTATTGCGCATGTCCACATGAGTCGTCTATGCGCCGGATCTATGGACTGCACATATCCATGCATGCTGCTTACACAGCAAATATTTATCACGCATGCGTGGCAAGAATGACTTGACAGAATTATGGTATCAATGAAGGGGATTCTCTGGGGAAAATCTGGACTTTTCTGAAGACGCGGCAGACGTGCCTTGAGTCAATTTCCCCATGTTCCCCTTGCTGATTGCTGGAGTCCCCCAATCGTAGAGGCAACAGGTGATGCTACAATATCCAGTGATGTATTGATGCCAATTCTTTGCTATATCTATTAAATTTTGTAACTAATCATTGAATGTTAGAATTATTATTATTATTATTACAATAAATTGAATCAATTGTTTTGCCATTTATTAACTTGTGCCTATCTTATATGATAGTGAGCGTAGTAGTAGTGGTTTCAAAACACTGTTTTATCAGGCAAAACAACAACAAACTTGTGCAGCAGGACACAGACTCTTAAAGAGGAAGTAAACCCACCAAAAAGAAATGAAAAAAAAAAAAAAAACCCTGTAAGACAAAGGCATACTAGCTCATTATGAATAAACTTACCTTAGAACGAAGCCCCCGCAGTGCCGCAGTGCCGTCCGCTCAGCAACAGGATAGCCGACATATTCGGCTGTCCTGATTCCTGGTTTGCATCCTCCTGCCATCTGATTGGCCGGAGGCGTGATGACATCACTTCCACGCACCGTTCACGGCAAAGGGCTCTGAAGGAAAGGCAAGGGTGGCCGTTCCTTCAGAGCGCATGCGCCGATGACGTCATCGGCTGCATTAAAAGTAAATATCTCCTAAATGGTGCAAGTTTAGGGGATATTTACAGTACCTATAGGCACGCCTTATTAAAGGCTTATCTATAGGTACAAGTTATAAGATAGGGTTTACAGCCTCTTTAAAGGATGCATTCAAGATTTGGCCACACCTCACAGAACCTGTGTCCCGTCGCCACTAATTAACAAATATTCATGTAATTTAAAACACATTTGACAAAACAACATTTGTTTTTCTACAGGACCACAACATTGTCATAAAAAGCTTTTTCAAGAATAAAGTACAAAGAAAAATACTAATAAACGGAGCCAAACATCAAAAGATCACGATCACCATAACATGTTCAAAACTTATATCACCAAAAGTGAGGATCATTGACCAAAAATTGGAGATACCTTAAGATAAATAACAGCTTATTCAGTACATTTGATGATCAGATATTTCCGAAATTCCTTGTTTCATAGCTAGAATTGCATTGCGATCCACATAGTTCCCCCTGTTGTAAATCTATATGTCATCAAAACTTTTAGCCGTTGTCCAGTGATGTTATCATTCAATACCTTCTCATTGAAGCCAGCAGAGCAGATCCGTGACTTAGGTGAAGACTGCAATAAAACACATCTGCCTCTTGCAACACCGCAGCCAAATGTGTTGTCCCAGGATACAACTGTCTGTCTGATAGATAGTTTTCTCAACATAAGTGTGAAACAGACGGCCATGTTAGGACGCCAGAATGAATGACCTTTCTGGAGAAAAAAAGACCAGATTTACCATTTGTCTGCTAGATACAACTGTAGATAACTCATAAATGCAATTCGAATATGGAACAGCAAAACACCTTAGCAGTATAGCTTAGTAAAGTACGCCTTACTTTCTTTTTGTTTTCTTTTTTTGCAAAGATCAGTGATGTATTGTGAACACTTAAAGTGGTTGTAAACCTCAGAAATGAAACATGAACATATCCCTTTCTGGGGTGTATTTCTCAATAAGAGCACTACGTGTAATTTCGATCTGCTGCTTTATTCTTCTGCTATCTGCATAAATCATTTAATCACTTCTAAAAAAAAAAAAATGTCATGACACCAAGAGAAAAAAGGTGACAGGGGAGTTGCTCCAGCACACAGCCTGTAATTGTCTGCCTCAGATCTGTTCCTGTGTGCTGTGTGAAGGGGGTGTGTCCTTTACTTCCAATCAGAGCTCCCTTTACTGAGCTGTGCAGAGTGTGATTTCAGCTCTCCACCCCCTGTTTTCTGACAGCTCAGACAAGCTTTACAAACTCTGCACTTTGAATGGCTGTAGAGAAGAGAATACTGCAGATAAACTAGTACAAATTGTGTAAGAAGATTTTTTCAATCTTTGTGTATCACCTGAGGCCAGTCACTTCACTTTTTATATGTAAAGGTTGTCAACCACTTTAAGGACATTCATTTGATTTTCTAATTTTAAGCGGGGTCAAATAAACATTTGTTTTCAACCACATTGAGGAGAAAATTCAGTGATGTGAGGCCAGTTACTTCACTGGGTATATGCAAGGATTTACAACCACCTTAATCAACCAATTTATTATAACGTCTCACTGAGGTTATGTGCTGATAAGACACATGACAGAGATGAGCTCATCACTCTGCTGCTTTTCTTTTTACTGTAAATTCACAGGCTGGAGCAGGTCCAGACAACCTGGATAATCAAAAAATGATATAAAGAAAAATCTGCACTTACAACAAAAAAATATCAATAATTGAATAAATAAATGAAAAACAAAAAAGCAGCAACTAAATGTGTAAAAGTTCCCTTCCTTCCCTTCCGGGATAGCACTTGGTGACGTCAGCACATCGCTAACCAACGCGTTTCATCACAAATGACGTCGTCCTGGGGTTTCACAACATTTTCTTTCATTTTTTTTATATATAGACTTTAATATTTATTTATTTTTTAAATATTTTTACAATTATCAATTGTTTCACATATTTTTTCTAGACTTTAATATTTATTTATTTTTTAAATATTTTTACAATTATCAATTGGTTCACATATTTTTTCTTCACTTAATTAATTTTTATGACAGCTTGGATTAAATTTATAGTTTTTGGACTTCAATATTGATTGATTTATAATTAGCGCAACCTATTTTTTTTTAACCTGGATAATCAGACTGAGGATATGTAGTGGCACAGGAGAAGTATTGCAGAGAGAATCTCAGGATTCAAGCTTTTGTTATTTTTATCTTTGAATGGGCTTTTCATTTTATTGTAATATTTTTGCTGGATTTCTGCTTTCAGAATAAGTGTATAATTTATTGTCCATAGTCTGGGCACAGGCGCACTTCAAAGTGACTCTAGACAATATCCTTATTCTTCGTAAATATTCCATAAATGTCCACTTTTAGGCAGGTGCAGTCTAAATTTTCAACTGGAGGTGCCGCTCAATCGCAGGAACTTGGGGGAGGAAGTTGAGAGGGTCTTGGTTCCCTTATGCTTTCCTCAGTCACTGGAAGGCAGCTATTCGATTGGATGCCGGCGCCCCATGTGATTTTGTGGCCATTTTGGGTCAGGCAGAGTCTATTTAGAACTCTGTTGGAAGCAAGCAAGAGAGAGTGGATACATCCCTGTATATAGTGGGACCATGGAGAATTAACGTAGTCACCCTCTAACAAGAGTTCGAATCACAGCAGCAAAAAAAAAAGGAATTTGTAAATTAGGTGGAGGCTCGGAGCAACAGAAGGTACTTTTTTGAGTTAAGAATACATACTTAAATAGATTTATTTTTTTTGTGTTATTTTAAGTCTTTGATTGGCCTTTAAAAAAATGAATAATTCCTGTGAATCAAAATGAAGCAAGGGAAAACAATCTCTCAAGCAACATTCTAAATGTTCCAACTCTTCAAGATCATTGACCTTGAAATCGATACTACATAATTGTTTGAAGGTGATTAAAACAGTTCTTAAAAATGATTAATAACCGATAGCTTGATTGAAATGATAATATGTTGATCGATGAGATCAATACATGTACGGTCAGCATAGGAGCTACAAAGCCAAACTCAGAGCATATCTCTAAATGAAATGAAGTCAATTCTCCTGGCTTGTCAAATTCCAATATCCTTGATACACGACCACATGATTCATACCATTTCCAATATCCCTTTGCTATTTACTCTGAAATCAGTCCTATAGCACAGGCTCAGCAATACGCCAAGGCATATGTCTTCTATATTTAACAATTTGTATGACAACACAACTTAACACAGCCACATGTATTTCCCGAGCAGATGGCTTGCCTGCACTGTATTGTGAGTAATTAGACTTTGATTTCCATTAAATTTAAGAGTACATTTGGAGCAAAATGCAAAAAGATAAAAGGCCTCGTTATTATTGAAAGCCTGAAAGGAGCTGTATGCATTATGTGTCAATTTTGATCAAGAAATGTAGCGGAATATGAAAAGCTTATTCCAAGCTATGGGGAACTGACAATAGCCACTAACTGCACTATCCAAAATCACAATTTAATTGGCAAATAAACGAGAGCCATCGTGTAGGGAGAAGCGTAAATACTGGAGGATGATTATAATAATAATGGTATACAATGCATCTTCTCTATGCGTTCTCTGCTAATCAGCAGCAATGCAGGCTTTTCCGATTCCCTCGTTTTCACTGCTTGGAATATTAATGTCCACCTGTAACCAAAGGCAATGACAGAGTCATTCTGTCATTTAGGTCTATGTCCTTACAAACAGGGGGGATGAGGATGCACCTACTCCCAGGCTCATGATATTATAAGACCCAGAAATAACTTGTACTCTTATTTTGCAATAGACCAGACTTATACACCATGAACATTTGTAGGATCAGATTTGTAACCAGGCACAGAAGATATCTGCCCATATCCTTTAAACCAGGGTTTTGTGGAACCCTAGGGTTCCTCCAGAGGTTGCTAGGGGTTCCTTGAGCTATGGGAAAATTACCTCCTATCTAATAGTGCCTGCATATTTCTGTGTCCAATGCCACTTGGCAGAGCCAACAGCACAAACCCAATTATTTTTTTTTTAGCTGTTTGTAAGGGCTGTGCTCCATTCACCACTTTAAGGGAGGGGAGGCATTTTTTCCACTGACCACAAATGTGAGGGGCATTCCTGACTCGTAAAGAAGTAATTTTAGCAGGGTTCCCTGGGACCTGAAAATTCTTTCAAGGGTTCCTCTGTGGAAGCCAAAATGTATTTTGGTATTTTGGTTTTGGACAGAGCAGAGAATGGTTAGAGTTCGAACAAGAAAAAAGGATGGCGCTCTAGCGTGCATAAATAGAGTAAAATCACCCCAAATAAAGCTCACATATGTAGTCTTTAAAAATGTATTAAGCACATGTAAGTTAAAACAAATTGCATACTTTCCTGCCGGACCTTGAAGCCTCTGTATCTCCTAGCTGTACTGTGAAGAATCCCTGATGGAAGTCATGGGAAACCGGTACCTCTAATCCCGGGGGAGGGGAGAAGGGAGCACTCTCAGATGGAAGAAAAGCTGGTCCCCGATTGCGAAGGCTCACACGGTCCAGTGTGCGGCCGCTTCCTGAGACCGGAGCCGATGTGCTGTACTCTCGCTGTGTCCGTCGTGAACACCGGGAGCCGCACTCGGATGATGTCACAAAAGGGGGCGGGAAGTCAGCCACAGAGACCAACAGGAAGCCGGGCGGAGCAGGGAAAGTGGTACACTCGCTTCTCTGGAGCCTCCCGTTGCCACAACTACATGTTTCGCTACAGTGTAGCTTTGTCAAGGAGCTTTGTGCTTAGGATCAGTGCCTGAACTCTTTTTTTGTGTTACAGAGAATGGTTAGAACCCACCAAGATTGTTTTCTTGGTTTTGGGTAGAAGAGGAGAATAGTTAAAACCCCACCAAGATGTATTTTTGTGGTTTTTAGAAAGAGTAGAAAACCGTAAGAACCCCACCAAGATTTCATTTTTTTGGTTTTGTATAAAGGAGGGAACCATTAAAACCTCACAAGGATTATTTTTTCTTGTTTTTTGGTTTTGTATAAAGGAGGGAATAGTTAGAACCCCACAAAATAGTATTTATGTGGTTTTGGATAGAGTAGGAAATGATAAGAACCCCACCAAGATTTTATTTTGTTGTTGTAGATATAGTAGGGAACCATTAGAACCCCATCAATATTTTTTTTTGGGGGGGGGATAAAGGGGAGGGTCAGAACCTCACCAGGATTTTATTGCTGTTTGTATCTCCACTGGGAAGATTACCTCTCGCTATCTGTCCTGGTAATCATTGTCACCATGACTTAAAGTGGGGGGAAAATGAAACTTTTGTGTTGTTACTGGAAATGGTGTCTTCTAATAAGAGAGGATTTCCTTTTCTTTGGAGAGATCTCCTCTCACTTATTTTCAGCGTCTCGAGAATGAAAGTAAATTAAATTCTCCCCAATGGGATGCACACAGCAAGAAAAAACACTTTTTAGAGATTTTAACTATTTCCCACTCTATCCAAAGCTAAAAAAAACGTAATAATTGTGTTATTAATATTATTAGTATTATTACTATTAATATGTATCTAGTGATTATTGCAGTTAGTCTTTCATAAAGCTAAGTCCCTTCTATTATCTTACACAATACTGAAAGTAAAGTTCTGATCGCTGATGTGTCCATTTAGGTGGGTTTTTTCTTTGGACACTTTAATAAATAATAATCTTGTAGTGGAGTGCCAATTTATTTACCATTCTCAGATGCAGATGCAGGCCCCTTGAACTTCCTTTCTCACAAATCACTTAGTTCCTGGACATACCCAGGGAAGATTTGTTTCTCACCTTCCCTCTCTCAGCATGGTAGGGCCACACATGATAAAACAGAGGTAGTTGGGAAAGTAATATGTAGCCAGATTAGAGGCCCTCCACTGTCAGAACCAGAGTGCAGGAAGCAGGGCCAGAGTCCAATATCCTGCAGCTTCTCTATACAACCCACCTATGGTTAGAAACATCCAACTTCTACAAGAGTACTACAGTTCCAGTGGGGTGTTGCTTTGTTCTTAGCCCTTGGATCCCCCCAGCTATTCACCTGTGTTACCAGAGCTGTTCTGGACTTCACTGTGTGGAATACTGTCTACGAGATTAATTTTTTTATGTTCTGAACTGTTTTACTGAAATAGCGTTTCCCAGGTAGCCTGTACACACAATCCAAAAATAGGAAGAAAAATACCGATTTCAAAGCGATTGTACGATAATCGGGTTGTTAGTACACAGCTTTTGAGAGCCAATCACGACAGTTCATGTGATATTATCTAATTGGACAAGCACGAACATCTTACTTATACGATACTAGATCGTATGATTTTCATTTAATCAGTACAGTTGTTGTCCAAAAATACAATACAAATATGCTACAACACATTACATCACTTTCAAATTTTTATTTTGTCGTACAAGAATTTCCGTAACTTTAGTAACCAAATTTTTTAAATGCGACTAGCATGCAAAAAAAAAAAATGGATGATCTGTCGACCGATTTCCGGATCATGTGTATGGGCCATTAGTCTTATAGAGACTATGCTATACAGCTGATTGAGTCACAGTGACATTGCTATGAAGATTCCAGGTTTATGCATCTTTTATATGGTAGTGCACCTTTTTATTATTTACAGTCTATGCATATTTTTGCTTTCTTGAATCTCGTTTGCAAAATTGTTTTTAACATTGCATCTTTTTAGTTAACTGCAAGTTACAGGTGCTCTCTGTCTGATCATTCAGCACATTACCTATTCTTTTAATAAGTCAAGCTGCCTTAGGCACACATGATTTCATATGAGATCCACCACTTTTGCCAAAAGCCATGTTACTTGATCACTGCAACATACAGCCACAGGCAGCTGTCTACTGTAAAAGCAGAGATGAGATTAGACTATACCACTGCCTGAACAAAAGACTGAAGATTAAAGTATATGTCTGGGCAGAAAAATGCAATACATACTGTATAGGTTTGCCCATGCCTTGTCCCTTTAGAATTGCAGCAAATACAGAAAAATACCTCTTTTTCTGCCAGAAATGAGGTGATCCCCTAACTCCCTGACAATACAGGGCATCTGCTGCTTTGAAATCTCAAACAGTGTTGTCAGTCTGGGCTAGTTTTTTTAGATTGGACTATAAAACATCTCTTCCTCTATTTTCATAACATGGGGATGGCGGGGAGGGTGTTCTGCAGTCAAAAGAGGAGAATTTGGCAGGGCTGCTAAGTCTGAGTGCACCAGAAGCAGAGAGCACAAGAGTTAAAGTGTTACTAAACCCAGGAGCCTGCATTCACTATATCTGGTCTCCTACAGTACACAGAACATGGAAATTTAATTATTTTAGTAAATATAAACTGCTAAATACCTTTTCCCATTAGCAGTATATAGCAGTCTTGTGACTTCTATCAGTGTCTGGTTAAAGCTTGTAGGAGGAGTTTTAATTCTCCCCTGATTGTCCTATGAGGCTGCATGACCTTACCCTCTGTCTGGATAGTTCTGATTGGCCCTTTGCTGATCACATGCATCCCCCAAGAAAAAGAAACTCTCTAGCATTGCACACCAAACTGAGCATGTGCAGAGTGTCCCCAAGCCTCTGTTCTATCAGGAGATGGAATCTCCTGAGAAGACACAATCAAACAGCTTTTTTACACAATGCAAAAGGTTATCCTATAGGTTCTACAGTGAGTATAACAAGCATGCATTACTGCATATACAGACACATTTCATTGTTGTGGGTTTAGTAACACTTTTAGGAGCTCACTATAATTCTGGCAAGATCAACTGTCATTTTTCTCTACTTACAGTTTTTGTAGAGGGATAAAATATGGAGGAATGAATATATATTGCAGAGATGTACTGTATGTTTTTTTATGTGCCCCAACATATGCCCCTAACATCTATACTGACTAACCTGTGCAAGAAACATGTATATTCTTACTATTTTCCGGCCCACTCCGGTCCAGTCACATGATCCGGCTCCCCTGTCAGCCAGAAGCAGCTGCAAGGGAGAGGAGGAAGCACAGGCCATGTAGGGGGTCATAGGAGCCTATAGGTGGTGTCCCTACCCCAGGCATTATCAACCATTGTCAAGCGCTCTCTTTTCTCCCCTGCAGCTGCTGCTGGCTGACACAGGGGAGATCACATGACCAGACCAGAGCGACCTAAAACTTGGTAAGTATATACATTTTTTTACACAGGTTAGTCAGCGTAGGTGCAAGAAAGGGGGAGGGAGTAGTTTCTAAAATTAGTTAGGGTTTAGCCTGGAATCCCACTTTAGACTGGCCATACGCGTTATGAAGTTTGGCCGATTATCATGAATTGTCCAAAATGCGAGCCATGGATGGCCCTGCCAACACCATCCAACAAGACAAGCTCTGAGTAATCCAAGGAGCCAGAAATAAAAAAAAAAGTCTGCCAAACAGTGACTGCAACCTATTAGCTGTTTGGGTATTCTGACAGCCACGGGTGCCAACTGTGAGAATGCAATTCAGCAATGTGAGATTCCTCCATCCACACTGTTCAGCCTGGGTGGGGGAATCTATGGATTTCTCACTTACAATAAACTAGCACTAAAGGCAAAACCTTTTCCTTGATTTTGGATAAAGTATCTGGAGGTTATATAACCAAAAAACCAGTGGGGGGAATCCTATCTCTTATACTAACTACCCTGTAGAAGGTGCATATATGCCAGCTGTATACCTGGAGTAAAAATCCAATATTTATTATTTGCACCCTTAATTTAAATGTGCATTAGACAGATCTCCATTGGGAAGTCTATTTATAGTCTCCTTCTTCTATTACAACAGTCTATGAACTTCAGATATCTTGTCAGTCAGCACCATGGACAGTGTCTTCCAGCACTTATCCCTACGTAGGAGGATCTGACTTTTGAAGATCATTCATCTTGTACTAGAACCAAATATATTGTATTTCCTGTTAAAAGATTAAGTCATGTATTCCTTTAACCACTTAAGGACCACCCCACGTACATTTACTGTGGCAGGGCTGCCCTTAAGCACAAAATCATGTACCTGTACATAATTCCCATTGTAAGCTCTGGGGTGCGCGCGTGCACCGTCGAAGCCGCGCTCCCGCTGTGATTGGACACTGCTGGAGCCAATCAGCAGGTCCGGCAGCTGGGGTGCTGCAATGCTTTGATTGCCCCTGATGTTAATCTCTTTCCTGCCAGTGTCATTTATACATTGACTGGGGATTTTTTTTTTAGCACTGATCACTGTATTGGTGTCACTAGTCCCCTAAAACTGTCACTTAGTGTCAGATTTGTCCGTCGCAATGCTGCAGTCTTGCTAAAAATTGCTGATCACTGCACTTACTAGTTAAAACAATAAAAAATAAATAAAAAGTCTATAAATCTATCCCATTGTTTGTAGACGCTATAACTTTTGCGCAAACCAATCAATATATGCTTTAATGATTTTTATTTTTACCAAAAATAGATATCAGAATACAAATTGGCTGAAATTGATGACGAAATTCGATTTTTTTGATTTTTTACATTTTTTTATTCAATATGTTTTTTAGCAGAAATTCACAAATTTAGTTTTTTTCAAAATTGTCGGCCTTTTTTTGTTTATAGCGCAAAAAAAATAAAACAGCAGAGGTGATCAAATACCATAAAAAAGAAAGCTCTGTGTGTGGGGAAAAAAAAAGACGCGCAATTGTCAGTTAAAACAACGCAGTGCCGTATCACAAAAAATGGCCTGGTCAGGGAGGGGAGTAAAACCTTCTGGAGCTGAAGTGGTTAATTCAACAAATGTTATATGTCAAATTCTTAATAATATTTATATTTTTTTCTAATTCATTTTAACTTACTCTTTCTTTTAAACAGCTGTAACTTTATGACCACCCACCTAATATTGAGTAGGTCCCCCTTTTGCCACCAAAACAACCCCCTTTGCAGCCAAAACAGCCTTATCATATCGAGGCATGAATGCCACTAGTCCTCTGAAGGTCTTATGTGGTATATGGTACCAAGCCATAAGCAGCAGATCCTTTAAGTCTTGTAAGTTGCATGGTGGGCCTCCATCGATGGGACTTGTTCCACCAGTGCATCCCACAGATGCTCGATGGATTGAGATCTGGAGAATGTGCAGACCAAGTCAATTCATCCAATTAGTTTTTTGTTCTGTTCCTCAAACCATTCCTGAACCATGTTTATAGTATGACAGAACAGATTATTCTGCTGAAAGAGGCCATTGCCATCAGATAATACCGTTTCCATGAAGGGGTGTATTTGGTCATCAACAATGTTTCGGTAGATAGTACATGTCAAGTAACATCCACATGAATGGCAGGACCCGAGGTATCCCAGAAGAGCACCTAATCATAACATGCCTCTGCCCACTTGCCTTCTTTCCAAACTGCAACCTGGTGCCATCTATTATGAAGGTTATGACTGAGCGATTCATTTAGTGAAACACGTTAACCATTGTGACAGGAAGTCAGGAAAATCTATGGGTGTTGTCACTGACGGGAGATATATTTCTGCTTGGTTTAGACAATTCACTAATTGCTATCAGGTGTCGGCTGCAGAGGTAGGCAGGAAGGTGTACGGAAGTTGAGAACACTTTCAGCTGTTCAGAATGAGGCAATTAGGATCTCTATAACTTGTCCAAAGGGAGTCTATTGATTGCTGTCTCCTGAGGCTGTGTAAGCTGGGGAGAGCAGTCAGATGAGAGACTTCTAAAGGTGAGGTGTTGAATTTTTTTCTGTGTAAAGAAAACACAAATGGACATTTGAGTGTCTGCTGTAGAACCAGCAGGGTCTGCCCAAAGAGTAGGTTGGGAAGACTCCTTAGATAGGTTCCGGTGTGTGAGAAGGTAGACGCCCACAGTGGCCAGGATTTATTTTGTGTTTTGTTTTATTTTGTTGTTTTTGCTGCACTGTTTTGAAGAAATTGGATGAATAAACCATAAACTGTTGTTTTCAACCACTCCTCGGCTATCTCCCTGTGTGACGAACCCCCCCAAAAGGGGTTATCCACACCCGCTACCGAGCTAATCCCTCACATATGGTGGAGTGCCGCGGGCAGTTAAAGTAAACCCAAAAAAATGGAGGAAATACTGAAACAACTGATTATATCGAATGCAGCCCAACAGCAGGCAAATGCAGCTCAACAGCAGGCAAATGCGGATTTTCAGCGGAGCTTTGCAGCTCAACAACAAGCTCACCGAGAGGCCATGGAAGGCGTGGAACAGAGACACCAGCAGCAAATGGAGGCCATTGTGAAACAGCTTCAGAGACAGCAGACCGAGGTTGGGAGTCAGGCCAGTAACATACCGACTTTTCGGGTAAACCACTTATTGCCAAAGATGACTACAGATGAGGACCCTGAGATGTTTCTGACCACGTTTGAAAGAACAGCGGAGAAAGAGAGTTGGCCTAAAGAACAGTGGGCTGGACTAGTGGCCCCCCTATTAGCTGGAGAAGCCCAAAAGGCATATTTTGACTTGGAACTTGCAGATGCAAAAAACTATGATCGATTAAAAGTGGAAATATTGGCACGTTTTGGGGTAACCTTGGATGTCCGTGCTCAGCGGGTCCACAATTGGAGTTATCAGCTGAAGAAACCACCCCGGTCGCAGATGTATGACCTCATCCATTTGGCTAAGAAATGGCTGCAGCCAGAAATTCTGTCCGGACCAGAAATTTTGGAGCGAGTAGTCATGGACAAATTTCTTAGGTCTCTTCCTAACACCCTGCAGAAATGGGTAAGCCATGGTGGTCCGGAAACCGCAGACAAATTAGTAGACCTGGTCGAAAGGTACCTAACAACTGAGAATTTGACCTCTTTTTCCAGAGATGCACAGACTTTTCACCCCAAGACCAGACCCTCCCCACCTATAAGTAAGACTGCGTCAGGGGATGGGGGTGGAGAGAGGATCCAAAGAGCAACTCGAGGTGTTAGTAGGACTACTACTAATGTTTGGCGAGAGCGACCTGGAAGACCCATCCCACAGGAGAGGACTGGAAGGTTGATTTGTTACCGTTGCCGGGAAGAGGGACATGTAGCAGCAGTTTGCCCAGCGGTTTGCCCAGTGGATGATGAACCCATGCATTGTGACTTTCTGACAGAGAGACGACAGTCCTTTTTTACAACCACATACACTGCAGTAAAGGGGAATGAGAAACCTTTATATAGAATGTGTTTAGATGGTAAAGATGTTGTGGTATTGTTGGATTCAGGTAGCCTGGTTACCTTAGTGAGAAGTGATCTAGTGGTGAAAAAAAACGTACATCCTAGGAAAATGGCGGTAGTTTGTGTACATGGGGACACTCGAGAATATCCGGTGACTACAGTTTCCTTTGAAACCTCCCTCGGTAACTTGTGTCACCAAGTGGGTTTAGTTCCCAAACTGCCACATGACGCCATTGTGGGAAGGGATTTCCCAAAATTCTGGGAACTCTGGGATTGCCCAGATTCCCCAGTAGGTGGTTCTTCTGAGCCTGAACCATCTACTCCAGAATCCTCTAACTGTGAGGATTATCCTGAGTTTCCGTGCTCAGTCTTAGCCGGGGAAACACCAGTCCCTAGGGAGGAGCCTGCTACCTCAGAAGAGGAACAGCGGCCGTTAGGGTTGGATGACCTTAAAGTGCACCGAGAAAATTTTATCACTGAGCAATTGAGGGACCCCACATTGCTAAGAGCCCGGGAGAATGTAGTGAAGATAGATGGGGAGCTAGTTAACCCTGACGAGAGGATTGCCCTCCCTTACTTCATTATTGAGAGGGACCTCTTATATCGAGTGTCACAGAGGATAGAGGACACTGTTGAGCAACTGGTAGTGCCTAAACCGTACCGCAAGATGGTTTTGGAACTGGCCCATGGGCACATTCTTGGGGGACATTTGGGAGCAGAAAAAACCCGGGAGAGAATCACCCAGAGGTTTTATTGGCCTGGGATCACTAAGGAAGTGGAATTGTACTGCTCTTCCTGTCCAGTGTGTCAGATTAATGCACCCATGCCCCATTTCCGTAGTCCTTTGGTACCCCTGCCCATTATCGAGGTTCCTTTTGAGAGGATCGCCATGGATTTGGTTGGGCCCTTACTGAAGTCCACAAGAGGGCACCAGCACATCTTGGTGATAATGGATTATGCCACCCGTTACCCAGAAGCGATTCCTCTCCGAAATACCTCTGCTAAAACCATAGCCAAGGAGTTATTTCAAGTTGTCACCCGGGTGGGTCTACCTAAGGAAATCCTAACTGACCAGGGCACCCCGTTTATGTCCAGGGTGACAAGAGAACTTTGTAAACTCCTGAAAGTGACCCAGTTACGTACCTCAGTATATCACCCTCAAACAGATGGGTTAGTGGAGAGGTTTAATAAAACGTTAAAACAAATGTTGAGGAAGGTGGTGGATAAAGACGGAAAGAATTGGGATTATCTGCTCCCTTATCTGATGTTTGCCATAAGAGAGGTTCCCCAATCATCCACAGGGTTCTCTCCGTTTGAGTTGCTGTATGGGAGGCACCCCCGGGGCCTACTTGACATTGCCAGGGAAACATGGGAGAGTGAGAGTTCCCCTCATCGAAGTGTGATTGAGCATGTTGCTCAAATGCAAGATAGAATTGCCCAAGTGATGCCGATTGTGAAGGCACATTTAGCCCAAGCCCAGTTGGCTCAACAAAGGATTTACAATCGTGGGGCCCAGGTCCGTTCTTTTGCACCTGGTGATAGGGTGTTGGTGTTGGTCCCCACGGTCGAAAGTAAATTCCTAGCCAAATGGCAGGGGCCCTATGAAGTATTGGAGAAAATAGGGATGGTGAATTATAAAATTAGCCAACCAGGAAGACGAAAACCTGAGCAGCTCTATCACGTGAACTTGTTAAAACCATGGAAGGATAGAGAGTCCTTGGTCGCTGAGACTACCCGAGTTTCTGCTCCAGTTCACCTGGCTGTCCCTGAAGTTGGGATAGCAGAGACTCTGTCCAAACTTCAGAAACAGGAGGTTAAAGAATTTGTGCTCCGTAATAGGGAGAAGTTTTCAGACCTGCCAGGTTGGGTCTCGGGAGTTAAACATGACATTATCACCACCCCAGGGGATAAGGTCAAGTTAAAGCCTTATAGAATTCCAGAAGCCCGGCGAGATGCCATTCGCCAGGAAGTAAAAAAAATGCTTGAGTTGGGGGTGATAGAAGAGTCAAATAGTGATTGGTCCAGTCCCATTGTCTTAGTGCCCAAACCAGATGGAAGTTGGCGGTTTTGTAATGATTTTCGCCGCCTGAATAAAATCACTAAGTTTGACACCTATCCTATGCCCCGCATAGATGAACTAATTGATCGCCTAGGCACTGCCCGGTACATGACCACGTTAGACCTTACCAAGGGTTATTGGCAAATTCCTCTCTCGGGGTCGGCCAGGGAAAAAACAGCATTTGTAACTCCAGACGGATCTTTCCAATATCGGAGGATGCCTTTTGGGTTACAGAATGCTCCTGCCACATTCCAACGCACCATGGATAAGACCCTTCGGCCTCATCTAGCCTATGCTGCTGCATACCTCGATGACGTGGTCATTCACAGTGAGGATTGGGACTCACACTTACCAAAAGTTCAGGCTGTGTTGGATTCCATCTGGAAAGCTGGGTTTACAGCCAATCCAAAAAAATGTACCATTGGGCTAGAAGAGGCGAAGTATCTGGGGTATACCATTGGTAGAGGTCTAATCAAGCCCCAAATAAACAAAGTTGAAGCTATTAAGGATTGGCCACGTCCCACCAGCAAGAAACAGGTTCGTGCATTTTTGGGGATTGCAGGTTATTATCGCCGTTTTATTCCCCATTTTGCCTCACAGGCTGCTTCCCTGACCAATCTGACCAAAGGGAAGGAGTCTGTCATGATCAAATGGACTCCCGAGGCAGAAACAGCTTTTCAGGCTTTAAAACAGGCCTTATGTAGCCAGCCAGTTTTAAAGTCGCCTGATTTTTCACGAGACTTTGTGGTCCAGACAGATGCATCAAATGTGGGTTTAGGAGCTGTACTGTCCCAGATTATCAATGGGGAAGAACACCCTGTTATGTACCTCAGCCGAAAGTTGAAGGCCCATGAAGAGAATTATGCCACCATTGAGAAAGAGTGTTTGGCGGTGAAATGGGCCTTGGATTCTCTCCGATACTACCTCCTGGGTAGACAGTTTGAACTGGTGACGGATCACGCCCCATTGAAGTGGATGGCACAGAACAAGGAGACCAATAGGAGAATAAATAGGTGGTTTCTGGCCCTTCAGGAGTTTAGTTTTGTGGTAACGCATCGCCCCGGTGTTCAAATGGGGAATGCAGATGGTTTGTCCCGTGCACATGCGTGCCTGTCAACCTGTGTCCCAACCCTAGGGTTGAAACAAGAGGGGGGGGTATGTGACAGGAAGTCAGGAAAATCTATGGGTGTTGTCACTGACGGGAGATATATTTCTGCTTGGTTTAGACAATTCACTAATTGCTATCAGGTGTCGGCTGCAGAGGTAGGCAGGAAGGTGTACGGAAGTTGAGAACACTTTCAGCTGTTCAGAATGAGGCAATTAGGATCTCTATAACTTGTCCAAAGGGAGTCTATTGATTGCTGTCTCCTGAGGCTGTGTAAGCTGGGGAGAGCAGTCAGATGAGAGACTTCTAAAGGTGAGGTGTTGAATTTTTTTCTGTGTAAAGAAAACACAAATGGACATTTGAGTGTCTGCTGTAGAACCAGCAGGGTCTGCCCAAAGAGTAGGTTGGGAAGACTCCTTAGATAGGTTCCGGTGTGTGAGAAGGTAGACGCCCACAGTGGCCAGGATTTATTTTGTGTTTTGTTTTATTTTGTTGTTTTTGCTGCATGCACTGTTTTGAAGAAATTGGATGAATAAACCATAAACTGTTGTTTTCAACCACTCCTCGGCTATCTCCCTGTGTGACGAACCCCCCCAAAAGGGGTTATCCACACCCGCTACCGAGCTAATCCCTCACACCATGCTCTTTCCACGTGTGTCATGACGTGTTTTTTTACCTTTCTTTCTTGGATGATTTTACAACAATAAAGCTCTCTTAGAATTTTGAAGTGCCGTCACTTATTTTTCATTGGATACATTGACCAGAGCATGGACTGGACCTGCACTCAATCCGCTAAGAGCCTCCACTCTCACCTAGAGCGGTGTTACTCCTTCTTCCTGCTGCTTGGTGCCATCTATTCCCTAGGTAAGCAATGCACATGAGCCCATGATATAAAAAGAAAATGATATTTGAATAACAAAAAATTTGAACCTCACATGTCTAAGGGCGCTTTTCCACTGCATGGAACCGAACGGTTCAGCTCGCTTTTGTGCTTTTCCACTGCTGGTACCGCATGGTATGGTGTAGGAACGGATCGGTACGGTACGGTACGGCGGCGCTTTTCCACTGCATGGAACCGAACGGTACGGCTCTCAAAAACAGTACCACCTTGATTGTGGTTCCAAGAGGTACCATGCCCGGTACCATATCCCACAATCCTTTGCATGCAGTCACTACTAGCCATTGATTGGTCAGAGAATCCCACCCACCCCGTTGTTATCCCACCCACTTAACTTTAGTACTACTTTAGTGGAAAAGCATACCGTACCGTACCGAACAGTTCTAACACCGTATCATGCGGTACCAGCAGTGGAAAAGCAAACCGGGCCAAGCAGGGCCGAGTAGACCCGAGCCGGTACTTGCAGTGGAAAAGTGCCATTAAGCGACCAGCTTCAGAGAGAAAAGAGACAGCTGACAATTAATGGAATACCTGGATGGTGACATCACCTATAGCCTTACTATGGGGCATCCATTGTAAACTAACCCTGCTCACCCCTGAAGCCATTGCTGGGAGTCAATTACATGACCTGAGTAGAGTGCCCTGAGTATAGGTAAGTATAGGCATCTTCCTTCAATGGGGTAGTTAGTATAGATGTTATAAAGGAGGTTGGGAGCTGTTTTAGGCTTCAGTAATACTATCCAGGACTTCAACTTTAAATCCCTGATTCCTGAGGATCCATTAGCTTGTATAGTTCAGTCCAGCCCACAGTCACCTTACTATTTCTAGTGTATGGATGGTGAGACCGATTCCCTCCATTGTGAGTAAACCTGACAAGGAACGCTTTAGAGGCAGCATGCAAAAACCAGTCGGTGTTAATTATTTATCAAGAGAGTTGAGTGAGATATGACTTCCTGAATTATTTCTAAAGATGCTGTATTAGATCTTGTCAAACTATCTTTCTTCCACAGATATGACAGCTGGGAGACAAGAGGGAATACGCTTTTTTTTTCTGAAACAATTTCATTGCCTTGGCTACAGGTTTTTGTCTTAAAAATACACCTTGTCCCCTGGGGACAGTCTGTGACTGACAGGCTTAGAGCAATACTACGCCGCTCAGTAACAAGCTCCCCATTAAAAAATTAGTAGGTATAAAAGCCGGGATCTTCCTGTTTATGTGTGCTGTCCGTACCTAGATTTAAAATAAATCTGTCCTACAGGAAGCACAATCACAGTGTTGCAGAATAGATGGAAACAATATAGGCATTGCTATTGCTTTTAAAATGAATTGTGACAAATACATTTTTTTTTTCGCAGAGAATAGGTGCAGGAACTCCCCCCTGAGGCTCAGTTCACATGTTAGCGTATGGATTGCGGGCAGAACCGCCGCGATTCCGCCCGCGATCCGGAGATTATTGCAAATCGCGGGACGCCTGTGCGTTGCCCGTTGATTTGCAATAGCCCCCCAAACGCTGAGTGATGTTGCCGCGATTTCCGCCTGCCGAATCGCGGTAACATCGCGCAAAAAAAATTGCGGGACGCATTACGCCCAAAAAAGTACAAGAGCTTCTTTGGAGCGTATTGCGTCCCGCGATTTTTTTTGCGCGATGTTACCGCGATTCGGCAGGCGGAAATCGCGGCAACATCGCTCAGCGTTTGGGGGGCTATTGCAAATCAACGGGCAACGCACAGGCATCCCGCGATTTGCAATAATCTCCGGATCGCGGGCGGAATCGCGGCGGTTCTGCCCGCGATCCATATGCTAACATGTGAACGGAGCCTTAGTCTCTGCCCCCTACCCACCTCTGAGAACTGCCTCTTGGCTCTACCCCTACCCACCTTCCCAATATCACTCCTTTTAAAGAATACAGAACCAAGTATAATTTTGTACTACTAAGTAATTTGTATGGTATGTGATAGGACCCCACCCCAGCAACAGTAGAACCCCCCCAGCAATAATAGGCCCCACCCCAGCAACAATAGATCCCCAAAACAATAACATACCTGCCTCCCAGCAACAATGTACCCCCCCCCCCCGCAACAACATACAACCTCAGCAACAATAGACCCCACCAGCAAGAACAGGTTTCATAGCAGCCAGCAACAATAGACCTCTCCCTCAATAGTAGATACTTCCCAGCAACATAAGACTCCCCCACCCTTGCCAGCAACAATAGACCTTCCCAGCAACAATAGACCCCCACGCAAAAATAGATCCCCACCAGCAACAACAGATTTCCTAGCAGCCAGCAACAATAGACCACTCCCTCAACAGTAGATACTTCCCAGCAACATAAGACTCCCCCACCCCTGTCAGCAACAATAGACCTTTCCCTCAACAGTAGATCCTTCCCAGCAACATAAGACCCCCCCACACCCCAGCCAGCAACAACAGACCTTCCCAGCAACAATAGACCCCCACACAAAAATAGATCCCCACCAGTGACAAAAGATCCCCCAGTAGCCAGCATCAATAGACCTCTCCCTCAACAGTATATACTTCCCAGTAACATAAGACTCCCCCACCCCTGTCAGCAACAATAGACCTTTCCCTCAACAGTAGATCCTTCCCAGCAACATAAGACCCCCCCCCCCACACCCCGGCCAGCAACAATAGACCCCCACACAAAAATAGATCCCCACCAGTGACAAAAGATCCCCCAGTAGCCAGCATCAATAGACCCTTCAGTACATCTGTGACAAAATACATTTAGTGCTGGAGGTGCCGGAACTGCGTTCCCCCGCATTGCCGCTGAAAAAAAGCCCTGGACATTTGCAAATAATTAGGAACTGAAATCATTTTTTTTTTCTTGGGGAGGGGGGGGGGGGCGAGGGAGGGGGAGCAAGGGAGGGGGTCTTTTATTTAAGAGAACCAGTCACACTGAAGCTTATACAATGGGAATATTAAGTCATATTCAGCATTTTGTGAGCTATTTAATAGGAGATTCAGGCTCCTGATATTAAAGGTCAATTTTTAAAAGACATGCTCTTTATTTTTTCTTTAATAATGTGTTTTCTTTTGTGAAGTTTCTTTTTCTTTTGTTAGCACTACATGTAAGTGATCAAATTGAAGCGTAAGTCCACCCAATAGTAATAAATGGAACCTGATGGATAGAGTCAGTTTCTGGCCTTTTCATGTCCAACCTGAAAATGTATCACCATTTGCATCTCTGTTGCTATCTACCTGGGAATTTTGGGTGTTATCAACATTTGTGTGTTACAGAATCTTCTGTTGGATTCCCTATATTATAAAGTAAATACAGGCATACCCCACTTTAAGTACACTCGCGAGTAAGGACACAGCTTGTTCAGCTTGGCATGACACTACTACCGGTTTTTAACATTGGCGTCTATAGGAAATCTTGGTCAATTTGACATGGCACTGCTCCCAAACCATAAGTGACAGGGATACCAAATGTCGGGAGCACCGAGAGGGGACCCAGGACTACAACATATCCTGTTTGTGGCTGGCCAGCTTGCCTAGGTAATCTACTATGTCATAGTCCTGGATCCCCTTAACATGCTCCCCAAGCTTGGTGTCCTTGTCACATGGTTTGGGAGCAATGCCATGTCAAGCTGACCAAGATTTCCTATGGAGCTAGTGTATTTACATGCATTGAGAAGTGAAAAAAGGTATTGCTTCACTTTAAGTACATTTTCGTTTTACATACATGCTCTGGCCCCATTGTGTACTTAAAAGTGAGGTATGCCTGTAACGTGTTTGTAAAAGTCAATTATTTAAATTGAAGTCATAAACATGTTATACTTACCTGCTTTGTGCAATTGTATTGCACAGAGCAGCCCCAAACCTCCTCTTCTGGGGTTCCCTGTTGGCAATCCTGGCTCCTCTTCTTCTGTGTGGGTCCACTGACACACAAAAATTCATTTTAAAGTTCAACATGTCCCACAAACCTTTACCATATAAATAATGGTTCCAAAAATTGTTTTTTTAATATATAGCACAATAGAGGTGTGCTGTGTGTGCCAAGAGGATGGATGACAGAGCAAGATAGTCAACCCTTATTAATGTATTGCAAGTTTTTTGACTGCAGTTCTTAATTTAAAGGATAAGTTCACCTTTTCATAAAAAGTGATACTGTGAACTAACTCACAACATCCTACCGTATCCCCTGGTCCCTTGCTGTAAATGCCATGTTCCACCACCCAGTGTAGGGGCCAGACACTGGATGGCTTCACTACACAAGGCTGCATAGCATCCTAATGCTTAAAACAGCAAGCAGTCATTATTATTACAGACATTTATACAGAGCTGACAATTTACACCACTCTTTACATATATATTGTTTATTCCCATCAATTTCTGCCCTCAAGGAGCTTACAATCTAAGGCTGGGATTTGAACTGATGACCCTAGTGCTGCCAGGCAGGAGTGCTAATTACTTAAAGGGTAACTCCACTTTTGTGGGGGGAAAGAAAGCAAATAATAATAAAAAAAAAAACAATATAGCGTATACAATTGCGAGACAAATCATATCGTAATTGAAGGTTATTAAAAATTACTTTTCTTTTCAATCTGTAGCTGTTGTAGTTTTCAGAAAATGCAATGCAATATGGCTACCTGGAGCTTTTCTGTTCACAGAATATGTACTGACCACACCCCAGAAACATCGTTTCCTGCTTGTGTGATTGGCTCACCAATTTTCCCAGAAGTCTGCATAAGATACAAGTCAGATTTCTGGCATCCCCTGCAAAAAAAATGTAATTTTTAGTGAGATACTCCCAATAGGAACATGTCTAAAGGGATGCAGGCCCAGCAGCTTTCCTCATTAGAGCCCTGCAGCTGCCACAGCTGATAGATAATTATGAAACCACTCCCATTAAACCCACTCAGCACAGAGGAACAAACAGGATTTCTTCAGAATAACAAAAGGTAGGAATCTGCAACAAAAATCCTTGTAATGTACAGAGATCTCCCAGAGGGGAATGTTTTTTTTCTCAACAAAAGTGGAGTTACCCTTTACGTTCCTGTGCTGCCCATGACCCAATACGAATCTTTTCTGAGCCCTCTTTCTGCCGGAACGGCAAATGTGCCCTTGAATGTCAGTGATATTTTTGTGAAAAACCAGTAAGGTGGATGGCATTATTATAAAGGATGACTAGTATAAAAAAGGAAATAGGGATACACATTCATTTAGCATTAGTAAGATATATTCTTAGTGTAAGCATGCATGCATTATGCAAGAGTTGCAACACTTGTTTCAAATGAATATTTAAAAAAATAAGGTGCTATTTATTAATCTTCTACTATGTGCCCAATAAACTATATACACTGCACATTAATAGTTTATTTAAAGCCCAGAAAACTTGAATTGCTTGTTGAGTCTATGGGAAGGAGAAATGTTCTTACCTGATCTCCGCTCCCCCAGTATTTGCTGCTCCTCCAAGCTCCAACGGTAGACTGTCTCTCTGGGCCATCATGTCCAGTACAGGGCTATGGACCCTGACTTCAGAAACCTTTGACTGCTGGAGCGTGGGGGAGAAGTGAAGATCTTGTGGGGAATGGTCTATGAGTACAGAGGTGCAGGTAAGTAAATCTATTTTAACAGGTCCCCTAGACCTAAAGGAGGAATTCAATTGGTTGTAAAGGCAGAAGTTTTTTTTTTTATTATTATTTATCCTACTGCATTCTATGCAGTTAGGTAAAAAACTTCTGTATGCAGCTTCTCCCCCGAGCAGCCCCCCTAAATACATACCTGAGCCCAATCTCAATCCAATGATATACGCAAGAGGCTCTCTTGGGTCTCTCACTCCTGATTGGCTCATAAACATCAACAGGAGCCTTTGGTTCCCACCACTGCTGTTAATCAGAGCAAGTGGGGAGGGAGCAGGGGACAGGGATGGGGTCAAGTCCTGTTCTGTGTGTCTTATGGATGGCTCGGGAGCAATCATTCATGAGTGCCCCCATAGCAAATGGTTTGCTATGGGGGCACTCGGTGGGGGAGGAGCCAGAAGTGCCAGCAGGGGACCCAGGAAGAGAAATATTAGGACTGTTCTGTGCAAAACAACTACACAGAGCAGGTAAATATAACATGCCTATATTTTTAAAACAAAACAAGCCTTTATTCATTACAGGTACCCATATAGCACCATTAATTTTACACATTCATCAGTCCCTTTCCTCAAGGAGCTTACAATCTAAGGTCCCTAACACACACATTCATGCATACACATACTAGGGCCAATTTACCTATCAGCATGTCTTTGGAGTTTAGGGGAAAACTGGCGTACCCAGAGGAAACCCATGCAGGCACAGGGAGAACATGAGGACACCAGGCTGGTGGTGCTGGGGTTGGAATTTGAACCACCAACCCTAGTGCTGCTAGGCAGAAGTGCTAACCACTTAGCCACTGTGCTGCCCCATTACTATTATGTTAACCTTTGCAGTGCGGGCCCAGCCACACTGCAAGGGCTCATTTTCAAGTTTTCCAGAGATGGCTGGAACATGGGATGCGCCAAAATCAATGCCCTAAAATTCCCATTACTCCACAGTTGTCTATCATTGGTTTTTAGGCCCGATGTGTTTTATCAGCAGGAAGTCAGGCAGCTAAAGGAGCAGAAAGTTCCTTTTTCATGGAGCGTGCTGGCAGCTATTCCACATGCCAGTGACTATAATTTATATAGCATTACATTATGATAATAGGCCCAAACAGAAGATTTTTTCTTTTTCATTATAAAGTCACTTGAGATTAACCCCTTGCTGACAAATGGCTCATTTAAAGCACTTGTAGCAGTGAGGTGCCAACATAAGGGCAATCTCAAGCTGCTGAGCATTTAAAAAATGTCCTTGTAGTTTTGGCCTTAGGCTGGCCGTAGACAGTCTCACTGAGAATGAAAGCCTGGCAGTTTTGGGGAAATCTAGTTACTTTAATTAATTTGGGAGCTGCTATAGTCCCAAGTTCTGCTTTATTAGTAATATAAACCCTTTAACGCCTCTATTTAAAGCTGAATGGCAGGTGTGACAATTTTTACGTAGTTTGAATAACGGAAAAAGAGAAGGAGAAACAAATGTCTTAGAGATAAAGCAGAAGTTTAGGTAGAGATATTTTTGCACAGTTACATTGGTCCAGCTTGGACAATGTAAGTATGTATGTGCCAAACCAGTGGGACCACCCTGAAAGCTCAAACTCACTGTAGTAGGCACCATTACTACAGTAATCATCGCTGGCCTCTGGGTTCCATACTGAACGGCTGCTCTGCTGCATTTTGGACAGAGGAGGTCACTGACTCGGCACTGGTGCAATTTGCTTGCATTTTCTCAAGGAATGCAAAATATTCTATGATTGGACAAGGTGGACATTGCAATCTCTACCTCACTGAAGATCTGCAAGCATTCTCTGAATGGAGCCTGTGCCAAGTGAGCATCCTTCTGTGTTCACAATGCAGCAAGGCAGCCAATTGGCAAGGGACCCAAACGCTAGCAATGACCACTGTAAAAGTGATGCCTACTACGTTGATTTCCAGCTTCCACAAGGTCAGTCAGGTATGGTACATACTGTATATACTTACATTGGTACAAGCTTGACAAATGTAACTATGCAAAAATATATATACCTAAACTTCCGCTTTACTTTTTTAAATTCTCTACCTCAAACATAAATATGTTTTACCTAAAAAAATAAAAATAAAATAAAAATAAATAAAATAAAAATAATTTTTACCTTCTCTAATTTCAATATACCCGATATTACCAAAAGCATTGGGGCTCATGCCTTTCCACACACATCATCTTTAATGGCACCCCAGTCTTAGTCTGTAGGGTTCAATATTGAGTTGGCGCACTTTTTGCAGCTATAACAGCTTCAGCTCTTCTGGGAAGGCTGTGCACAAGGTTTAGGAGTGCGTCTATGGGAATGTTTGATCAGATTGAGGTCAGGATTCAGTGCAGGCCATTCAAGTTCCTCCACCCCCTCTCGCTCATTTGTGTCTTTATGGACCTTGCTTTGTGCACTGGTCTAAATAATTTGGTGGAGGGGGGATTATGGTGTGGGGTTGTTTTTCAGCGGTTGGGCTTGACTAGTTAAAGGGAGCTCTTAAAGTCGTCAACATACCAAGACATTTTGGACAATTTCATGACCCAACTTCCCAACTTTGTGGGAACAGTTTGGGGATGGCCCCTTCCTGTTCCAACATGACTGAGCACCAGTGCACAAAGAAAAGTCCATTAAGACATGGATGACCAAGTTTAGGAACTTAAATGGCCTGCACAGAGTCCTGACCTCAACCCTATAGAACATCTTTGGGATGAGCTAGAGCGGAAACTGCAAGCCAGTTCTTCTTGTCCAACATCAGTGCCTGACCTGGAAGAATGGTCAAACATTCCCATAGACACACTCCTAAACCTTGTGGACAGCCTTCTCTGAATAGTTGAAGCTGTTATAGCTGCACAGGGTGGGCCAACTAAATATTGAACCCTACGGACTAAGACTGGGATGCCATTAAATTTCATGTGCGTGTAAAGGCAGGCGTCATAATACTTTTGATAATACATAGTGTATTTGTTAAAGCTGAACTCCAGGCAGATAATATGAAAGATACAAATAAATTCCACTCTATATTCAATAATAAATTATTAAATATATTTTTTAAATGCAGCTATTGAAATGACCTGAATTTGTTCCAATATCAGCCTTTTATTATCCCCTGTACAGCAGAGCTTTGCCTACGAGAGGGAAGGGCAGGACTGGGAGCCAATCAGGGGTCTTGCATGCAAATGTGCTGACAAAGAACATGGTGATAGCGGGAGAGTGTAGCGTGAGCAGAACAATGTCCTTATTGGTCTGCTGCTACTCGTTCAATGTCCAATCAGCATGTTGGGGCAGGAGAGAGTACAGCTCTGTATACCTACCGGTAAACTGTGTGTGATGGCTGTAGCTATGATGAGTGAGAGGGCTGTTAAAATTTCAGGACTGGATAGAGGAAATACAAAGGCAAAACAGCTCTGATATATGTATTGAGCTGTTCACCTGGGGTTCAGTTTCAGCTTTCTTTCTATTTTGTTGTGTTGTTTTAGTCACAATACTTTGTCAAATATTGCTGGTTGTCATGGGCAATCAACCCTCTCCGTGTACCGTCATGGCATGCTAACCTGCTTGTCACTGCAAATCATGCGTAGGCCTCAAGAACATATCAAATTTGATATGACAGTTTTTTTTTTTAGCAACCTGGGGTTTTCAGGTTTTTTTTTTTTTTTTTGAACTGGACATTTTGCAGAAAATCCTCAGAAGTAAGGAATGGCGGGAGAAAAAAGGAAAAGGCTTTTTGGAATTTAGGACACATTAAATAATCTCTCCTTTCTGGTGTTCAGTGTTCTGCGGTGTTTAAATATAGTTCTGCAGAACATGAGGCAGACAATATGCTTCCTCCAATAGCACATTCTAGCGTTGGCGCTAAATTAAACAATCACAAGGGGTGGAGCTTGTACAAAAGGATGCTGTCATAAAGGTGTGCCTAGGTATATATAGGCATGCCTATGTTTGGGTATGGTTGGGTATGGTTGAGGGGTATGGTATAGGCATGCCTATGTTTGGGTATGGTTGTCACTTGGTAACAGAGTTCGTTAAAGTGTATGTAAACCCTAAGGCCTGGGTGCTCAACCTGAGGCCCTCCAGCTGTTGTGGAACTACAAGTCCCATGGGGCATTGCAAGCCACTGACAGTTACAAGCATGACTCCCAAAGCCGAGGGAATGATGGGACACAGGCAGCTAAGGGCCAGTAAAAAATACTGTAGGTGGTTTAGCAGTTGTTTTACTGCCTCTTGATCGGCCACCTAAACCCTAACATACAGCCGAAGGGGGCTATACACATGCTATAGTGCCACCTTCAAACTCGCTCATTTAAGTCAGTGGGGCTGTACCACAAGCCAAATGCTTGGCACACAGTTATGGTGTGATAGCAAATGCAGTTTGACTAAAAAAATTTTTTAAAATAAAAGGCCTTTAGGAGGCGGCAGGGATTGCCTCCTACACACCTGTAAACCATTGCTGAGCCACTATGGACTACAGATTAGTTGGCATCTTTATGGAGAGATTAGTGAAAGCATGAGTAGTTTAGCAAATGAAACATGGGCAGGGCTGACACCACAACAGGTCTTAAAATCCATTCCTGGCAGATTAACAAGTATTTTTCTGTACTTGTTGTTAGGGTTCTTAAATTGATCATTTATGGGCAAGTGTGCATCAGTTGCAAAGTTATTCTTCACATTTTTTTTGCCCTTACATACACTTTACATTTAAAGAATAAGGATGCCAGTTTTGGCAAGTTACATATTTTCAGTAAGACTCTCAGAGGGGAAGATTTATTAAAACTGGTGCATACAGAATCTGCTGCAGCTGTACATAATAAAACTAATCAGCTTCCAAGTTTTAGGCCCTTTTAAATGGGCGATCTGATCAGGCTAGGGTTGCCACCGCATCCCTTTAAACCAGGACACATATAAATCACACAGGTTCTGAGGCTGATATAATGCAGATAAGGCACTAAGGTCCCTTTCACACGGTCTGCTGTCCGGTGCGGTCCGTTCTCTGCTCAGCAGGGGATCGATCCGCCGATCCCCGCTGAGCAGGCGGATGACAGCTCCATCTCCGCACTGTGTGTGGTAAGGGAGGTGTCAGAGCCCCGCTGCTCTCTATGGAGGAATCAGATGAGAACAGACCGCCTGTCCATTCTCATCCGATCCCATCCCATCCGCAGGACGGATGGAAAATCGGGTTTCAATCCGTCCAGATTTCATGGACAGGATCGGATGCGGATGGCAGCAGGTGTCAGCGGGCATGTGACCGCTGACATCCGATGCCCTATAGGGATGCATGGAGGATCCGATCAGATCCACCTAAAAAACTGATAGGCGGATCTGATCGCATCATTCGTGTGAAAGGGGCCTAAGTGAGTTTAACTTCCACTTTAATCAGCCTCAGAACCTGTGTAATTATTGTGTGTCCTGGTTTAAAGGGATGGGGTGGCAACCTTACATCAGGCCCACCTGTCAGTTTTTCAGGCGGACCTGATTGGACCCTCCAGTCTCTTTTATGGAGTGACGGATGTCAGTAGACACTCGCCGTCATCTGATACGATCATGTCTGCCAAAACCAGATGGATGGAGGACCTATTCCCAATCCATCTTGCAGATCAGATTGGATTGCATCAGATGGAAATTGACAGATGGTCAGTTTCCATCCTTTTGCCCCATAGACGAGAGTGGGCTGTGGGCTGTATCTGTGTCCGATCTCTATAGCAGAGCAGACACAGACCTGTCATCTGCCTTCTTAGAGATCCCCTGCTGAGCAAGCGGATCCCACTTCACAGAGGTGCCCGTGTGAAAGGGGCCTTCTTGTCAAAGGTAATTAAACAAGTTAGAAGCTGATTGGTTACTATGCACAGCTGCATTTCTGTGTGCATCAGTTTTAGTAAATCTCACATAGAATATGGCCATGTTGTGGCTGAATGGATAATTTTATCCAAACATGTCAAGGCAGGGTTATGGTTGTTCATCTAATCTGCCTCCTGTGCTTTTTTTTTTTATATAGCAGCAAAAGCATAGGCCTTTGCACGTGGGCATCTGAGCCTGGTCAATGTAAATTCTGGCACCATGGACTCCTGGGAAGCCCAGGTGCAGTGTACAGCCTTTCATAGGCATGGTTGGCTGTGGGCATCAATGCTCGGGTGGTATTGTAAACATGAGTATAGCCAATGGGCCTTTGAGAAAAAATGTATTTTTTGCATACGCCTGTATGCTATACTGTTGTTTACAACAGCACCAGCTGTGGATTTCCATGCATGTATATACCATACCTTGCACCTAGGCATCCCAGGCAGGGAAAACATGTTATTATTTACATTGCACAGGCTCAGATGCCTGTGTGCAAGAGGCCTTGCGGTGTGATGTGAAATCTATCTAGTAGTCCCGCACTAAGATAGACTTCTATGACGTTAGGTCACAGATTAGCAGGACCCGACAGGTCAAAAGGTGATGGCCAAGCAGGCTGAAGAAAGCAATAACAGATAGGTCCCCACTGTGCAATCAATTGTACACCTTGTTACAGTTGTGCTTAGCTAACAGTCCATATATTACAAATTTGTACTGTTTAGGCTTCATTCATACGGGCAAATGCATATTTTATGCTTGGAACGCAGGTTGCTAATGGCAGAGCCAGCAGAAGATCTTGTGTGAAAAATGTGCCTAAAGTACTCAAATTTAGATGCGTACATTTACATGAGTACAATTCTTCTAATGATTTTTTGCATATGCCGCACATTGGCTGTAGATGCAGCTGTGTGCGTGACCCCATTGTTTCCTATACTGTTGCGTTTTTGATGTGCGCAAAACTATATGCTATACACCTCTAAATGTGGCATTTTAGATGCCCATGTGAATGAGCCCTTTAAAACATGGTATAAACTGTAAATGCTTTTGAAAAAAACCCGAATTAATGGAAATGTACTCTCTGGTCTGATTTTGCTCTCAGGGCAATCATGTGACACTGCTTATGTATAAAATATAATCTTGCTAAACTGTGAGTGCTGATTCTTTTCTGAAGTGCAGTCAAGATATTATAGCTACTCTCTGGCTGCCTTTATATCCCTGTCTCATATATCAACATGGATAAATTAAAGTCACTACAGGTGGAATCTGAGATGATGGCTACCGGAGAGCTGCTGATTAGTGTTACCACAGAGTTTTATATTTAAAGTGAACTTGTGCTTTACCAATACAGGCAAAGCAACAGGTTCACATAAAGCAGGGTTTCACTCTTTCTTTTATTCTTTTTATATAATTGCTCCTTCCCACCTCCTGTAACACAATTCGATTTTTTTTTTTTTTTTTTTACAAATACTTTTTTTTTTACCAGCTGAATCTTCCTCCTAGGAAGCTCCAGCTGTCTGTATCTTCCTGAAATACTTATGCCATGCATTCCTGGAGGCTGCAGGGCAAACTACACATTACTGTGCATGGACCTGGCCAATCTACACCAAACTGTGCATGGACCTGGTCACTCTATACTAGGGGTCTTCAAACTCTGGCCCTCCAGTTGTTCAGGAACTACAATTCCCATCATGCCTAGTCGCGTCTTTGAATGTCAGAGTTTTACAATGCCTCATGGGATGTGTAGTTCCACAACAGCTGGAGGTCCGTAGTTTGAAAATCCCTGCTCTATACCCTACTGTGCATGGACCAAGCCAATCTACACCACACTGTGCATGGACCTGGCCAATCTACACCACACTGTGCATGGACCTGGTCACTCTATATCCTACTGTGCATGGACCAAGCCAATCTACACCACACTGTGCATGGACCTGGCCAATCTACACCACACTGTGCATGGACCTGGTCACTCTATATCCTACTGTGCATGGACCTAGCCAATCTACACCATGCTGTGCATGGACCTTGCCAATCTACACCAAACTTTGCATGGACCTGGCCAATCTACACCAAACTGTGCATGGACCTGGTCACTCTATACCCTACTGTGCATGGACCTAGCCAATCTACACCACACTGTGCATGGACCTGGTCAATCTACACCACACTGTGCATGGACCTGGCCAATCTACACCAAACTGTGCATGAACCTATTCACTCTATACCAGGGGTCTTCAAACTACGGCCCTCCAGTTGTTCAGAAACTACAATTCCCATCATGCCTTGTCATGTCTGGGCATGTCAGAGTTTTACAATGCCTCATGGGATGTGTAGTTCCACAACAGCTGGAGGGCCGTAGTTTGAGGATCCCTGCTCTATACCCTACTGCGCATGGACCTAGCCAATCTACACCACACTGTGCATGGACCTGGCCAATCTACACCTCACTGTGCATGGACCTGGTCAATCTATACCCTACTGTGCATGGACCTGGTCAATCCATACCTTACTGTGCATAGACCTGGCCAATCTACATCACACTGCACATACGATTCATCAAGGGGTCAGCTGCAAGCAACAGGAAGAGACAGTCGGCTCCCTGATGATGTAAATGAGAAGATGGCGCCATGGGACGTGGCCTGCAGCAACAGAGTGGTGGAATACAACTTGCAAAAATGGATTGGCTGGGCTTGTAGGGGTGATTTTCTTTTTTTGAGGAAGCCATTGGACAATGTAAGAGGGTAATGAAAAATGAAAAAAAAAAAAAGAGGAATAACTGCTTTGAAGCAAAAAAAATGAGTGTAACAATCATATCATGACATCTTCATGCACTCACTCAAAGTACCTGATGATCCTCCAGAGAAATGGAAACCACTCTGCTTGAGTGGTCCAAAGAGGGGACCAACCTGGGGGACTGGGTGTTTACACAACCTGGTCCCTTATTTTTGTTCCCTCCTTGAACCAATCGAGCTGGGTGGCAGTGGCAGCAATCTGCTGGTTTCTGCTGTTGTTTTTGACACGTGTGGCGCATCTAGCTGCAGCCGCCGCCCTTTATATTTCAATAACAGGTGGACACAAAGTGTGTACACCAGCGATCACTGCAGCATGAGTAGCTTTGGCTACTAACAACTTGTCATGGAAGTGGCTTTGGGGCCGCAGCTAGCCACTCACACCTGACAAAAACAGCAGCAGATTCCTCCCACTCCCACTTTAACATTTGCACCATTATTAAATGCCCATGGGAGTGTAGCCTTCGATAGATTTGTACTTTCTTCCTGCCCAATAGACAAGTACATTTCCTTTTACTTCCCCACCATTCAATCAAGTTGCTGGAAGGAATGAGAGAAAATCTGGTTTAATCTCTAATTCAGAACACAAAGCTTGTACATGACCAATGACGCTCTCCATGTCCCCATGTGACATATCATACCCCCATGTGGCAATCACCAAGCATCAGTGCTGCCATGAGGAATGCAGGGATTGAGTCACATGCTTTGCCATACCCAGCAGTAATGCATATTTTGTATTGTAAATTGGATTCATATGAAGTTTTCCTGTGATCTTTCTCATGTAATCAAGTGAGTTTAACCACCTCATTGTTTTCTGTACTGGTACAGTGGGGCAGGACAGTACCAGAGCCAATCAAGCTCTGCTGCATACACATGTGATTGCAGGGAGCATGCTGAGAGAGTAAAGTAAGCGGAAATTATGACTCATTAGTGTGTTGCTGCTATTTTATTCATCAAACTGTTAGCAGGAAGGTGACACCCCTAAATTCCTTAACTCGAACAAAGGTAATGGTGTCAGCAAACTGACTCTACTGTTTCCGACAAATTGTATTGAATGGAATTGCAAATTGTCATAACATTTTTGTTTTCTGCCTCTTTGTAATGTCCTCTTTGAGCTCCTCTGCTTTTTCCTCCCACTTCCATTTTTTGGAAACAGCCAGTGCAGATTTGTTGTGGTCATGTGCACTACTATATGCACACTACAAACCCCATAGTCCTTCTTTAGAAAGTGACTACATTCCCACATACAGTGGGACCTTGGAGAATGAATACAGCCACCCTCTAACAGGGAGTTAGATCACAGCAGCAGGAAAAACAAGTAATTTGGAGATTTGGAGGAGGCTGAGAGAAATAGAAGGGACCTTTTAAGTTAAAGCGGTAGAAAAGTCTTTTTTTCAGCTTGTACCTACAGGTAAGTCTATAAGAAGGCTTACCTGTAGGTACCGTTAATATCTCCTAAACCTGCACGGTTTAGGAGATATACACACTGCATGCAGCCGGTGATGTTACCGGCGCATGCACTCTGAAGGGACGGCATACCAGTGCCGTCCCTTCAGAGCTCCATTTCGAGGCTGTGACACGCGGAGTGACGTGTTTTCGGCTCGGCAAAATCAGAAAGTCTGAACACCCGACACCAGAAGGTGGACCAGATGAAGATACAAGCCCTGTCAGAGGTAACAGCGCACCGCTGGAGGGCTTCATTCTAAGGTAAGTACTACATAATGCATACTACCACATTATAATGTTGTCGTGTAGAGTTTTTTTAAAAAAATAAGTAAGGTACGGTTTACCACCACTTTAAGAATACATACTTGATTAGAATTTGGTTTCTTTAAACCAGGGTTTAGTGTCCCTTTAAATTTGTCTTGTTTTTTGGCCTTTTATAAATATAGACGAGCAGTCCATGTGAAAATAATGTAATTTACGATAAGGTAAAACATCAAAATGGTACACTGTACCTGTGGCACTCTCGAGTCTAATCTTGTGCAACCCTAGCGCTCTTTAAAATGAGGGTCACACAGTAGCCATTTCAAACTGAAAGAGATTGAAAATAGATTTCTGTGGAAGAATGACATGAAAAGCAAAGAGTTTTCTAAGTGCTTTTGCTATCAAGGATCAGAAGAGGAACTCATAAATCCTTCTAAACAATCTACAAGTTTCAGGAGATTTTTTTCAAGAAGGAATCACTGGCAGTTAAAGCCTTCTTGGCAGTATGGAAAGCTCATGGGATTGCTAAAACAACTTCTCGTCTTGTCTTGTGAATTTCCTTTTTAGAAAACACCACTGGCAATACCGTGTTTACAAACACAAAGAGAATCTATCACCATTTTTAGATAGTCTCCAGCAGAGATGAGATTTTCACTCCACGGTGGAAACCCCTTTCCGCCAGGAGATTAAATGATGTGAAATCATTGTGTTCTTCTAATGCATCTGCTATTTGATATATTGAAAAAACAGTGGACTTTATGTCTAAGGGCTTGTTCAAACCAACCATACTGTCATGTGGTTTCCTGTGTTTGATAATGCATGAAAATGGGATGCACAATACCTTGAAGATGGATCCATTCTCAATTGTAGGCAGTGCCCCATGCTGCTTTTTTAGCCAATCAGTTGAAGCTGAATTCCAGCCAGTTTAAAATGAAGTGGGAAGGGTTAAAACCAGGTTTGAATGCTGCTTGTGTTACCACAGAGGTGATTTTTTACCTCATTTCATCTTTTGTCTGATACCCACCACTTGGAAAGGAAGTGAGGAGGAACCTCCTCAGTGGGAGTCCCAGGCAGAAATAAAAACCTCAAAGAGGTTCTAATACTTCCTCATCAAAAGTTGGCTGAAATTGAGCTTTAACATGGACCTGAGTTTGACTATGAAGTATAATACACTAGCTTTACTTATACATATTGGACTAGGTGGGACTTTAGATGAGACCCAAGCTGGTGTTGCCCGGCGTCTCCATCCCTATAACAAGAAAAAAAGAGGTTGAAGGATTGTAAGAGGTGCATGAAAGTCAGCCAGCCCCCAGTCTGATGTACTCACCCTCCAGTCTGTCACCAACCAAATAAAACCTGTCTCTTGGTACAAAGAACAGGGGTTTAGTTGACACACATTTGCAAACGCATGTGAAAGCTGTAGAGCCACTTCACGGCACCCTGTTTAAATCTGCAGTCCTACACTCTTAATTTAGTGTCCTCACACTGGAGGCACATGGCCGCTAATGGGTGGATGGGGGAACAGGTTAGAGGGAGACAGCCCAACCTCCCCCAACCCATCCTCATCCACGACTGGCTGTTGTCTCAAAGACTCAAATAATTAGGTTATAACCATGGTGCAAACTGGAAAAGACCAGCTGAAAAGCATTACACCTCCATCCCCTTGGTGGATGCAGTATATAGATAGGAAGGGATTTTATATATGGAGCATGGCCTGTAAAGCACACTGCCTTTGAAATCCCTAATTTCCTTATTGGGACTTTATGTGAGACAAGCAGGTCATGCTATTGGTCTCCATCCCTGTCTACGGAAAACACTAAGGTCAAATCAAAACTGCATCCACCAAAAACGCACGAAAATCGCACAGTGGGACTTTAAATGAGGCACCAAGCTGTAAGCAAGGCGTCTCCATCCCTTCCTATCTATATACTAGCTGATGACCAAAATCAATCGGCATCCTGTGAGATCCAGCCTATACCTTCCAGTGCTGTGGTGCAGCGATAAGGTAGGAGAGTCCACATGGTGGCAGAACTACATGTAGCAGATTCGCTTTGTTGCTAAACTCTGACTCTTTCCTGTAATAAAGCACCATTGAATATTTTGGATAGCTAGACAATATTTGAATAAAAGAAGAGTATGTTGGAAGTAAGTTAGTTTCAGTACAACTATCAATCAGAAAGCCACAAGTTCACTTTAAATATTATGCATATACACAGGAGCACCAGAGGACAAGTCAGAATATGTAGGTCAACACATATTTATAAAAAATCCACATACAATCCAGTGCATTCCAGAGATTAAAGATTCACTCATTCATCAGGGTCTTAAACTGCAAGTCAAAATTTGTTTATTAAAAAGTCCACAGAAAATCCAACTCATTCCAAAGGTTGAAGGGTCACCCTTTCATCAGGGGCTTTAAAAACAAACAATGGACGTGTTTATCAAATAAATTTTGAACTACACGTTACAACATGTCCTCTGGTACGCCTTGTATTTGTATTACATTTGTTAAACCTAAAAATCCTGTAGTTGGGGGTTCTGTGGCCCAGGAGCAGCCTATTTAGCTGTCAAATATTAATATCCTTGATGTTATAGGCTGTATTTCAAATAACCACAGCCCAATCAGTACCCAACGCCACCCAGCGTACTTTACAGGTTTGCAGTTTGAAGTCAGGGAATGGCCGTCTCCATCAACGTGCTTGACATTTTTATTAAGTCCTTCTAATGCTATGCGTATCATAAAAGGCAAAACCATAAACTTTTTCCCTGATTAAACCAGGAACCCAAACTGTGATGATTTTTTATTGACCTCATTTTCGGGCTGCCATATGAGATTTGATATTATTTCCTATGCCATATGAGACTTGGTATTACTTCCCATTAGGTAGAATCATTTTTTCATGAAAGTTTGTATTGTGACATCTGAAAACTAGCAAGCTATTTGCCAGCTACTACAGGCTACATTAAAGGAATATGAATGATTGAAGTAAGCTTGAAAAGATTTAGCCATGCTTGTGAAAGTCAGAAAAGCTTATTTGTGTTGCATAGCAAAAACAAAAAAAATAAAAATTGTGGGCTTTGTGAAAAAAAAGTCTTCAAACAGTCACATCTGGCATGAATATTATACTGATGGCATTCCACATATGTATGAATTATGTGCCTCTTTGACATGAATGGGTGAATATTCTGACACATGCTCAAAACAGGTAGAAAAGTTAGGAGAAAGCTGCAACAATGAATAAAAAAGAAGTAATAGTAATGCCTGGACTAGCAATCTGACAGTTCTGTCATTTACCACAGGACATGACTGTCTATAATAGGCTGCCAATATTAAGTTTATTAAAAAATAAAAAAAAAATAAAAAATTATTTCTAGCCTGCCCACTGTAGGTGATAGCCTACATTGGCACAAATTCAAAAAAATGCATTGTCAATACAAATGTCAAGCAATTTGGTAAAGGTTAGTGATACACATAAACACATACCTTTGGTCAGATGTGGTTGATATGCCATGGCTCCTTTTACTCCTTGTAACATTTACAGTGGCAGGATACACTTCCTAACTTTCGGAAATGAGAAAAAGGGACACCTTTTAGCACATAGTATGTAGGCAAAGGACCCTGACCTGTTACATGGACCATGAAAAATTAATTTTCAAAAAATGATCGGTGAGACCCACAAGTAGATTATCACCACTGCTTTTCCTTTATATTGGTCTTTCAGAATAACAAATATGATAATATACCGCAGCATTTATCAACCAAGGTTCCTCCAGAGGTTGCTAGGGACTTATTGAGTCGTAGCAGGAGCACAAAGCCACTCGGTAAAACCATCAGTATAGGACCAGTGGAGCTTCTCCTCCTGTTTCTCATGCGAGTAACCACTGATACCAATGATTATATTAGTGGTTTTTAATGATAGCATACTTCCCACTGACCACAATGTGAAAGGATACTCTTTTCAAAGAGGTAAAGGGGCCATTCTCCCATTGACCACTAAAGTGGTGTGGCTAATACATAGTCAGCTGTAGATTTAGTATTTTTTTACCAGGGGTTCCCTGTGACCTGAAAATTATTTCTACTGCAGTAAAAATATTGAAAAGGTTGATTCGGAGGATAGATGGAAAGTTTAGTGTAACAAGTGTTGATAGTTAAATAGTAGTTTTTTTTTTTTTTTTATATAGAGGTCTATAAATCAGACCAAAAAAGAATAACTACTGAAGAGCAAAGAGGGAAAATTGATTTTGTTCCAAATAAGGGTCAGTCTCCACTTTGAAACAAAGTTGAAACAAAACATTCAAGTGCCTCATCCCAGGTCATTTTACTCTTTTAGGGCCTTGGGTTCCTAGAATCCCCAGGTGCTTTAATATGTAAAGACTTCATGGGTCAACTGTGTTGTGCACCTGATGGCCTCTCCTCTTACCTCCTTGGCCTTGCTGTTGGCCAGTGAGGCTACCCTTCCTTATTGGGCCAGTAGTGGAGCTTAGAAGCTGCTGAAAAGGTCCTCAACCTAGCTAATTTAGAAATCCTCCGTAGACAATCCCAGGCACCCAGGTTCCTAAAATGAAAAATAAGACCCCAGATACCAACTCTGCCAGCGCTGGATTAGGTAAATATTTACCTAAATCCCCTAGAATCCCCAGGTGCTCTAATATGTAAAGACTTCATGGGTCAACTGTGTTGTGCACCTAATGGCCTCTCCTCTTACCTCCTTGGCCTTGCTGTTGGCCAGTGAGGCTACCCTTCCTTATTGGGCCAGTAGTGGAGCTTAGAAGCTGCTGAAAAGGTCTTCAACCTAGCTAATTTAGAAATCCTCCGTAGACAATCCCAGGCACCCAGGTTCCTAACATGAAAAATAAGACCCCAGATACCAACTCTGCCAGCGCTGGATTAGATAAATATTTTCTATGTTAGGTTTCCTTTAGAGCCGGTTCACATAGGGGCGACCTGACTTGCCGGGGCGACCTGTGAAGTCGCGGTGCCCAGCGCGCACCGCGACCTCGGAGCGTCTAAAAATAAACCAAGTGTAAAACTACGTTCTTTATTAGCAGATGGATCACAGCTCATGCTGTCCTATTGTTTTGCTTGGAGCAAGAGATGCAGTCTCAGATTTTGTTGACTAGTACCTTATAAAGTTAGAATAATTTCTAAATAAAGAATGTAACAAAAAAAAAAAAAAGGTCCATCTGCCGAGCTACTACACCTTGAACAGTGACATTGTGACTCATCCAGTCCAACATAATTAATGGTATTCTGTGAAAGCTACTGGCCTATTTTAAACCTTCATCCCATGGATGATTTCCTCTGCTTGTGGTTCAGTCTGGGGAACCATTTAAACAACTTTTGATCACTCTGAAGTTTATTAATACATTTTACTTTCTCCATATAATTTCATAAAAAATATAAGTTCTTAAAATGTGAACTCCATTCATCAAGGTTTCATGAATGATTTATAAAAATATGTTCTAAGTATTTTTTTTTTTTTTCTTTTTATAAGTGAGTAAAATCCTCATAAAATTTCAAATCCACTCTACAAGGTCTGTGCCTCATGCAAAATTCAAATTAACACATTTTACTTTTTCCCTCACTTTGCCTATGATCAATTTAAAAATACACATTTATGGTATATGAAATAAATTGTTAAAGTTATTATTAAAACTTTAAGAATGGCTCCCCCTTTACCCACCATTCTGGTACATGTGATATATAAGGACATGTCTGTGCAATAGTAAAGTGCATCTAAAGCCCAACTGGATGACATTGGGGTAGATTTGTAAATCAGTTTATCTGACATTCACCAAACATTCACTGCAGGTAAATCCTCAAGGTTCATGTGTTTTAAATGACAGTGATTGGCTCACCATTGGTGAGGGGTTAGTAAAAGTCACATTTACTGTTTTTTAAATATGACCCTAAGCCCGCATTCACACTACCGCGGCAAGACTCTGTACTACTTCGGGGGTGACTTGTGAAGTCACGTGCACCGCGACTTCGGCGTGACTTGCACGGACTTCATATAATGAATGTCTATGCAAGTCGCTCCGAGGTCGTCCCGAAGTAGTACAGGACCCTTTTTCTAAGTCGGAGCGACTTGTGTCGCTCTTATTAGAACGGGTCCTGTAGCAGTCAATGGACCGCGAGGGACCGCGACTTGTCAGGCTGACAAGTCGCCTTAGTGTGAATGGACTCTTAATGTGCTAAAGTACTGTGTATCAAAAACAATTGCCATTTCCATTTTTTTACCATTTAAGATATAATTTTCACAGTTTTGAATCTCAGTACTGCTGATGACCTCCAGCCCCTTTTAGCCACTTACGTTCTACATGCGCTCACTATTGGCTGCTCATCAATTTTGGGGACCATCTTCCTAATGTAAAAATAGACCATGCCTGTGCAATATATGACAACATGACTACTTGCAGTTTCCACAAGGGGCCTCTAGTTACATGACAGAGTGACAACAGAGGAGCACAACTAGATAACAATTGTCACCCCCAAAAGATATGCCTTTAACAAGGATATTAATGACGAGCACCAGATATTAAAAAAACAACTTTTAAAAATACATTACATAGTTACATGTTTAATCAGGTTGAAAAAAGACACAAGTCCATCTAGTTTATTCAGTAGAAAAATAAATAAAGAGAGAATCTCTACATACCCACACATGATCCAGAGGAAGGCAAAAGAACAACCACTAATAAGCAGGGCAGATAAAAATCTTTTCTCACCCTTGAAGGCAATCAGATATGATCATACAAAACACAGAGTTGGTTTTTGGAGCCCAACCACTAGCATAAATAGATAAGGTGATGCCACCATACGCAATCTTGGTTGTGTGTAACCCAAAAAGCATACAACTAAAAGAAGAGATGCCGGTCCGATGGACTTAATCCGGAATTATACTCATAACTACTTGATAAAAACAATGTTCTTTAGCAAGGAACATACATTACACATTAATAAATATGCTACCAAAATTAGTCTGTGCTGTAAATTACTTCCAGCATTGCTCCTGTTTCCTCTTGCTGGAGGCCGCCATTTTGCTGAAGCCCAGAGCCCCTGAGCAGCAATAAATCATAAAACAGAACTAAACCTATTGATTTAAAAAACAGTTACATTCATGGAATGCTGGGATTGGTAATTGTCACATTTGTGTCCCCAACCAAACTGTCAAACCATCAAATGGCTGGTGTCATAACTGATCACATGTGCAGCACCAAGACAGTTGCAGGTTAAACAGAAGCAGCTTCCCTGGCTGTAAAGGATAGGTTGGTTTATTTCCACTTTAAGGCTGTCAGCAGATCAGCCTCTACAATCTTGGCAGTGCCTAAACATGCCTAAGAATGGAGAGCAACTGAGCATGTGCAGGGCAGGGTGAGAGTGTATTACTGGATTTTTAACAGTATAGGCGCTTATTTTTAATATAGTATGTGGGTGAGGGTGCGCTGATAGTGATGGGTTAAAGTCGCTACCTGTACTCAGTGCCTGAATAAATATATATGAGGTGTTGGAATAAATAGGTGCGCTAAAACAATAATATAAGTGTCCAAAATTATGCAAAACAACAATGAGGATAACAGGTGTGTGGGGTGTTCAAAAAAGTCCAATATATATATCTCTTGAGTGTCCGTAAATGGTAAATCAAATAGGTGCTCAACAGCAAAGAAATATCTTCAACTTCAGTGTAATAACGCCCACCACCAGGTGAAATTCCTCCTTACCAGACGGAAAATAAGGTGTGCACAAATAACATATGTTGATCACTGCAAACGTGAGTGCTGCCAAAACGCTTATTTTTAATGTTATACATAGCTATACCTGCAAAAGGGGTCTGCCAGATCAGGTAGGACTTCATTTAAAAATATTGTGAGCACTGCCTGACCCAGCAGTGTACATTGGATAGATCATAGCAGCTGTGTTTGTAGCTTCAGTGATTACTTCTTTTAGCACAGGTTGGACCAGGTACACAGACGAGAGTTTGCTGCCTTGGTATCACATCCTGACATACCGTAATATACATATCCCGCCAGTCTCCCACTGTATGAGCCACACTGTCACAGGATCTTATCCTTAGTGGTTTTTGCCATAGTCATTTATGCTTAGTCATATACTTTTTGAGATTCCCATGTTCAAGGGACAGTAGACATACTATGGACTTTGCAGGTCTTTGTGCTTTATATCTGGTGCATTCATCATTTGGGTCAAGGGCTCATTTTGCTTTCTCTGCATGCAGCTGCATATCCATCCACTGAGGCTTACAGACAGCAGCTCATCCTATCCACTAGGGCAGTGATGGCGAACCTTGACACCCCAGATGTTTTGGAACTACAATTGCCATGATGCTCATGCACTCTGCAGTATAGTTGAGCATTATGGGAAATGTAGTTCCAAAACATCTGGGGTGCCAAGGTTCGCCATCACTGCACTAGGGGCTGTACCAGCTTTTAGCTGATCAGAGTGACCGGGATGAGGATTAGGGAGGCATGGGATGTGGGGTCTGGACCTTGGGATCAATGACACTTCAATTTACTGTTAATCTTGATATTTATTAAACATTTTATGTTGGTAGCAGTTTGGGTGTTATACCGTTTCTTGTCTTCTTTTTGTTGTTAGTCGAATATGATCACCTTGTACAAATATCTGATTGTCACCCTTGAAGGCAATTTGATATTTATACAAGGGGATCATATCTTCCTAATCACTTCAAAAGAGAATACATTCAGTTCAGCTAATCTTTCCTCATAGCAGAGATCCTCCATGAGTCTTATCAGTTTGGTTACTCTTTCTATGCATCTTTAGCTCCTGCATACCAAATTTGCCACTGCCTTTTTACTGTATGTGTCATTGACATGGTGTTCTACTCTGCACAAAGACTAGAAATTGCCCAAGAATTAAATCCAACATTTAGAAAAAGCCCACCCACTGCCCTTATTTTAGTATACTCTATTACACTCAGCATTTTGGGTGTCAAGACTACCTAAAACGTAGAAAAGAGTTCCCCTTTGAAATGTATTTAACCTCTAATGCTTCAACCAAATATTTAGTTACTAGTACCTGTATTGTCAAAAAAGATTAACATTTTTATGTGCTGCTTTAAATTAAATCATACCAGCAGGGTGTTTTCATAGACACTTCCTGTTTTAGGGTGACAACTCTTAGTTATTTCAGCTACAGAGTTGTCACACTCTCTGCCACATTTTCATGTTGGAAAACAAGCGGCTAACACACAGTGCAATAACAACACCTACTGCCCTAGTTACTGCAGTAAAACTGATGTACAGCTCTTGTTGGAGAAAGCACTGGCCTGCATTAGGCAGACACATTTGCTCCGAGTGTTGGTGGGTGGCTGGATTGATAGTCAGGCAGACAGGCAGGTGGGCAGATGGTTCAGACACGTGGGAGGGCAGGTGGCAAGGGGTTCACATGGGAAGTTTAGACATGTTGGCGGGCGGGCGAGCAGGCAGTTCAAGCGGGCAGGATCTCTAAAGCTGGCCGCATCCCCATCCCGCTCACACAAAAAGAGCCTGGCTGGTAGCCAGAGGAGATCCAGTCTTGCAGCTGGAGAAAGGGGAAGTGCAAAATCCTCCAGCAGCCATTTCGGCCTGCACTGTGCAGTGTTCAGAATGACAGGGAGTGACTGCAGCATCACTGCTGTTAGCGTCACTCCTGTCATGGTAGCTGGAGAGCGGAGCACTTATCTGCTCTCAGTGCCTGCTCTCCACATAGCGCCCCCCTACTGATGTGCGCTCTAGGCCGGTGCCTACCTTACCTATAGGTAGCGCCAGCCCTGTCTGCGATCTCTGACCATATTTTGTATTATGTCCACTGTCTCTAACAATCTCTTGTATCATTTCCAAAGTCTTTAAATATATCCTGTTGTGTGTCTGCTGTCTCCAATAATGAATATTCACTGAATTTATGTGTGGCCTCTAAATGATGCTGGGGACCACACTTGAGGCCCCCCATAACAAGAACGTTGACCACCACTGGTCTACAGGATATGCACATTTCATGGAGAAACACATGATCAAAGTATGGGGAAACTGTATTTCTTTAACCACTTGCCGACCGCCGCCCGACTATATACGGCGGCGGTCAGCCCCTCCCAGGCAAAGTGACATACCGGTACGTCACTAGCCTGGGAGCGAATAGGGGGCGAGCGCGCACCGCCGGAGGCGCGCTCCTGCTCCCGCTCGTACCAGAGGAAGCCGGCGCGTGTGACCGGCGGACCCGATGTCGGGCAGATCGTCGGGCAGAGAGGGAGAAAGGCAGGCGGCTAATGTAAACAAAGTCGCCTGTCATTCTCCCCTGTGTAAAAACACAGATCACTCGGTCCTGCTATGTAGGACCGTTGATCTGTGCTATTACACCACTAGCCACATCCAATGACAGTTAGAAGCACGCCCCTAGGGACACACTTAACCCCTCCCTCTCCAATAAAGTTAACTTCTTCCCTCCCAGTGTCATTTGTACAGTAACAGTGCATATGTATAGCACTGATTACTGTAGTAATGTCACTGGTACCCCCAAAAGTGTCAAAAATGTCAATCAAGGGTCTGATCTGTCCGCCACAATGTCGCAGTACCGCAAAACAAATCGCAGATCGCCGCCATTACGCGTTAAAAAAAAAAACAACAAAAATGACAAAAATCTTTCCCTTAGTTAGTAAACCCAATAACTTTTGCGCAAACCAATCAAAATACGCTTATTGTGATTTTTTTTACCAAACGTAGGTAGCAGAAAACAAATTGGCCAAAAATTTAAAAAAACTTTGATTTTTACATTTTTTTGGGGGGGGGAATTTCATATAAAAAAATGTAAAAAATATTGTTATTTTTGGAAAATTGTCGCTCTTTTTTTGTTTATAGCGCATGATCAAAAAATCGCACAGGTGATCAAATACCACCAAAAGAAAGCTCTGTTTGTGGGAAAAAAAGGACGTCAAATTCGTTTGGGTACAGCGTCGCACGACCGCGCAATTGTCCGTTAAATTCACGCAGTGCCGAATCGCAAAATACCCCCTGGTCAGGAAGGGGGTAAAATCTTCTGGGGCTTAAGTGGTTAAACAAAAAGATGATTAAAAAAAAAAGGAATCATCTTTTACTATTACTGCTCTACAAAGTACTCCTTTGTGAAAGTTTAGATCTACTTCGAGTATAGCAATGCAAGCTTGCAGATTGCAGTAGAAATCACACAAATCTGAACCTAAAGCACATACAAGACACACTATGACACATCTATTTTTGCTCTCTTTGTTCTCAAGATCTTTATACACCTCTACGTGTCATAAGTGCTTTTTCTGCATAATATCACCATCTACTCACATGGCTCTTATGGGGGTTTCTGCCGTGTGTCGGCAGTGTTTCAATAGCTGAGCATTGTTTTTGCATCTCCAGCAAGCAGCTTGAAAAACACATTAGCTGCCTGACCTGGTTTCAGCCAGGTGTGAAAATATTCCATGGCTTGGACTCAGTTCCACCTTTTAATCCCAGGGAGGGCTGCAGAGACAGAGCATTGGACCCTCCAAAGGCAGGCAAGAACCAATAGCCTGGAGGCAAGGGAAAATACAGACGGGAAGTTGTAGGATGGGCTTGTTCTCTTTGCCTTTACTTGTTATATTGACAGCACATTACTTTTATGTAGTTATTATTATTATTACTATTGGTATTTACTATACGAATGATTATAAAGCTGGCAAAAAATCTAAATACTCTGCTAAAATAAATGTATTGGAGCTGAATTACCTGCCAAATGGTTTTTCATTTCTGTCCAGTTCTGATTTACACATCCCTATCACACAGCACTGCCAGCAGGATGGCACCAACTCTGTTATAGTTATTATTATGGTGGTCTCATTCCCCACCTCCTTCTTGCACTTGGACAAAATAGGAACAGCAGCAGATTGATGAGGTAATTTCTCTGCTCAAAACAAAAACAAGGTGGATAAACCACCTATCTCCTGCGCTCAGAAAAGCCGACTCTTTGACTGCTCTGTCCACGGGACGTTCAAAATGGCGTCTTGGATGACTAGGATCCTGCTGCCTAAAAGGACTGGGGCAGTCCAACAATACTGCAAACAAGAAACACAAAGAAAGGCGCATTGACCTAGCGCATTATCCTCAATATGGGCTTTATTGTTAAAACATAAAAATGGCTACTTACAAGCAAAGGTATAAATCAATCACATCGGACTCAAAATCTTGAGTATCGAGAGTTGTCCATACGAATGTCCCTTGTCAGAGCCAGGGCTCTGAGGAAGAGGCGTATGCCTTGAAACGCGTCAGATGTCATCCTAATAGGACAAGGGACATTCGTATGGACTACTCTAGATACTCAAGATTGAGTCCGATGTGATTGATTTATACCTTTACTTGTGAGTAGCCATTTTTATGCTTTAACAATAAAGCCCATATTGAGGATAATGCGCTAGGTCGATGCACCTTTCTTTGTGTTTCTTGTTTGCATTTATCTGCTCACTCTGCTCTTTCCTCCTGTCAAACAACAGTATCTCTCCTGCGCTCGAGTGGTGTGTGGGAAGGTAAATCTTCTGGGTGGTTGTTTTGCACAAATGGAAAGGTCTTGCTGCCCTCCTCAGGACCAACGGTATCCAAAAAGTACTACAAGAAAATGAAAAAAGAAGGGCGCACCGACCTTGTGCATTACCACTAACGTGTTTCGAGGGAGGACCCTCTTGAGTGGCGAGTTTGGCTCTGAGGAAGATGGTCCTCCATCGAAACAAGTAAGCCATACCGGGGTGTGAGGATGCCATCACGCTATCAAGCAGTAGAGAAGTGTTCTGGAAGCAAGCGGTTCCCATTTCCTACATGATTGTACATATCCTATGTTTGTGAGTATATTGTACGCTATCCTTCTTTGATTTTGATAAACTTTTTCAGTGGTAATGCACAAGGTCGGTGTGCCCTTCTCTTGTCGTTTTCTTTCCTCCTGTCAGTTTGTTCCTTGTCAGTACACCTGATTTTACCTGATTAGCTCCTAATACTGCCCCTCCCAGTCTGAGTTCTGCTGTAAACAGGATAACATGAGGCTGATTTCAAATCAAATTAGGGAGTTACATTTACAACAATTAAGCTTTAAAATTATTGAAAGTGATTACCTTGTAAAACAACCCATTCAGTTTAAAATAGAAATGAAAGACAAACAAATTGTGTATAGATTTAAAAAAAAAAAAATTATAAATACCTTTTTTCCCCTTTTTTATAAGTGATCACATACCCTCTGTTCTCAGCTGTGTAAGAGCTGGGGGGGGGGGAAGGAGAAGCAGCAGTACACTGAACTTCCTAGTGAATGGCTGTTCAGGGGGAGTGGGGGGGGGCATGTAAGGAGTGAGGAAAAGTCTGATCATTTGAGGAGAGTACACTGAGTTCCCAGCATCCTACTGTCCAGCATCATCCTGAAAAGTCTTGGATAAGTTGAAACGCGTTGGGTCTTTGGACAAGAACCAATGGGACTGTACTCTGCTGTGCACTAACACTGGCAGGCCCATGCTGTGATGTGCTACATGGGTTTGATTGCTTATGTGGTTGTTTTAACCATTTTTCATTTGAGTCCTACTTTGTGGGGATGTTTTAACTCATGTTAATACATTTATAACTTTTTATTTAACATTGTTCCTATTGATTACATGATTTTTGGCATCACTTAAAGTCCCACCTCTTCCCCTTCTGGCCTATTTGACAATTTTTGTCTATCTATCAGGGACGGATGCCTCCTTTTCATTATTAATATGGCCAACAGTTGCAAATAGTTCCCAGCATAGCTAGAAAACTGACCACAGTGTGTTTTCATGCTTAGTGTGGTCAGGTTTTAGTAAGAAAGCAGAGGGACTGGCAGGAACACCATGGATTTCACACAAAGGAAGCAATACAAAGAGAACATGATCATTTCTCATGCAAGTATATGGTAGAGTAGGAACATATCAGGAATAGGAAATGTTGGGTTTGCATATTTTTTAATGCATTGTAGGCTGGCGATTTTTCTTACCTTGTTATATAGATTCAAAGCACCGAACCATAGCTAAGATTTTTAAAAGGATTGTGTTTTACCTCTCCCTCTATTTATATATAGCTGCTTTGCTCTATGATCATATAGAAAGGTGTTGTTTGTGATACCTTTACCCTTAATCGAGTCCTTCCCACTTGTGTTTCTCCTGCCAATATTTGTCAGGCAGTTTGGGGTTGGCATGCTGTAGATTAGGAATATGGTCATAATGACACATGCCTCCCTGTGAATACTGACCAACCCCTTTCAATTTCCAACTAGAAACACATACAGTACATCTGCTAGAATTAAAGTAGAACTATAGGCAGGACTTTTTTTTAATTTTGGAAAGAGTAAGGGAGGCTTAAAAACTTGTCAGATATTTTTTTTCCGCCATCTGTGTCCGAATTGGGGAGATTTCTCTTCATTTCCTGTCCCATAGCCAAACAGAAAGTGAGAGGAAATCCCTGCAAATTAAGGGAATTTCTTGGGGACCCCCTGGTCACCAAATCCAGTGTCCCCATTGGAAAATTTCCCCTCTATTACTTTTCTGGGGACAACCCAAAATTTGGGATTTTCTTTTACTTGCACTTTCAATGATAATGGTAAACAGGACACACAGAAGGGGTAAATCCCCATAACAGGGGAACAGACAGCAATAAAATCTGACAGGTGTTCTAATCCCTCTCCACTCTACACAAAACAAAAAAAAAAAAGTTTTGCCATTAGTTATACTTTAATTCAAGATTCTCCAAACTGTCTAAACAAAGGGCCAGTTTACTGTCCTTCAGACTTTAGGGGGGGTCGGATTGTGGCCATCGGGAGTACAAAATTATCTATTATTGGTGTCATTGGGAGGAGTTGTGCCCCATCATTGGTGTTTTTGAGAGGAATTGTGCCCCAATCATTGGTGTTATTGGGAGGAATTGTGCCCCATCATTGGTATTATTGAGAGGAATTGTGCCCCATCATTGGTGTTATTGGGAAGAATTGTGCCCCATCATTGGTGTTATTGGAAGGAATTGTGCCCCATCATTGGTATTATTGAGAGGAATTGTGCCCCATCATTGGTATTATTGGGAAGAATTGTGCCCCATCATTGGTATTATTGAGAGGAATTGTGCCCCATCATTGGTATTATTGGGAAGAATTGTGCCCCATCATTGGTGTTATTGGGAAGAATTGTGCCCCATCATTGGCGTTATTGGGAGGAATTGTGCCCCATCATTGGTATTATTGAGAGGAATTGTGCCCCATCATTGGTATTATTGGGAAGAATTGTGCCCCATCATTGGTGTTATTGGGAGGAATTGTGCCCCATCATTGGTGTTATTGGGAGGAATTGTGCCCCATCATTGGTGTTATTGAGAGGAATTGTGCCCCATCATTGGTGTTATTGGGTGGAATTGTGCCCCATCATTGGTGTTATTGGGAGGAATTGTGCCCCATCGTTAGTATAATTTGTGTCATTCATGTCAGTGAATGAAATATTGTCCCAAGGGCCATATAAAAGCAAGCAAAGTGCTGCATCTGGCCTTCAGCCGCAGTTTGGAGACCACTGCTTTGGAAAGATCTAATGCTTCCAGAGAATGGGAAGTCATGGTGTTGATCTAAATGCTGAGGGCCCGGACAGATCAGAGAATATAATGATACAAATGGGTTCCTGGCTCCGTTCTGAGTCTCTGCACGCCAATCAGCAGTTGCTAGAAGATGTTGAGTGCCCGGAACCTACAGATCGGCTTCTGCTGTTAATAATAATAGCAGAAGTGGCCCACCGGTGGCGCACGCGCCCCCTTCAGGTGGAAGTGGAGGATCACGTATATATATACGTGATCTGGCGCACAGCTACCCTCCTGTAGCAGTGAAACTGCTATAGGCCAGTCAGCAAGGGGTTAAAGAAGATAATAACCCTTGTCAAATAAAATAATACTTATTGAAGATTTAAGGAATATTTTAAAGCTAAACAACAGGGAAACAGCTAAACACAAAGATTAAAAACATACAGTATATGAGTGCCAATTTATCCTGCCAAAGGAGTTGTGTTTCTGCCTATCCAGTCCTGGAATATACACAGCTCTGGCACACATTGTAGCCCTGTCTAGCAGATATAAGACCTGCATTTTCTCTGCTGTAGTTTATTAGCACCTACAGGTCTTGTCCCTCTCCAAACCTGTGACTGGACATTGACTGGAGAAGTAGCACACTGGGGAGCCTATCTGTCCACCCAGCATACTTCCCGCACTGCAGAAAATAAATACTAATAATAACTTTGCCCATTGACTTAAATGCAAAAAATCACCAAAATTATGATATTTTTCAAGATCTCCAAATTTTTACAGAAATATTTGCAGACCATCGATTTCACAGATTTCTTCTCTGGCGGTAAGCATTGTGTTAATTAAAACAGCAGACACAAAGTTGTTTCTAATCCTAAAGCTCTTCCATAATTGCTGACAGTATACTGTATGTGTTTAATGTCTTGGCGTCCTGGCCATATGTTGCTTATATTCACTCATAACTTGTTTCCAAATCTGAATACTCTTGCCAAATCCTGAAGTCTAAGGAACAGTTCTATATTTATCTTTGTATTTCTGACACAAGGTTTGGAGCTCAGCTGTTAACTAGAGAAGGAAGGTACCAGTCAATGCCAGGAACTCAAGGGTCCCACTTTTCTGCATTTCGCCAAGACATTTGTCAGCTATCTTAGTAAAGTGCCTCTTGACAAGTGATGTATTTTATACGCGCACCTTGTCTGCCTATCTCTGCCTGTCTCTACTACACATTTAAGAAGTGCCAGGAGGCATTCTGCTGGCATGTTGGCTCTTGAGAGCTGGTTAAAGAAGAATGTGAGTTCTAATACATTATAACCAGTAAAATATGACCCCGCTGGGACATTTCTCTACTCTCTGACTCTTCTACTGGAAAAAAAAACGATGCTTGTGAGCAACAGACATCTCTAATGGTACTAATTTAAAGCAATGCATAGTTATTATTGTGAACTCTATTGCAGATTCTTATCCTTTTCTTTTCCAAAAAAGACAATTTTTGCATGACCCTAGGAACCCTGCGAATGGCAGACTCTGAATCCAGTATATATGCACACACACTATATTATATACCCTGCTCATAAAAATTAAAGGAACACTTTGAAAACACATCAGATCTCAATGGGGAAAAATATCATGCTGGATATCTTTACTGATATGGACTGGGTAATATGTTAGGAATGAAAGGATGCCACATTGTTTGGTGGAAATGAAAATGATCAACCTACAGAGGGCTGAATTCAAAGACACCCCAAAAATCAAAGTGAAAAAATGATGAAGCAGGCTAGTCCATGGAAGGGTTTGGTCACCCTGCCATAGCAGTTAAAGTCAGTTAACCCTACACTACACTACAGTCACCCTGACACTTAACACTTTCCCTACAGAAACTAGATTATTAAATCTAACTATAGTGGAAAATAGTACCCTAACTACACTAGATATCCCTTTCCTCACACTAATAATTGCTAAATGACACTTTTGAAGCAGGAGTAACAGAACTGCTTCCACTCTCTTCCACATCCCTCTATTACAATGTTAGAGATTTGGCGGGGCTATCTTATATACTGGGGGGCGTATTCACTACTGATTGGCCTCTGGACCCCCTAGTCACTCCAATCACATTCCTAGCATCCTCCTGCCCCCTCAATTGGCTTATACTGATGGTTCTGGTCCAATCACAGGCTTTTAAAGCCCAGTTCCTGTCCCATTGCATTTTGGTCGGTTCTGGTTGCCGGATTCCAAACTTTTTCAGCAAAAAGTTCGGAATTCGGCCGAATTTCGAACAGTCAATGTTCGGGTCGAACCGATGGTCGACCCGAACCGTTCGATCATCCCTACCCTCCACCCTCCTCTCCTGTACATACTGCCTACTGTCATGCCGTCTGCACTCCTCTCCTGTACATACTGCCCACTGTCATACCCTCTGCACTCCACTCCTGTACATACTGTCCACTGTCATGCTCTCCACACTCCCCTCCTGTACATACTGCCCACTGTCATACCATCCACCCTCCTCTCCTATACATACTGCCTACTGTCGTGCCCTTCGCACTCCTCTCCTGTACATACTGCCCACTGTAATACCCTCTGCACTCCTCTCCTGGACATACTGTCCACTGTCATAACCTCCGCACTCCTCTCCTGTACATACTGTCCACTGTTGTACCCTCTGCCCTCCTCTCCTGGACATACTGTTGACTGTTGTACCCTCTGCACTCCTCTTCTGTACATACTGTCCACTGTTGTACCCTCTGCACTCCTCTCCTGGACATACTGCCCACTGTCATACCCTCTGCCCTCCTCTCCTGTACATACTACCCACTGTCATACCCTCCGCACTCCTCTCCTGTACATACTGTCCACTGTTGTACCCTCTGCACTCCTCTCCTGGACATACTGTCGACTGTTCTACCCTCTGCACTCCTCTCCTGTACATACTGCCCACAGTTGTACCCTCTGCACTCCTCTCCTGGACATACTGTCCACTGTTGTACCCTCTGCACTCCTCTTCTGTACATACTGCCCACTGTTGTACCCTCTGCACTCCTCTCCTGGACATACTGTCCACTGTTGTACCCTCTGCACTCCTCTCCTGGACATACTGCCCACTGTCATACCCTCTGCCCTCCTCTCCTGTACATACTGCCCACTGTCATACCCTCCGCCCTCCTCTCCTGTACATACTGCCTACTGTTGTGCCCTCCACACTCCTCTTCTGTACCTACTATCCACTGTTGTACCCTCTGCACTCCTCTCCTGTACATACTGTCCACTGTTGTACCCTCTGCACTCCTCTCTTGTACATACTGTCCACTGTTTTACCCTCTGCACTCCTCTTCTGTACATACTGCCCTCTGTTGTACCCTCTGCACACCTCTCCTAGACATACTGTCCAATGTTTTACCCTCTGCACTCCTCTCCTGGACATACTGCCCACTGTCATACCCTCTGCCCTCCTCTCCTGTACACACTGCCCACTGTCATACCCTCCGCCCTCCTCTCCTGTACATACTGCCTACTGTTCTGCCCTCCACACTCCCCTCCTGTACCTACTATCCACTGTTGTACCCTCTGCACTCCTCTCCTGTACATACTGCCCACTGTTGTACCCTCTGCACTCCTCTCCTGTCTATACTGCCCACTGTTGTACCCTCTGCACTCCTTCCTGTACATATTGCCCTCTGTTGTTCTCCCCCCCCCCCCCCCCCCCCACACACACACACAAACACACTCCTCTCCTGTACATCCTGAATGTATCCTCAGTCCCTTTCTCTATCTCAAAATTGAGACTTCTGTCTGTTTAGACCCCTGATATTTCACCAAAGCTTTCATTAGCTACTTTTTCTTTACACTGACGGTTGGTTTAGAATACAAACGATAAAAGGGTGGTGGAGGGACACATCGTAGAACGATAAAGATTTGGTCAAGGACTTGAGTTGAAAATTGTTTAATCCCCTCTAAGAAACCAGAGTTTGCTGTTAGGAAGCACAGGAAGGTAACTAGCAGCTGCTGCTCCATGTGTGTGTCTGTAGCTTCTTTTTGTGCTCCATCCCACGCTGTGCTGTTATACTACCTTCACCTGCAGCTCAACGACTCTTTTAGAATCTAAACTTGACTTTCAAATATTACTGGCTGACCGAAATGTTTAATCAGGGCACCTCGAAACAAGAAACTGTTAAAACCAAAGTAAACACACATCAAAAAGTCACACAGGTTGGCAGCGAGACTGAAGAGAATCTGAACCCTCACCGAAGCAAACCGTTAACTCCTTCACTGCTGGAGTGGACATCAATGCATTATTTTGCAAGGCGTTGTAGGCCTCTCCAGCACTGAATGGGTTAAGCTACCCCGGTCACCACATTCTGAGGATTCGCTGTTTTTTTTTTTTATCTTCACATCCTTTTTTTTTTTTTTGATTTTTGATCTCTGGCCTGTCTGTGGAGATCCTCGTTCCATTAACTCCGGCTGCCTGTAGTTCTCATCACTCTCCGTACAAGTGGGAGTTATTTGATGTGTCTGCAATCACTCACCAGGAAATTCTCTCACACCCTGTAGGACAATAAGAAGAGAGTTAATGCTGCGAAGGGTGAAGGACTTTTATTTAGACCTATGACAAACTACCCAATTATTTCAGACTCAGGCCTCCGTCCACTTGGAGCTGACAAGAGTGAATCATTTCCCCCTCAATGCTGAGGAAGTCATCATGTAACAAGTTATAGAACATCATGCAGATGCTGAATGATTCTTCAATGGAACGTCTCGCACTGGGATGCTGCAATCAGAAAGCAGCAAGTTCATTTTCCACTGGAATATAATTACGGACTGTTACCGCTGTGCAAAATAGTTCATCCGTCAATGTGATACCATTCTTTTGTGTTAAGGAATGACTCCCAGTTTTATGGTTAACTGTGTGAAGTATGAACTTTGCTGAAGAACTCAACTGTTGAAAATCGAAAAAGATAACACTGTCTTCTACACATTGCATGGTTATTTGGACTGAAAGTCATATGACACTGACTACCCAGGAGACAATGACTCCATATTCATGCCCATCTTGTTATTAGCAATCTCATTTTGTCCTGTTCTTCTGTGCATAGCCTCTCCACCATACCACAATTGCCATTATGCCATATATAATGCTTGTTAAGCTGAATGCATATAATAATATTGCATGTTCTTTAGCAAAAGTGTAGGAAAACTTTACACCAGTTTACAAGTATAACATATTACAAACTACACAACAATGTAAATCACTAAATGGCAATCTAAAAAAAAATAGTTATGTAAAGCCCTTATTCTTACTGAATGTAATGGGAAACGTAGTTGAAACATCAGTGCTTCTATTGTGAACATTGAAGAAAATTTTCTCCACAAAACCTGCAGCTACAGAGGTGAATGGGGGCTTGTTTTAAAATTAGTGATAGACCGATATAGTTTTTTTAATGCCGATACCGAAACCGATATTTTGGTCATCGGATATCGGTATCGGCCGATATTTTCAGACATGTAAAATACTTTTTATTTTTTATTTTTTACCCAGTACTCCTTGTGGAGGGATCTTGGGGTCTAAAAGACCCCAAACCCCTCCACGGCACTGAAAAGCATTCAAAACTCCAAGTTTGGCTGTTTTAAATGCTGTCAGTTTTTTTAATGTGGCGCCAAGTGCCTAGAAGTGATGTCATGACATCACTTTCGGATTTTTTACATGGAGACCCGATCAGAGCCGAATGCGGCTTTGATCGGGTCTTCTGTTCGGCGGCCATGCAGATAGGATGCCCGGGTCTCCCGGTGGGACGGGAGACCCTGGTGAGCCGCGGAAGGCAGCGGGAGGGGGAGGAAACGTCCCCTCCCGCTCCTTGTAATGACAGCCGAGTGGCTGCATCGGTTGTCATTACAAGACAGCCGACCGTCGGCTATGGACGCCAGTACCGGGGTGATGCCTCTAGCTGCAGGCATCACTCCGGTACAAGCACTTTCCCGAAATATCGGCAATATCTGTAACCTCAGGGGCTGATTCCAATATATCGGGGAAAGTGCATATCGGCCCCCGATATATCGGTGGTGCCGATAATCGGTCGATCCCTATTTAAAAAATTTTACTATGTGCTCAAAAAGTATGTTAATACTTTAAGTAAATAGTCTGAGCACAGGGTAATTTAAAAAAGTTTATTATAGAGATCTGGACCAACAATCAACTTAAGGCCACAATCCATTGATGCACCCTACTTGCAACTAATCTTTAAAAACCATGTCTACCTACAACCCAACCTGATCTGTAGACCCTGTAAACTGCTATTGCAAAAGAGAACTGAAGCAGAGAGACTGCCAAGCAGAAAGAGAATGCCCAGACTGCCAAAAATATACACCATTATGGCAGAGACATTGCTACTAGGGAGACTACCTTTAAAAGGTACTTACTTTAATGGCTCAGTGCAAAGGTGTGCTCACATCTTTCACTGCAGAGTTATGCAGGGAAAAGCTGAGGGATAGCTCAGTTTTGTTTCTCCATGCCTTCAAAATGTATTAACTTATTAACTTTGATATGTGATTATCAGTCACAGGGAATGCATCAGGGAGTCTGATAGACGGACCTTCAGCCCAATAATGATAGAGATGATGGCAATTCTTCTGCATGCTCTTTGCAGTTAAAGTATACGTATGTAAACCTATTCACTAAAATGTTATATAAGCTTTATTGTATTAAAGGAATCTCAAAAGTTATTTTCAATCATTTTAAATCTGAAGCAGTCATTAAAATAATAGCTGGCAAAACTTTCAAAAAAAAGGCCCTTGTTCAGCATCTTCCTGTTATTGGATAAAAATTCTCTGCCCTAATCTCCCAATTGTGCTCCTGCATTATCATTCAGTAACATGCACTTCCAATAGACTTATAGTAGGCTTTACACACAACGCACAGGCATGGCCCACTGTTGTCACCATAAGGGAACCCGCCTTGAAAAATACCATGCAGCCAGTGGATGTGCTAGGTGGCAGAAGATGAGTAACACTGAGATGCAACCAAAGATGTAAAAAAAAGTAAAAGCAAGTATTTTATGAAAAAAAGTAATTGTTTTCGGTGAACAGTGCTCGAGCTAAGTAACTGACATGCATTAGGGTTTACATCTACTTCTAAGTAAATGCCACTCTAGAGAGTTCCTCTTCCATCTGAACTACACCCAGAACATTGACTCCACAACTTAAACTTTTTCTTCCATAACCAGTCTAAAACCACTCTCCACATTGGATAACCAAAGTTATCAAAACCAATGCAACACTCATAGCTCATATCTAAGCCAACCGGAGATGAGATTTAGAAAGACACAAGGCCTTGGTACAAAGAATACACCTTTAATATTGAGGTTTTATACATTGGTTAAATACAGTAAGAATTATGCCTAAACCCCAATGCAAGCAAAAATCATTTACAAAGCTCTAAAACCCTTTTACCCTGATCTTAAAATTCCAAGATCATAAATATATGGTACAGTGTTATTTTCACGCCCTTAGTGGTTGTTTCTAAGTTCGTTTCAAACATTGAAAAAAAAAAAAACACTTTTATTTGTAAAAATGGGTCCACTCATGAGTATACTTGCCCCCGTTTCGACTATGTCTATCCTCCAATAGTGGACTAACAGACGTCAGCTGTGGGTAAAGAAAATGAAGCTCTCAAGGGCAAGACCTAAAATTTGTTCTTTGTGGGAGCTTTTAGGTCTTTCACACATATATATGAGAAAATGTTATTTTATATGTAATGAAGGTTGTTATTCAAATTTACTGGCCCTTTAACATTAATATTTCACCCCCTGTACACATTGAGATGATTCAATAACTTTAATATTGAATAAGTAATCTGCAACAGTTGCACAAGTTCACATTACTTAAGACAGGGTCAAATAGGGCCCATCTCATGTTACTGGCGAGAGTGCAATTAGCTTGATCGAGCAAAAGAGAACTGTCAAAGCGCCTTAATTTGAGCATTCATCATGCTGCAACATCCCATGAGATGCTGGAGACTCAGCCTTTTCAATAATGGTCAATTTACAGAAGACATGTTCTTTATTTTTCAAGGGAATATGCTGTTTTCAAAGATTTTGTTTCCTAGCTTTTTTTTCTCTTCTACGTTATATATGTAAATGATCGGCTTTGAGGGTCAGTCTATCCAAATATTATATTTTAGTTAGCTGGAGTTTGGTAGGTTGAGTCAGCTCTCCTTGTTGCATATCTTGGATACCCCAAAAACAAGATTGTCTTGTCATAATATCTGACCATTCTTGTCAGGGAGCCTTGGGTGTTCTCGCCAACCTTTGTGTGTTCCAGCACTACTTTTTGCAATATCCATAATTTGAAATAAAAAGGAACTCACACATTCTGTCATAGTACAATTGGTTCAGTAGGCCTAGAGCTTATGAGAAGGGTAATTAAAAATGACCTGGTCTCCATGAACATCACTCCTTTCCCAATAAATTAAAAACAAAACAAATGACAAAGTAATGAAATATTAATTGCTATAGCATCCTCTAATTAACAAAACTGTTTAAATAACAATATATACTGGTTTGGAGACAATCACTCGGTTGACCACAGATGCAGCATAATAGGAGACGCTGTACCTAAGATGGGTCCCTACCCAATTTTCAATTTCGACCAGAATAACTGCATTCAAGTACCTTACAACCCCTCTAGACTTATGACTCTCATAAAGGCCAATAAAATCAGGTTTACATAATGTTTACTCTACTTCATTACTCCAAATGGAAATTCTACTTCACTACTCCTCCAGACCACCCCTAAAGTTCCTCCTGGTGCTTTTCAGCTCTGCCGATCAAGTAGGTATCACCTCTCCATACTTTGCTTCCTGAGCTGCTCAACCCCTTTGTTTGCCAATCCTATTTAAACCCAGTCATGTAGACCCTTGTTCTATCACTTCTTGTCCTTTACTCCAGGACAATAAAAAGGAGGACCTAACTCGATTCCAATGGGGGGTTGGGTGGCAGTCTGAAACTTTATATTATACATTCATACAGACAGTGAAAACATCATCTGAGGAGGACTGTGTGCCACCCCTGACAGCCCTTCTACTCTAGGTCACAGTCAATTTTGGCTATGCAGAAATCAGACCATGAGCAAATGGGGATTTCTACATGCAGCTGGACTGAAGGTAAGGAGGAGGCACACTGGGCTCCAGTTATTGTCACTACTATTGCTCTTGCTATTGCCAGGGTATTGTCACAACTGCCCATTCGTTGCCCGCATAGTGCAATGCTTGCCTATTTTTTACCCCCATAGTGTCAAATGTTATTATGATATATTGTTTGTAGCCAATTGTATTGTGAACAATTAAACATGGTTAGTAAGATGCTAATACATACAAATCCTACAGATGGGGGATAAAAATGAATTGTGCATAGATGGTCCATTTATGTGTCCATATTGCTGTAGCCACAAAAAAAAAAAGTCCACCTAACCAGGGCTGGCCTTCAAGAGGGGGGGGGGGGGGAGTAGAAGCTGCTTCCCCAAGACATTTAAAAAAACAGAAAGACGAGGCACCACTGAGTGTAGACTGTAAGTAAAATGTATTCCAAATAAAGAGTAAAACTCACATGATAGTGCATGTTACAAAGCTTTTCAGGTATTTCTCATTACCCAGGGGATGTCCAGAGGAGTGGGGGCGGTAATGGCCATGCTGGTGCGGTATCACTTGGTTTTTAAAGATTAGCTTTGTAACATTCATTATCATGTGAGTTTTACTCTTTATTTGGAATACATTTTACTTACAGTCTACACTCAGAGGCGCCTCTTCTTTCTGTGTTTTTTTTAATTGTATTGTGAAATTTGCCAGTTTTTTGTCTACCCATTGCCATGTCAGTATATGGTTGTTTAGAAGACATATTACTATAATTTAATCCCCGTCAGGCATGTCAAACCACACTGACATTATCCCTTTTTTTACCTATTAACCCTTTCAATTAAATCAACATGATCAATGTGGGGTCCAATAAGAATGTCTGTTTATTGTTTCAGTAATGTGAAACTTAATTTTTTGGCAACAGCTCTAGTTCTCTTCTTTTGGTATTGTTATCTGCAGCCTTTCTGGGCTGATAATATTCATCACCCACCATCACTGACCTCCTGGATCAAACTTTCTGCTAAAAAATGACCTGCCTATAAGATTTCGCCCAAACCTGTCCTAAAAATTATGCCTTGTTTCCACTGAGCGTTACGGTTCGGTACAGTTCAGTACGGTTCGGAACGGTACACCTTGATCAGGCTTGCGTTTCCACCGCCAACAGTACCTCAGCTCAACATTACCTCAACAGTGGAGCTCCACCCTGTTGGTACGGTACTAATGTGCTTGGTACCCCAACGAAAGGGTCCCAAAAAAGTGGTACGGTATGGTTCGGAATTAGGGTACCATTCACAACTTTTGACAATGGAAATGGCAAAAATTGGTCCCGTACCGAACCGTACCGCTCAGTGAAAACGAGGCATTATTAGTTTCTGGAGAGTAAGGGGAGGAAGACCTTTGAGTGGCCATCATCTGACGTGCTAAGCATAAACTAGCCAATCAAAATCTGCATAAACACTGGTTTGGGGCTGGGGTCATTTAGGATATGTGATAACACGAACACCTGAAACCATTACAACATGCCTGTAGATTCTGAGTGCAATAGAAAGAAAGGGTGAATGCATTACATATAAACACCTAATCTCTTCTAAAGGAAAAAACATTGCAGTCTGTCTTTGTGTGAGATAGTGTAGGTGTTGGTGATTGCTTGTGCCTGGTTTGCAGTTCCCCAGACTCAGCAGAACATGAAAAGTGAAATAGCCCAGGCCACTTATTGCGATGACATCAGCAAGTCAAGATTATCATTATAAGGAGGATTGATATGTGCATTATAAAAATGCTTCCCAGTTATCCAACGTGTGCACAGGAAGCAACTATCGGAGAATTCCCTGCAATCATCAGTAATTGGTAGCGTGTTGAAATTAGATAGACGTTGGTTTAAAGCTAGTGTCACATTACGCTTCTTGTCCTGCTGACGTTCCCTTCTCAGGCTGACATGAAGAAGAAGATTCATGCATGTTATTTGGTTTTACCCAACTGTACTTTAGGTAATGTTACCTTCTAAGTGATTACCTTAGGATCTAGGTGGAAAGTGTCAAAATGTTACAGCTTCTAACCACTTAAACACCGGAAGGTTTTAGCCCCTTAATGACCAGGCCATTTTTTGCAAAACAGCACTGACAATTGCGCAGTCGTGCGACGCTGTACCCAAATAAAATCGATGTCCTTTTCACCTTTGCATTTTTTTTTTTGCGCCATAAACACAAAAATAGCGACAATTTAAAAATATATATATATATATATATATATATATATATATATTTTTTTTTTTTTTTACTTTCTGCTATAAAACACATCCAAAAAAAAAATGTAAAATATCAAATTTCTTCATCAATTTAGGCCAATGTGTATTCTGCTACATATTTTTGGTAAAGAAAAAAATCTCCTTAAGCGTATATTGATTAGTTTGACCACCGTTCTGCCTCTCTCGGGAACGATTGCGGGTGGCCAGCGAACATTGGGTCCACCAGACCCGCTGATTGGCTCCCCCTCTGTCCAATCAGCGTGCGATCGCTCCTCCGGCGGTGTGCGCGCGCCCCCTAGTGAGTATTGCAATAGAGCCAACCTGCCGCAGTACATGTACGTTAGGGGGTCGGGCATTGGTTAAGGCAAAGACAATGACAATGATGATGTAATGGTAAATATACACTGCTGCTTGTCTTGAAATTATCAACTTTATACTCAAAAACTTCATACAAATAATGATTTGTATAAAGTGGTTGTGTCTTGTTTATTACAAGATTGTAATGTCTGAATGTATTTTCCTGTTTTTCATTTATAAAATATATATATTATATTTTTTATTTTTTCTTCATGTGGATTTTTATTATATTATGTTATATACTGTATCTGCATATGGGCAGCATGAATATTAAAGTGATTGTAAGGCCTCATGCACACTGGTTTCTTGTAAACACTGTTTATCCTGAGACAAAAAACAAGGGGTAGTAGGGGCCAAGAGAGGACCCAAGAAAGCGGGACTATACCGGCATAACTGCTGGTTGCAGGAATACAAATACGACACTCATATATGTATAAAAAATATATTCATTTTATTACAAAAAAATAAAAAAACATGACAACAAGACATACAGTACATAAAAGATATACCGGTCCGTGTGTGTATGATAACTGTGTACCAAAAATACCACACTACTGGATCCTAATATATATTTTGCAGACTATTGGTCCCTGGATAAGCCGACGCGTTTCACATTCATTGCTTCATCAGGGCATTGCCAAGACCAAATAGGTACTGCACTCAAAATAGGACGGACAAGATGAAGGGATATCTCCTCTGCAGGCGCCAGGAGGCCAATATATGTGGATCATAAAGGTGGTGGTATAATATTAGCATAGGCACAAAAGCCTAATATAGATGATATTATATATATATCTGTATGGATAAAAATACCATATGGGATATAATAGGGGATGTATTTACCTCCTTCAGTAAAAACAATAGCCAGATCCCAGAATTTGGTAGCTGTATAATCCACAATACAAATGGAAAATTCCCATCTAAACACAGAGATCCATAAGAGCTGATAGTTCACAGAAATATGGCCCAATGATCTCGCTGCATAGTATGATGGAATGGATCCATTCCATCCAGCGCGACTTGCACGGACTTCATATAATGAATGTCAATGCAAGTCGCTCCGATGTCACCCCGAAGTAGTACAGGAACTACGTTCTAATTCGGAGCGACTTGAGTCGCTCCTATTAGAACGGTTCCCGTAGCACTGCATGGACCACGACTTGTCAGGCTGACCAGTCGCCTGACAAGTCACAGTAGTGTGAATGGGCACTTAAAGAAAGCTCTATTTGTGTAAAAAAAAATGATAAAAATGTAATATAGGTACAATGTAGCATTAGTGCGCAATTGTCATTCAAAGTGTGACATTGCTGAAAGCTGAAAATTGGCCTGGGCAGGAAGGGGGTATATGTGCCCAGTAAGTAAGTGGTTAAATATATCCCACAATAACCACAAAGGAAATAAATCGACTTTGTCTGCACCAAATGTCTTTGCATACCCTATTTATATGTAGCACCCTGCTAGATAGGTTCTAGGGAAAGGCATTGTTAGCTCCGTCTGCTTATCAGGGGAGCCTAATTGTTAATTCTGCCTGTTACATGTGTCCAGGGTGTGATTCATCTGGTCTGAGGGAGTGTCCCCACTGTATCCAATAGGGGAGTCTGTTGGACAGTGGAGGAAACCCAGCCAATGACACACTGGCTTTTGTGGCTGTCCCAGTGGGTGGGAACAAGAGTGGTGCATCCTGGGAAAGGTGATAAAAGCCGAGGGCACATGTGACAGGGCGTCTTTTGGCCTGAAGCCATGTCCCGGGAGGAGGGTGACGGCTGTCTCTCCTCCTGTTTGCTGAGGAAGGTGGTCACAGGCAGTCGGCCTAGTGAACCAGTGGTGTGGCTGAACCCAGAGGCCCAGTGCAACTGACTGTGGAGGTGAAGGTAGAGCAACTCTGGAAAAACAGTGTCCGTGAGTACAGGGAAGCTTGCCAAAGGACATGAGTGGCGTTTTTGGCTCAGAGGAAGAGGGCCCTCCCTCGAAACACGTAAGCCAAATCAGGTTTTGAGGACGCTATCACGCTACCCAGCAGTAGAGAAGTGTTCTGGAAGCGAGCGGTGCCCATTCCCTACATGCTTGTTCATATGCTACATTTGTGAGTATATTGTATGCTACCCTTCCTTGATTTTAATAAACTTTTAAGTGGTAATGCACAAGGTCGGTGCGCCCGTCTCTTGTTGTTTTGTTTTAAGTTTGCCAAAGGGTCTGCCCAGGAAAGGGACCACTCCAGTGGCTAGAGTCAGCGGACGGGTGTCAGCACACAGGTAGTGATAGTAAAGGGGGTGCCAAGCTGTTAACCCTGAAGAGAATAATCAAACAGGAACAGTTTACTTATCTTCACTTCTGTGGCAAGGTGAAGCAGAGGCCTTGCCGCATACTCTACAGATAGATCCCACTCATCCCTTCTCCCATCCAAGTTCTAAAATAAAATACAAAAAAACAAATCCCCTGGAATGTTTATTACCTGAGCCAAGCGTTAAAGTGATAAGATTTTACAGACTATTGCTATGAGTAACCCAGGGGAATCCAATCTCAGCAGCTCCCTAGGGGGCAGTGCTACATATACCTAAAAGTAATGGTGTCATCATCGTTGTGCTGTGAATAGGCTGTGAAGAGAGAACAGTTGTGGGAGGGAATCAGTAGGCCCCACCCACTACAGACTGCCTATAGAAAACTACAGGGGGCGGAGACAAGACCAGTCACCCTGCACAAGGAGAGGGAGCAGCAGTGACCAGTCTTTATTTCCACAAGCACCTGCATAGAGGTAAAGTTTCACAGTGGACTATGAACAGATCTGGACGAAATACACAAAGCAGAACAAGATGAAAATAAGAATACACCTGACTCTTGTATTTAGTCAATATTTGCTTATCCCACGGTTCAGTTTTATTAATCTAGAATTAATATTTACCTAAACTTCACAATAGTACACCTTTAGAGCCCCCTTGCCCATAGGGTCATTTTGTGCATCACTCTGCCAGTGATCTGTAACTGACCATTAATAGTCTTTATACATTAACGTTCTTGAGAGCTTATTGCAAATGTTTGTGTCACTGCACTATACCCCATTCAGAGAGGGAAGTAAAAGGGTCTAGCTAGCCATCGCTGTCAGAATCTCCAAAATTAGAGACCTTTTTTTTCAGTCCCATTACTCCCACTGATCGCCCCCTCTGCATAATGCAGACAATTATTGAGATTAAGCTGCGCAACAATTATGCTCTTTTAAACTCGTGCCAGGACATCAAGCCAAAAGCTGCGGCACAGAGGAAACAGCACGACAGATAGTGTGCGGCACAAGGGGAATTTCTGTGCGCTCTGCATGTGAAGTAGCCCTGACAGCGGCAAGAGTAAACATCGCGGTGTACTCTCCCAGCACCTTCATAATGTTCTGCATTCTTAAAGCCCGTGGACGTGCTAATTAAATATGAAGCTTAGTTACATTAGACAGAACCATTAGTTCTGTATAAAGGATGTTTTGCACAAGTAGTCACGCTGGGCAAGCAATACACTCCGAGGGCTAAGTATGTATAGAAAACTCCACAATAAATTAAAAAAAAAAAAAAAGGTACAAAAGGCAGTTCAAATCCTGAAACAATAGGGTTTCTTTACGAAAGGCAAATAGACTGTGCACTTTGTAAAGTGAAGTTGCACTCTACAAGATCAGTTGCTCCAGAGCTTAGTAAAGAGGGGAAGCTCTGCTGACTTCCATCATCCAATCATGTGCAAGCAAAAATGCTATTTTTTTTAGTTTCCTTGCATATGATTGGGTATTCTTTGCATTTACCCCATTTACTAAGCTCTGGAGTAACTGCACTTTGCAAAGTGCACAGTCTATATACCTTTAGTTAATCAACCCCATTGTCTAACTTAGAGTTCAGCGGCCGGGCTTAGTCTGACAGTTATTAGACAGTGTGCTAACTGCCTGAGCTTATACACTGTCTACAAGCTTCTGAGTGTGCATAACATTCCACCATTACAATCAATACTTATATTTATGTACTAGTCTTCACACAATGTATAATTTTGAGTAACATTTCTTGTTAAAAGTAATTTGTTTATGTGACATGAATCAATGAATTAACAGTTTAGATAATTGACACCAAGGTCCCTTTCACACTTGTGCGACCTGAAAGCGACTTTGACGCGACTTGAAGCAATACCTGTGTAATTTTGGGGTCTACGGAGCTCAAGTCGCATCAAAGTCAGACCATAGTAGTGCAGGGACTACGCTGAAGTTGCTGCGACTTGAAATCGCACAGATATGAGCGGTACTCATTGGAAATCATGGGGTACGACTTGCCATGCGAAGTGTAAAAGGGGCCTAACAGTGTACCGGCTTTCTTCAATAAAGTATAACCAAACTCACCCTCATGATGTCTGAATGTGTTTGGTTGTTATAGATTAGATTAAAGCGGAGTTCCACCCAAAAGTGGAACTTCTGCTTTAAGGCCTCCTGTCCCCCTGACATGCCAAATTTTTTTGGGGGGGAGCGGGTACCTAGATTTGACAGGTACCCGCTCCCACTTCTGCTTGGGCTGCCTAGGTGGCTTGAGTAGAAGTTCTCCTCTCCCCTTCCCTCCCTGCAACCTTCCGGGACACGTCAGGGGTAACAGAAGATTGTACATTCACTCAGGACATGCAGTGCGCACACAGCATGTCACAGCCGGGTGCCCACACTAGAGATGCTGGCGCCATGGGGAGAAGAGAGAGAGAACCGAGGCTCCCGCCGGCCGCATTGCTGGACCGTGAGTCAGGTGAGTGTACACTTTTTGTAGCTGCTGACTTTTCATAAACACCAAAACGAGTGGAACCTTGCTTTAGGAATGTAGTAATTTTATTGAATAGCTAAACACACACATATATATATATATATATACACATATCCACAGCTTAAACCCCCAGTCCACAATCACCTCTGCACCCCCAACCACAGCTTATCTCTCCCCCCTCTACATTTTACTTCTCCACCCCTATTTACTACTCAACCCAATCTACAGCACTCAACCTCTGAGCCCCCAGCTTCTCCCCCTCAACTCTCCTAACTCTGTAGAAATCCCCCTGCCCATAGCTCTCACTTTGCATATTGTATAACCCCCCCCCCCCCTCCCCTTAACTCCAACCTTGTTAGAACATCCATAACTTCACAGTCTCTTTGCAGACTCTAACAGGTTTTCTTCAAAGATTTCCCTGTATTTGGCTCCATCTCTCTTCACATCAACTCTGACCAGCTTCCCTGTCCCTGCTGAAGAAAAGCATCCCCACAACATGATGCTCCCTCCACCATGTTTCACAGTGGGAATGGTGTGTTCAGGGATGATGTGCAATGTTAGTTTTCTGCCACACATAGCGTTTTACTTTTAGGCCAAAAAGTAAAATGTTGGTTTTGTGACCAGAGCACCTTCTTCCACATTTTGCTGTGTCCCCCACATGGCTTCTCACAAACTGCAAACATGAATTCATATGGCTTCCCTTCAATAATGGCTTTCTTCTTGCCACTCTTCCATAAAGGCCAGATTTGTGTAGTGCAAAAAACTAATAGTTGTCCTGTGGACAGATTTTCCCACCTGAGCTGTGGATATCTGCAGCTCCTCCAGAGTTACCATGAGCCTCTTGGCTTCTTCTTTGATTATTGCTCTTCTTAACCGGTCTGTCAGTTTAGGTGGACATCCATGTCTGGGTAGGTTTGCAGTTATGCCATACTCTTTCTATTTTCAGGTGATGGATTGATCAGTTCTCTGTGAGATGTTCAAAGCTTAGGATATTTTTTTTTTATAACCTAACCCTGCTTTAAACTTCTCCACAACTTTATCCCTGACCTATCTGGTGTGTTCCTTGGCCTTCATGATGCTGTTTGTTCACTAAGGTTCTCTAACAAACCTCTGAGAGATTTACAGAACAGCTGTATTTACATTAACTACTTGCCGCCCGCCCGCCGTCAATTGACGGCGGAGCGGTGCGACCATTATCCTGGGAAGACGTCATATGACGTAATCCCAGGAATGCAGGGCAGGCGCACGATCACCTGCGTGCCGCCCTGCACTGCCGGTGTCGGGGTGTCCCCGGGACACCCCCCGTCACCGGCAGGGGGGAAACAGCCAATGGGCGTGGCTGTTTCCCACGTGATCGGCTGTGTTCCAATGACACAGCCGATCACAATGGAGGCGCCCGGGAGATGACCGCGCATGCGCGATCGGGAGCGCGCAGCGCGGTCATGTCGGTGGCACTGTGTTCCGTAGGAACACAGCTGTCACCGGCAGTAGTAAACAGTCACTGACAGTGACTGTTTACTATGTGATCGGCTGTGAATCCATTCACAGCCGATCACAAAATGTAAACAAAGAGCAGTAACTGACTGTTACTAGCTCTTCTCCCCTCATACAGTTTCCAGTATGAGGGGAGAAGAGCTAGAAATAGTGAGTTACTGCTCTGTGTACCTGTCAAATGTAAAATCACACTAATAAAGGTCCCCACACAGTCCTCAGCCCCCCCCCCCATGTCACCTGTCACCCAACAGTCACCTCATCAGTGCCCAGAAATTGACACCCATAACGTTCACATGTGAGCGCAGCGATCGCGGTCACCAGAGACTGCCATCAGTACCGCCGTGCACCATCGCCCGTCACCTGTCACCCATCAGTGACCATCGCCCGTCACCTGTCACCCCATCAATCACCGTCACCTGTCACCCCATCAGTCATCGTCACCTGTCACCCCATCAGTCATCGTCACCTGTCACCCTATCAATCATCGTCACTTGACACCCCATCAGTGATCGTCACTTGTCACCCCATCAATCATCGTCACATGTCACCCCGTCAGTGATTGTCATCTGTCACCCCATCAATCATCGTCACTTGTCACCTCATCAATCATCGTCACCTGTCACCTCATCAATCATCATCACCTGTCACCTCATCAATCATCGTCACCTGTCACCCCATCAGTCATCTTCACCTGTCACCCCATCAGTCATTGTCACCTGTCACCCCATCAATCATTGTCACCTGTCACCCCATCAGTCATCGTCACCTGTCACCCCATCAGTCATCGTCACCTGTTTGCCATATGCATGCAATCACTTACTGACCGCCTAACGACTATATGCATCGGCCATTAAAAGCTAAATACTGGGGTTATGGCAGCAGATAGCCAGACTTGTATAAAGTACTCGAAATTTCTACTTGAGTAAAAGTACATGTGCTCGATCAAAAAGTGACTTGAGTAGAAGTGGAAGTGCTCACAGAAAAAGTTACTTAAGTAGAAGTACTAAAGTATTCAACATTTTTTTTACTTAAGTATTGCAAGTAGTTTTTTCAAAAAATTTGCTACTTAAGTACTAAAAGTAAAAAGTACCAGTAGTTTTGAAAAAAAATTTCTACTCAAGTACTGAAAGTAGAAGTACAAGTACTGTGTTATGTAGTTATTAAAGAAAGAAGTCAAAAGTTTGAACATCATATTGTTTTTTATTATTTCAAATGATTTATTCAAATGATTAACCTGTGTTTGTTAGTAGTTTCTTGATGCACTTTAAGCGCTGTAGCACCATTTATTTGTTTGTTTCATATTTTCTTTTTATTGGAAAGATTTGGTATAGCAGCTTTTATTATACACAGCCTTTATTTTCGTATGCGCTGATTTACAAATGACATTATACACATTTTTTTGAGCTTTATGCAACCTGCCATCTACTGTTCTGGCAGTGGTAATTTTTTTAAAAGTAACGAGTAACTATGCAGCACAAAAAAAAAATACTTGAGTAGAAGTATCGAAATCATCGAAAAAATGTAGTGAAGTAAAAGTAGAAGTAGGAGAAAAAAATTCTACTCTAGGAAAGTACAGATACCGCATTTCGGTACTTAAGTACAGTACTTAAGTAGTTCTACTTCGTTACTATACATCTCTGCAGATAGCCCCCATAACCCCGGTATTTTTTTAAACGGCGGGCAGTCGGCTTTCAGATAAGGGTGGTCCCAGTGGCGGATTCGCCGCGGAATTACCCTTAAGGTGCAGGGGAAGAGGTGCCCCCCCCTCCTGCTGCATCCCAGACGTTTTCCCAGCTTACTGGACCCGCTGGCAGCGGGGAAAACTATCCGGTCCCGGATCCTCAGAGACAGGAAGTCGAGTGAGGGCAAGATGGCCCTCACTCGACTCTATGGTCTTGGAGGACCGGAGCTACGTCAAAAGACGTTGCCTAGCAACCGGTTTAAAGGGCCGCTTTTTTTTTTTTTCTTTTTTTTTTTTCCTCTTTCAACAATTTTTTTTTTTTCTTTTTTAGTGTAGTTGTGAGGTGTGAGGTCTTTTTGACCCCAGATCTCACAATAAAGAGGACCTGTCATGCCTATTTCTATTACAAGGGATGTTTACATTCCTTGTAATAGGAATAAAAATGATCACATTTTTTTTTTTAAACTGTGTAAAAATAAAAAAATAATAAATAAAATAAATAGGAAAAAAAAAAAAATTAAAGTGCCCTGTCCCCGTTAGCTCGTGCGCAGAAGCAAACGCATACGCAAGTCCCGCCCACATATGTAAACGGTGTTCAAACCATACATGTGAGGTATCGCCGCGATTGTTAGAGCGAGAGCAATAATTTGAGCCCTAGACCTCCTCTGTAACTCTAAGCTAGTAACCTGCAGAAATTTTTAAAATGTTGCCTATGGGGATTTTTAAGTACCAATGTTTGGCGCCATTCTGTGAGCATGCGCAATTTTGAAGCATGACATGTTGGGTATCTAATTACTCGGCGTAACATTATCTTTCACATTATGGAAAAAATTGGGCTAAATTTACTGTTTTCTTATTTTTTAGTTCAAAAAAGTGATTTTTTTTCAAAAAAATTGCATTTGGAAGACTGCTGCGCAAATATGGTGTGATAAAAAATATTGCAACGATCTCCATTTTATTCTCTAGGGTATCTGCTAAAAAAAATATATAATGTTTGGGGGTTCCAAGTAGTTTTCTAGCAAAAAAAATGATTTTAGCTTGTAAACACCAAGTGTCAAAAATAGGCCCAGTCTTAAAGTGGATAAATGGACAACTTTGTGTAAAGCGCTACTTGGATGTTAGGCCTATGTATGTGGCCAGGCTGTGAAAAAGTGTTACACATGTGGTATCGCCATACTCAGGAGGAATAGCAGAATGTATTTTGGGGTGCAATTTTTGCTATGTACATGCTATGTGTTAGAAATATTGCATAAATGGACAGCTTTGTGTAAAAAAAATGTGTTTTCATTTTCTTTCCACATTTTCCAAAAACTTGTGGAAAAAAATGACATATTCAAAAGACTCATTATGCCTCAAAAATTATACGTTGGGCTGTTTGCTTTCCAAAATGGGGTCATTTTATGGGGGTTTCCATTGTCCTGGTGCTCCAGGGCCTTCAAAAGTGCGATAGGTTGTCAGGAAATTATATGTGTAATTTATGCTCCTAGAATGCCGGACGCTGCTACTTGGATGTTAGGCCTCTGTATGTGGCCAGGCTGTGAAAAAGTCTCACACATGTGGTATCGCCATACTCAGGAGGAGTAGTAGAATGTGTTTTGGGGTGTAGTTGCAAGTATACATGTGCTGTGTGAGAGAAATAACCTGTTAATACGGCAATTTGTAAAAAAAAAAAAAAATCTTCATTTTGCAAAGCATTGTTGGAAAAAATTACAACTTCAAAAAACTCACCATGCCCCTTATTAAATACCTTGGAATGTCTACTTTCCAAAAAGGGGTCATTTGGGGGGTATTTGTACTTTCCTGACTTTTTAGTGTCTCAAGAAATTAGATAGGCCTTCAGTACATCAGGTGTGATCAAGTGTGATCAATTTTCAATGATTCGCACCATAGCTTGTGGACTCTATAACTTTCACAAAGACCAAATAATATACACTTACTTGGGTTATTTTTACCAAAGATAAGTAGCAGTATAAATTTTGGCCAAAATTTGTGAAGAAAAATTACTAATTTGCAAAATTTTATGACAGAAACAAAGAAAAATGCGTTTTTTCAAGATATTTTCAGTCTTTTTTTATTTATAGCACAAAAAATAAAAAACCCAGTATTGATCAAATACCATCAAAAGAAAGCTCTATTTGTGTGAAAAAAGGACACAATTTTTGTATGGGTACAGTGTTGCATGACTGAGTAATTCTCAGTCAAAGTGTGAGAGCGCTGAAAGCTGAAAATCGGTCTGGGAAGGAAGGGGGTGAAAGTGCACTGTAGGCAAGTGGTTAAATTGTACACAGGTGGACTCTATTTACTAATTAAGTGACTTCTGAAGGCAATTGGTTCTACTAGATATTAGTTAGGGGCATCAGAGTAAAAGGGGCTGAATACAAACGCACGCCATACGTTTCAGATATTTATTTGTAAAACGTTTTTAATTTACCATTTATCATTTTCCTTCAACTTCACAATTATGTGCCACTTTATATTGGCCTATCACATAAAATCCCAATAAAATAAATTTACAATTTTGGTTGTAACATGACGAAATGTGGAACATTTCAAGGGGTGTGAACACTTTTTCAAGGCACTTTATATACAGTATATATATGTGCATATACTGTATATATATATATATATATATATATATATATATATATATATATATACACTCTCTCTCTCTCTCTCTCTATATATATATCATTAACAAAAATATAACCGAGTTTCAAAAATATATTTTAGCCACATTTATTTCACTAACACAACTTTAGAACTTACTGAAAACTCATTTTATTTTTACTTTTTACATTTTACATTTAATTTTTTATTGAAAATGTAATTTAAAAAAAAAGGAGAACCAGAGTGTTATATTTAGCTTTTGTGGATTATTTGAGAACACACGAGTTATGTTAGCTAAGTGCCAACTGACAACTTTAAAAAAGGCTGCCGGCCATTTTGAAATATTAAAATGAAGAATAGATGCCATAAGGTGTCTACAATTACCTTTACTGGCCAGAAAGGCCTCCTCTGATCCTGGTTTCCCTTTGTTACTAAGGACTTGACTTGACTGCGTGGATCTAAGCCTTCTGTACACACAATCCGCCTGTCCAGTGAGAGCATCACTGAGGCCTCTAAGGTGCTAACCGTGAAAGTCAATGTCTGAAAAGGAAAACCGAGTTCAGAGGATCACACAGAAAATATTTTTCTGGCTCTTTATTTTACATTGTTAGTGCGACGTCTCAGATGGTGACAAGCAGGTGACAGCAGGTGCACAGGGCTGAAATCCAAAGTCAAGGATATCAAGCCCATAATAAAGTAAAATAAGATCACAGAAACACACAACAAATAACTTGATGACTTCGGTCATCTACTCTTAGGTAGGGCAAGTTTCAAATGACTGGTTGGTTCACTTTAAGCTGTTAAAATGTGCAACAAATATAAAACTGGCCCTGCATTTGCACAGTTACATCTAGTTCAACCAATAAAAAACAAATAAATAACTAAATAAAATAGAATAAAAAAAAAAAAAACCTCCATATAATGAATTCTATGACTTTAATTGATCCAAAGGATGGCATAAAAACCCTATAAAGCATGATACAATTTTCTCTAGCAAAGGGAAAAATACAATTCTTCCTGAATGCAGTTGGATACTTATACTTGGATTTGTATATCGGAAGGCTGTAACATGTCAGCATCTATTGAAACCCTTTAACACTTTATAATTATTGAGCTACACTAAATTCAGCTGCATCTGATGTGTGTTACGATACAGAGGCGAGGAGGAGGATGCATTATATAGCAGGGAGAAGTATGTGTAACCTATCATATGGTATCTACACAGCCGTATTCCAATCTCTATCCCTGTGCTAATCTTCCCTGTAAGCCTTTTAAGTTAGATGCTGCCTCTACGTAGGTAAAGACAGGTCATTGTGCTGCACCAGAGTCTGTTCCAACATTCATAATGATATTAATGTCTCACTAAGCACCGATCACTTAGCTACGCTTGAGATGAGTGATCACCAGTGTTCCATACCTAGCCAATGAGTGTTGTGAAAGTTTTCCTGAAGACCCTAAGGTAAAATTCCAAACCAGGAACAACCTGCTCCCAGCCCCCAGCCAAATGTTCAGATGTCTCTACATGGCAAGGAATTAGTTTAATCTCATCACCATTTCGTGTAACAGCGAGGACCCGGGGAGAGCACAAACATCTGTTCCCTTCTAAGCTGTCTTGTGTCAGTTTCATCCTTTACTTCAGAACCACAGATCCGGTTAACTACTTGTTTACAGAAAAACTTGTCAAATTAGCACAGAACAAGATATCTTTATCTAGCTTCTGCTTGCAATTCAGGGCTTTATTTAAAGAGGAACAGTGTCTGGATAAAGGGAGGCAGGGGCAAGGGCTAGTCACCAAAATTACCTGTGGTCTCTCTGCAGCTCATTGTTCCCCTATTACTGGTTTGCCTTGCCGTGTTCTGCACTATGTCTCAATGTGGAAGTGGTCAATTGGATAAAAGCAGGGGTTCTCTTCCTTATGTCAGAGCCTCCAGCAAGGAGAACAGTAAGCAACACAAAATCTTACTTGAAATCTCAAAACTAGCTTTCAGAGGCAACAGTGCCTTAGATCTCACATGCAGATATACAGTAAGAGACTGCATAGGAGTGTCTAGGCACACTTACATACCAGGAAATGCACTATTTTTAAGTGAGAATCCAGACAAAGCGTGGATTTTTGGACATATTGCTTACACGCCAATTAACATTTCTAGATGTTCCCTCTAACATAGCAGTTCTTCATGTTTTTGAGCTCAGGTCAACTGTCTATTTTAATTTCATGTGAACATATCATTTTATAGAAGTTTCACCTCTTTTGTAACCAGGAATCCTTGTTCCTGTAATAACCAGCTAATGCTTATTAAAGGTAGTATGCTGTCTAGTATATATGCAAAGCTACTGTAGGATCACACCTTTTAGCAATTAAATGTTCAAAGAGAGAGAGAGCGACATTGGGGGACATTAATCAATTCTGTCACACAGCAAGGCAATGCTGAGCAGGAGCAACTAGGCAGATTGGGGTTGATTTACTAAAGCTGAAGAGTACAAAATCTGTTGCAGCTGTGCATGTGAGCCAATCAGCTTCTAAATTCAGCTTGTTCAATTAAGCTTTGAAAAAAAAAAAAAAAAACCTGGAAGCTGATTGGTTTCTTTTTGGAGCTGCTCCAGATTTAGCATTCTCCAGTTTTAGTAAATCAACCCCATTGTGTCACCTTGACTAAAATATTGAGAAAGAGATTTTTTTCAAGGATACATCTTCAGTCATAAATTCCTCCCACAACTGCAACAGCCTGAAACCTGACCCTGACCACTTCTTCACTGCGCTACTGCTGCAGTTGGTTGCCCAGTATTTCTGTAATACTTTATCCAGATTATTTATTAGGGAATCACAAATGCTGTAGCATTGAAGAGGACCCCCCTCCCCTTTTCATGTTACTAGTGCATTTAAACCAATTTATCTTTTTTTTTTTTGGCTGGGTTATCCTCATTTACACTCACACACCCATATACACATTCCCCCATATTTACACCCCCAGTGAATCCAGAGGATTTCTGCTATAATCTGTTGCTGCACTGCTGCACAATGGGTCCCACACTATCATTTTCCCTCATTATGTCTTCAGGAGCTGGCTGTCTCTTCTGGGATCTTCCAGCCAGCCCCCTGATGATGCACTACCAGCTCCATCCTTCTCCAGCTATTGTGTGGATGCGGAATCCCCCTGTAATATCTGATGTGGATATTCCAGGACGCTGCAGGTGCAGGGTACACATAACTCTTGCCCAGACAAGCATGAAGGCAGAGGGTGGGGTCAAGTGTAAAGCAAGAAAAAGGTAAATATCCTCCCAAAAAAGGCAGCTTTTAAAGTGGTTCTGAAGACTGAAGGCTTTTTTTTTACCTGCATGCATTCTATGCATGGGAAAAAAATATTACAAATAAAAAAAATAATATGGCATATACAAATGCTACACAAGTCACATTGTAAATGAATGGTATTAAAAATCATCTTTTCAATCTGCAGCCTCTGAGATTTTCTGTAAAATGAAATTCTATACGGCAACCTGGAGGCGTTCTGTACACAGATGGTGTATGGAACGGCCCCCCAGACATGTCATTTCCTGTTTGTGTGTTTGATTTACTGATTTTCCTAGAAGTCTGCACTAAGATACAAATCAAATTTTGGGCAGCCTTGTATCCTCTGCAAAAAATATTTCAGTTTTGTTGAAACACTTTCCTCTTTAGAACCCTGCAAGTGCAGCGGCTGGGCAATATTAAAAAGTCACTTGCATTCCCATTCACTGTGCACATGGACACAAACAAGCAAACAGCTATTTCTTCAGAATACCAAAAGGTAGGAATCTGCAACAAAGTGTGTTAAAATCCCTGCAATGATCATAGATCACCCAGAAGGGAATGTTTTTTTCTCAACAAACAAAAGTTGAGTTACTCTTTAAGAACATGCAATGTACAGATTCAGCTAAGGGATACTTTTTTGATTGGAATTGGAAGGGACTACTTTGGAGGGGTTATATACTCCTTGCAATTCTACATTTACATACATAAAGCTATTATTATTAGGCAATATTTACACTTCTAATAAGTAAAGGTAACAGTTGTTAATTTTCTGCTCTAGTTTTTATACCCACATCTTACACTACAGACATTGAATTTAGCCCATGTTAAAATAGCAAGTTTTACATATATATATATATATATATATATATATATATATATATATATATATATATATATATATATAACCTGCTACAGTTGTAAAAACCTGATGGTGGGAAAAGCTATTTTTAAAGGTGGTATAATTTACAAATGACTCCTGTGTCCTCCTCTCATACGATGCAGTCAGAACGCATTAGCTCACATCCATTCTTCAGTGTAAAAATTATATTTAGCTAGATTTTCCACATATTGCCATATAAACTGTTGTTTAACCCTGTTGTTTAAAAATTACACCAAAGATTCAATTACAATTTTCCAGTGTTGCAAGCCACAGATTTTGTAGTAATGGGATTTAGTAATAACTCTGCAAGCCATTAATAAATCTCAAGTGAGAAAGCATAGGTGCCAAGTGCTAATAACTTAAGGGTAACCTGTCAGAACAGATATATAAGTGTTATCATTGCCGACTTGATTTTTAAAGATGGAAGCACTAGAGATGTCATGCTTATGTTATCCTATCACTACCTATTGAGTCTCTCACCTGGAACAAATGTTCAACCAGTGAAGTATCAGGGCAGCTGATATGCACATGCTTGTTCCAGGTCAGGGACCCATTCCAGATAGTCCTGGACCTTGCTTTACCAACAACAAGTCAAAAACCTTTAGCCTTTTGAAGATGAGATTCATCATTGATGCGTAGAAGCCCAGATGATATTTATCTGCATAAATAAACATTGGTTATAGTGATTGTAAAGTCTTGATTTTTTTTAAATAAACATGTTATACTTACCTGCTCTGTGCAGTTGGTTTTGCACAGAGCAGCCCTGATCCTCCACTTCTCGGGTCCCACTTCGGTGCTCCTGGCCCCTCCCTCCTGTCGAGTGCCCCTAGAGCAAGCAGCCTATGGGGGCACCCGAGCTGAGCTGCAGCTCTGTGTGCCCATTCAGACACAGGGCTGCCATTCATCCTGGCCCCCTCTCTCTTCTGATTGGCTAACTGACTTTGATTGACAGCCGCAGGAGCCAATGGCACCGCTGTGTCTCAGCCAATAAGAAGGGAGAGTTCCGGATGGCTGAGGGACTCATTGACATCGCTGGACAGAGATGGGCTCAGGTAAATATTAGGGGATGCTGGGGAGGCTGCTACACACAGAAGGTTTTTTATCTTAATACAGAGAATGCATTAAGATAAAATAACCTTCAGCCTTTACAACTCCTTCAAGCACCTTCCTACAGCTATTTTGTAAAATAAAAAAAAAATGTGGGGATGTGAACACCTGTTGCTAAAATAAATAGCCCTTGTTCATGTTCATAGATTACTTGGTTCATAGACACAATGTACAAAGCCAATCCGAGCGGCTCTGTACCTTGTGATTTCTGTGATGATGACCATTATTATTGTTTACATCTAAGAGCCTGTTCATCGCAATTACAATAGAGGGAGGGGAAGGAGGAGAACTAATGAATCATTCATTAGCGCCAAAGTAAAAGCAGCAGCAGATTCAGGATAGGAGGGGCTTCATTGTGGGATATTTTTTAATCCTTTCACCTCCCATAGCAAGTCCCTCAAGCAGCGCTCTAAGGAGACCAGTGCTGGCTCTATATAGCACAGACAACTACAGTAAATTTCTGCATTTCCAGCAGTCCTCAGGAGTTGAGATAAGAAGAATTAGATGTAATCAAGCTAGACCAATGTTAGTTTGAATAAATAATATGAGTTAAACAGGGAGGAGAAGCGCCACTAAGTGCAGTAAGACTGATAGGATTTTTAAAACGACCCCCCTAAGGGGCTACTCACAGGATAAGAATAAAAAACAAGCTCAACATAGATGGAGGTCCGGGACGCCAGATGGTGGATAAGTCCGTGCGGCTGCCAGATGAATAGATGTGTGTGATTCCGAGAGGAGGAGGTGTCACTTGCAGCCTCTGTGGATAGCAGCATGGAGCACAGCATTCATCTTTCCCTCCATCCTGACTAGTCTCCCAGTTCCTGCTGCTAAGAAACATCCCCACGGCATGATGCTGCCACCACCATAGGGATGTTTTGGCCAGGTGATGAGCGGTGCTTGGTTTCCTCCAGACATGACGCTTGGGTTCAATCTTTGTTTCATCAGACTGGAGAATTTTGTTTCTCATGGTCTGAGAGTCTTTCAGGTGCCTTTTAACAAACTCCATGTGCCTTTTACTGAGGAGTGGCTTCTGTCTGGCCACTCTACCATACAAGCCTGATTGTGCTGCAGAGATGGTTGTTCTTCTGGAAGGTTCTCCTCTCTTGACAGAGAAATGCTGGAGCTCTGTCAGAGTGACTATCGGGTTCTTGGTCACCTCAATGACTAAGGGCCTTCTCCTCCGATCACTCAGTTTTGTCAGGCCCTCTCTAGTAAGAGTCCTGGTGGTTCCAAAATTCTTCCATTTATGGATGATGAAGGCCACTGCTCATTGGGACTTCCGATACTGCAGAAATTTTTCTGTACCCTTCCCCAGATCTGTGCCTCGATTCAATCCTGCCTTGGAGGTCTATAGACAATTCCTTGGACTTCACGGCTTGGTTTGTACTCTGACATGCGCTGTTAACTGTGGGACCTTATATAGACATGTGCGTGCCTTTCAAAATTATGTCAAGTTAACTGAATTTACCACAAGTGGACACCAATCAACTTGTAGAAACATCTCAAGGATGATCAATGGAAACAGAATGCACCTGAGCTAAATTTTGAGTGTCACAGCAAAGGCTGTGAATACTTTTGTACACAGGATTTTTTCGTTTTTTTTTTTTTAAACTACAGTTGGAAAGATTGCAACCAAACTTCTTTCACGTTGTCATTATGGGGTATTGTTTGCAGAATTTTGAGGAAAATAATGAATTTAATATATTTTGGAATAAGGCTGTAATATAACAAAATGTGGAAAAAGTAAAAGTGCTGTGAATACTTTCTGGATGCACTGTATATACCTGATTGTATTTTCTTCCCCATGTAATAACCCAGGACCACCTCCGGCAGAGCAGAGTTGTACCTGTACCTGGAAAAAATATGAAAGAGATATGAAATGATGGATGGTAATAAATCCTATCAGTCCTACTGCACTTAGTGGTGCTTCTCCTCTCTGTTTATCTGGTCCTATCTCCAGAGCCAGCTACAGCTCTCGGATTAGCCTGCCCTAGTGTTTGGACTCGTTGGACATTTAGCTTATTATTACTTTCACCATTTAGCTACTTGTAATTGCGGTTTACCAATTGTCCGCCATTAAGAGACTCTGCCTTTGCGCCTACAACATACCACTTGAATAAAATATATGTTCAGCTTTAACCCCCTCATCCCCATCCTCCCACTGCATGGGATCTGTGGTTTAACCCCTTCATCTCCTCCTCCCCCTGCATATGACCTATGATGCTGCTGTATCTAATACACCATTACTAGGCTGCATGTATTAACCTCCTCAGTGCCAGCACGTTTCTTTATATCTGAAAATTTGTGGCAAAATGTGAGATCACCTACAAATGTGTACTTTCAAAAAGGTCTTCCCAAGGGTGTTAGTACTGTCCTGGCATTTCTGTTTGCTATGATTTACAACAGAAAGTATGAGCAAAATGTGTTTTTACTTTGCAAAATTCTTGGACTTTTTTCTTTTTACGATAATATTTTTTTTTAAAAATCCATTGTTTACTAAATATCACAAAATAAAAGAGCCATCCGTCTAGAATAAAATGATTAAAGATGCACAACTGTCAGTCAAACTATCAAAGCACTGAAAACTGGAAAACAGCCTGCAAGTTTAGGGGTATATATAGAAGTGGTTAATTTGGTGATAACCATCCATTTTGACATAATTTTGTAAGGAGATATAAGGCATTTATTTGTTTAACACTATGGCATAATGCCATTGAAAAAATGGTGATGGCACTAATGAGATTGATATGTCACAGTCACTTTTATGATCACAGTTAGGATTACTATGTTTTAGTACCTATTGTGATGTAAGTATTATGTCAGTATTATCATTTCACAGTCAATTTTATCATGGCATAGTAGGAATGCGGTGTGTTAATCGGTATTATAAAGAAGTTGTTCTAAAGTCAAAAAATAGTTGTGTAATTTACTATTACATCTATAATATTAACCACTTTACCACCGGAGGATTTTGCTGTCTTCCGTCCAGGCCACTTTTTGCGATTCGGCGCTGTGCGACTTCAACTGACAATTGCGCGGTCGTGCAACGCCGTACCCAAACGAAATTTACGTCCTTTTTTTCCCACAAACAGAGCTTTCTTTTGGTGGTATTTGATCACCTGTGCGATTTTTACTTTTTGCGCTATAAACAAAAAAAGAGCGTTTATTTTGAAAAAATAACAATATTTTTAACATTTTTTTATATGAAATTCCCCCCAAAAAAGATGTAAAAAACCAATTTTTTAAAAAAATTTTGGCCAATTTGTTTTCTGCTACCTATGTTTGGTAAAAAAAATCACAATAAGCGTATTTTGATTGGTTTGCGCAAAAGTTATTGCGTTTACTAACAAAGGGAAAGATTTCTGTCATTTTTGGTGTTTTTTTTTTTTAACGCGTAATGGCGGCGATCTGCGATTTTTTTTGTGGGACTGCGACATTGCGGCGGACAGATCGGACCCTTGACTGACATTTTTGACACTTTTGGGGTTACCAGTGACATTACTGCAGTAATCAGTGCTATATATATGCACTGTTACTGTAAAAATGACACTGGCAGGGAAGGGGTTAATTTTACTGGAGAGGGAGGGGTTAATGTATGCCTGGTGCTTACTGACGTGTAGGGGGGGAGGTGACTGAGTGAGTCATGGACAGATCGGATGTCCAGCTATGCTGAACAGTCCGATCTGTCACTCCCTGTCACTATGGAGATCCGCCCGCTGTGTTTACACACAGCGGGCGGATCTCCACACTAGATCCCCGGCGATCGGGGCAGAGCAGCGGCGATCGCCGCTGCTCCTCCCCTGGCCCGACTCCCGCTGTGAATGAAAACAGCGGGAGCGAGCCTCCGGCGGCGCGCAAGCGCCGCCCAGAAGGGGGAGTGTCTGACGACGTTAATACTACGTCGTCAGACGATAACGAACCACTTTGCCGCAGTACTATTACCGTACTCGGTCGGCAAGTGGTTAAAGTAACAAGTCAATTTTTTGATGGCAAAGTAACTTTTGTGAAGTAACTGCATTTTAGTGTTACAAATTCTTCTGATGTTGCAGTCAATATTGTGGTGCCATAATAGATATTGTGATGTCGCAAAAAATACCTTGATGTCACATTAAATATTAGGGTGCTTTTGCTGTAATTTTGGTGTCATAAATGGTTTTCTGCGGCCAAACATGACATTGGCTATGGCATTTTTTGTGATATCGCAGTCAATATTATGATGCTGATGCGAAGTTGTGATGGTATACATACTATATGATCTGATGCAGAACAAGTTAGTATTTATAGATTTATGTTTTTAACTTGTGAAGAATAATTAGGGAGAGATGGCTTATTTTATAGGATTTATGTCTACTTTATACAGTTATTATAATACAGATGGTTATAATATTTTGTCATTGGTTTTCAACAAATGCTGGAATTGCTCTTGTTTGTTATGTTTTCATGTTGCATTCGGAATAATTTGTTACAAAGTAAGTTCAGTATACAGAAAAAAAGTAATTATGAGAGGTAATCAAGTCATTACAATAAGTATATTTACCAATGCAATGAACCACTGGAAAGCATCTGCGTACTGTTCCATTTGGATGGGCTGAGGCATTTGACAAATGAATATTAACACCTGTCTAGTAAATGAAAGAACTATATTATGGTATTTAGTGTTGCAGATTTGCCTGAATAATCCAGCTACTAATCCTAAAATGTATCAGCATACTCCATTATATACATTTTTGTTTCCATCCACTGCATAACTGACTTTAATCTGAACTACATCTGGTCTTTAGAGACAGGAGGGGAGTACAAGTGCGATGCTGTAGTCTACAAAGCAGCACTAATAATATGTGATATAAATACTGTATACTAAATACATTTCATAGAATTTTTACCTTCGTACATTCTCAAAAATCAAATTTTCTATTTTCCTGCTCAGGGTCTGTGGAGACAAAATTTGTGTTTTGCTATGTGACGTGGTGAAAAGGATCATGTGATCAAGATCATTTTTATTAGGTAGCCTTAGTTGCATCTTGTGCCATGTTTAAGGATGCAAGCTTTCGGGACCCCTTAAATCTATTCTTCAAGCTTTTGGGACCTCTTAGATTCCTTCCTCAGGCTTTAAAAATAACTTGTGTAACAACACCCCAAGTACGAAAGGGGTTACAGTCGTCTAGGATAATCCGCTCCCGAACACCAGGACAGCTATCGACCACTCCAATCCGCCATACATGAAGCCCATACAAATAATCCCGCCCCCCAGTACGAGACAAGGCTCCGTATTGACTTCAAGTGAGAATAACTCTCTTCTTCTCCTTTATTGAAAGAAACATAGCATTTATATACACTTTGAGAATACCACATGAACAATGACTGTGTAATTACATCCCTTAGTAGACAGCCAGGTGAGCTTGTTAACATACTTATCAAAAGTCTCTGAACCAATTAACATACTGTCCTATTTTAGACAAAAGCACTTAATCAGAAGACATTCTTTAGGAGGAGCTGCTGGAAACAATCCCCCCCTCTCTCTGCAGCTAATACTCATTGATTAGCAGACATGGTGTCTCTCATAGTTCCTGGATGCCCAAATTAGGAGTTGCACTTCCTGTGCCTTACAGTGTATAGGAATAAGATAGATCTCCATATTTCCTCAGAAATATTGGTAATGCATATTACTGTCCCATTTGAAGTAGTCCAAACCATATTCTCAGTGTACACCACCCTCCCGTTCACCCTACATCCATAAAAGATGCAGGGTGACTTAAACATAAGAAAGCCACACAAGGCTGGACATGGTGCCTCCCAACCTCTTTAAAGGAATTTGGGGTCCACAACCCCCATGCCCAAAGTGACTCCTGTTACAACTTGTATTGGCTAACCCAAGTTATTACATGTGCAAGCTTTAGGGACCTCTTAGATCTTTTCCCTAGGCTTTAAAAGCAGGTTTTTAGGACGTCTTTATTGGCTAAATCAAGTTGTGAAATATACAAGCTTGTAGGACCCCTTAGATTCATTTCTCAGGCTTTAGAAGCAAGCTTTTAGGACCCCTTTATTGGCTAACTCAAGTTATTAAAGATGCAAGCTTTTGAGACCTCTTATTTCTCATCCTCAGGATTTATAAGCAAGCTTTCAGGTCTTCTTCCTTAGCTAACTCAAAGTGCTTAATATACAAGCTTTGGGGATCTCTTGGATCCCTACATCTAGGAGGTCTCCAAAGCTTAGATCTCTAATAAATTGAGTTAGCCAGTAAAAGGCTTTACTTCAACTGCAAACTTTTACATAAGCTAGCCCTACAAAAGGAGGTAAGCTATTAGGACACCCACAGTGCATACATACTGTTGATACCTTAGATCAGTGTTTCTCAACTCCGGTCCTCAGGGCACACTAACAGGCCAGGTTTGCAAGAAAACTGAAATACATCACAGGTGATATTTTTTGCTCAGTGATTGCGGTATTCTAGTCTGCATCTCCCAAAGTTAATACTTAAAATCTTGCTTCTTAGTGTGCCCTGAGGACCAGAGTTGAGAAACTCTGCCTTAGATCAAAGGCTGGGTTACACAGTCCAAAATTGTGTGGGTACCTCACTGATCATTTGAGAGACATCATAGGATTGTGGACAGTCATTATCTTCATAATAATAGTGACTCAGGTTTTGGGGCTTTTAAGGTGCATTGCAGCAAAAGGACCACAACAGTATCATCCTTTTTTTTTTCTTTGTTTAAGTCAATAAATGTTTATTGTGTTTTTCATATTTTGATATTTTTTTTATTTTTTTGAGAATAATCGACATTTATTATTTTGATGACAATTTTGCTTCAACTTAAACACAGTGTTCTTCACCCAAATAGAGTTAGGGGTTTTGGCCCTAGACTGGTAACCTTTCTTTCTATGTACTCCTATCTCTATCCTTGCCTACATTTTGTTCTCAGAAGTTTACTTGTAAAGGTAAAGTAAAACTTCACTACAACTTTTTTGTTGTAGACAATGTGGCAGCCTTAGACCTCCTTCCCTCCCCCTAAGTACTTCAGATCAATAATTCCAACATCCAGTGGAACATTACGTCAAATTTATAAATCCCATTTGATTCTTTGCTGAATTTGTGAAACTATAATTTTTAGTGTTCCCTGTGGAGCTATGGACAAAATCACAAATTACATATATGATGCAGTTTTCCAATTGCATTAAAGGGGTTGTAAAGTCAGAAGGTTTTTTTTTTTTTATCTTAATGCATTCTATGCATTAAGATAAAAAACCTTCTGTGTGCAGTAGCCCCCCTCAGCTCCCCTAATGCTTACCTGAGCCCCCTCTTGATCCAACAATGTCCACAACTGTCTCAGCCACCCAGGACTTCCCTCTTTGTTTTCTAAGACACAGCAGTGGCGCCAATGGCTCCCGCTGTTGTCAATCAAAGTCAGCTGGCCAATGAGGGGAGAGAGAGAGGGTGGGGCTCAACCACAGATTCATGTCTGAATGTATACACAGAGTTGTGACTCATTTTGGGTGCCCCCATAGCAAGCTTCTTGCTATGGGGGCACTCAAAGGGAGGGAGTAGCCAGGAGAGCTGAAGAGGGACCCGAGAAGAGGAGGATCCAAGCTGTTCTGTGCAAAACCAACTGCACAGAGCAGGTAAGTATAACATACCTGGTATTTTTATTTAAAAATAAATTTTACAAACACTTTAACAAGCCAGTTTTTAAGTCTGCACAGTAACATGGTTTTATTATCTGTTGATCCTACCCATAGATCTGTTGATTTCCCAGTTCCTTTTCCAGGGTGACAACATTGTTCATTCTGCTGTGAAGTCACTGCACTACTATAACAGGAATAAGCTTATACAGACATGTAGTTTCAAATGGTCACAAATTATATATATACAGTTTTTATATATATATATATATATATATATATATATATATATATATATATATATATATATATATAAAATGTCCCTTAGTATATAATCCACATAAAAAGATTATAGCAATGTGATAGGTTGTGTAACCATAAAATGTCCATTCACAAATGGCGCCTCCACAAGGGAATTAGAAGAAAAATCCAGCAGGAGCTACAGAGTATAAAAGAGAAGAGAGGCGCCTCTAAGTGTAGCAATATGGTTACATTTAATGAAGGTTCAATATTTAGCAACTCACATGATTGATGATTAAAATAGGCACATCTAAGTATGCTGGCATCCGGGGTAAAGCTGTCCACATAGACCGCCCTCCGCATAGCTGTCAGTCTGCAGTCGTGACCGGAAAGACTACCCTGCAGTAGAGCGAAAGTGAGGCTTGAAGCGGCCGTGGAGCGCAGTGTAGAAGGGATGACGTCGATGGCGGTGCGAAGGATGGTTTATGATGACAGATTTACCCTGGATGACTGCATACAGGCGGTTCCTGGGTTACAAACAAGATAGGGACTATAGCTTTGTTCTTAAGTCGAATCTGTTTGTAAGTTGGAACAGATAAATTTTTTAGCCAAAAAGAATAATTCTTAGGTTTTTTGTATAGCATAGGGAAGGGTTAACACCCCTGTACCAATTGTTTTGCTGACTGTGCCCCTGTTCAGAAGATGTCACCTCACTTTCTTTCCCTATGACAATTGGATTTTGAAAATTTTGGGTTGTTGTGGAAACAATGATTGGTGATAAAGCTTCAGTGGGGACACCTTTTTCCGATGAAAACTCTTACAGAAGTGAATTTCCCTTCCTAGGGGGAGATTTCGCCTCACTTCCTGTTGTCTCCCTCTGTTTGTAGGTAGGAGTCATTTGTAAGTCGGATGTTTGTAACTCGGGGACCACCTGTACTTAGATGTTCCTGTTTTAATCATCAACCATGTGAGTTGCTAAATGTTGAACCTTCATTAAATGTAACCATATTGCTACACTTAGAGGTGCTTCTCTTCTCTTTTATACTCAGCTGTGACATGACGCTACTTGTATATCAAGACATCGCTTGTTTATCAAGTCAACATTTATTTAAAGAAATTTGCTTGTCTTGCAAAACGCTCTCAAACCAAGTTACTCTCAATCCAAGGTTTTACTGTACTTATAATAACCAATAAGAGCTGTTTAATAGTAACAAGGCAGAAAATAAATTTTCTTTTACAGCCAAATATAGAGCTTGTTAGACATATGTGGATAGGTGACAGACTCAAAGGCCTTCTCTTTGTCTAAAAAGAGAAATAATGAATGAGAATCTGAGCTATTAGCATCCAGAATAAAAATTGTGGCTAATCTAATATTGTCAGTGTCCTGGCAGGTGGGAATAAATCTTATTTGTTCAAAAGAAATTACAATTTTAATGACTTTGGCCATTCTTCTGCCGACACATCTAAAAAATGTTAAAGGAAAACTTCCTTTTAATGAATTTTGGATATTCAAGTGACAGAGCTTAATGTAAGTAATCTTATCAATGGGTTTTCGTTAGTAAAAACCTTGTTTCTTTGTTTAGTTTGTAATTGGATATAAGCCATTTTTGCTATTGGCACAGGCAAATGTCTGCCTCTTGCTTTGTAGTGCTGCACAATGGTTTGTGAAAAGATATCTATGGGACAGTAAAGCCCAATACACACGGTCCGAATGTCGGCCAGCATTGGCTGGTTCAATAGAAAGCGGCCAGCATTCAGCCTGTGTGTATGGCAGCCGGTCCGTGTGTATGGTAGCCGATCCGTGTGTATGGCAGCCGATCCGTGTGTATGGCAGCCGATCCGTGTGTATGGCAGAGCCAATGGCTGTGTGTGGTAACCAGAGTGTACTGGCAGGGGGACTGTCCCCCTGTCAGAACACAATAGCGCAGCGGGGGAGATCGGATTGTTATTACAGCGACTCCGACCTAAGCTGTCAGGTTCTTTCCATTCAACCCAACTAGTGGTGTGAAACTAGTGGATGGAAAATTTCTCCAACAGGGAGAACAAAAAAGCAGCTACTCATTAGTTGTAAGCAGTGACACTATGCAGTGGAAGAGTCATTCAAAAACTGTACAACACAACATTCCCAAAAATGTGGTCTCTTTCAGATATATGTGAATGCTGCAAAAAACACATGAAGGTGATTTTGTATCCCTAGGGGGACAGTGAACTTAATAAAATCTAGAAATAGGTTATATTTCTTCACTGCATTATCTAAAACAAAAAAAAATGGCCTACAGTTGGGTTTTCCTTCAAGTACATAAGACTGGATAGAGAAGAGTTAAAAACCCAGGGCTGGGATAAGGGGTGAGCAGGAGGGGTGGCTGCCCTGGGCACTGTGGCATCATGCGAGGTTCGGGGGCACCACAAGCAGAATGGGGGGGATTTGTGGCAGGGGGTAAGAATTGTTCTAGGAGGGGAAATTTGGGGAGGTGTGCTAGTGGTGGTTTGGAGGGATTTGTGTTGGGAGGGGAGATGGGAGAATTTGGGGGTGCGGCAGGAGGTAAGAATTGTTCTAGAAGGGGAAATTTGGGGAGGTGTGCTAGTGGTGGTTTGGAGGGATTTGTGTTGAGAGGGGAGTTGGGGGGAAGAGGATTTGTGCTGGGGTGGGGGATTTGGGGGGTTTGTGCTAAAAAATGTAATATGGTTTGGGGGATTTGTGCTAGTAGGGATGATTGGGTGGTATTTGTGCTAGAAGGGGAACTTTGCGGGGGGGGGGGGGGATTTGGGAGAATTTGTGCTAAGGTGGGGGATTTGGAGGGTTTTTGCTAGAAAAGGTAATATGGTGGGAGGGGATTTTAGCTAGAGGGGATTTTTTTGGGGAGGGGGATTTGTGCTAGTAGGGATGATTGGTGGGCATTTGTGCTAGAAGGGGAAATGTGGGGGGGGGGGGGTCAGGGGAATTTGTGCTAGGATGGGGGGGATTTGGAGTTGTGGAGGGAGAGGATTTGTGCTTGGAGGGGAAATTTGAGGGGTAGAGGATTTGTGTTAGGGAAGAATTTTGTTTTTGGTGGGGGAATTGAGGACTGGAGCTAAGCATGCAGATATCGCTCAAATAATTTGGGGGGGGGGGCCCAATTTTGCATTTTTGCCCTAGGCTCTAGAGGACCTTGTCCCGGCACTGTTAAAACCCATGTCACCTTTTCTAGTGCTGTGTCCCATTGGAGAAATGTTCTTGACCTTCTTGTCTCACAGGCACAGTAGCGAATCCACGATCGTTCCCCGCTGAGAGAGAAGAACGGTCAGCTGTTATAAACACAGCTGACCCTTCTTCTCTCTGGAATGATCACAGAGCACTTGTGATCCTTCTATATAGGATCACAGGTCTCTGTGGTTATTTCACAAGTCCCTCGCCCGTACAGTTAGTAAACACACCCCTAGGCTCACACTTTACCCTTTGATCACCCCTAGGTTAACCCCTTCCCTGCCAATGCCATTATTACAATAACAGTGCATATTTTTAGGACTGCTTACCGTAGTAATATCACTGGTCCCCCCATAAGTGTCTAGAATGTCAGTTAGGGGTCCAATCTGTACACCACAAAGTCGCTGTTCTGCTAAAAGTCACAGATTGCCGCCATTACTAGTAAATCTATACTATAAATCTTTCCCCGTTTGTCGACGCGATAACTTTTGTGCAAACCATTCAAAATATGCTTATTGCTATTTTTTATTTTATTTTTTTTTACCAAAAATATGTAGCAGAATGCAAATTGGCCTAAAAGGATGGAAAATTAAAATTTTTATATATTTTTTTCTTGAATGTTATATAGCCGAATGTAAAAAAATGTTGTTGTTTTTTTTTTTTTTTCAGAAATGTGGCTCTTTTTTTGTTTATAGCCCAAAAAATAAAAATCGCACAGGTGATCAAATACCACCAAAAGAAAGCTCTATTTATGGGAAAAAAAGGACATCGATTTTATTTGGCTATAGCAGCGTACGACCGTGCAAATTTCCATTAAAATAACACAGTGGCGAATTGCAAAAAATGGCGTGGTCATTAAGGGGGCAAATCCTTCCAGTCCAGAAGTGGTTAATTAAATTAATCTGGATGCAAGATAATGAACGGCAGAGGAATATACAAGGTTCAGTGGTCAGTAAATTGAAAGCCTACTCCTCTGATGTGAAGCAATAAAAACCTGACAGGGGTTCTAACCAGTGGCGGCTGGTGCATTGGGGGCGCAGGGGCGCCGTCCCCCCCATCCATGCGTCCAGCCCCCTAATCTACATGCGGGGCGCCGGACGCATGGACTTCAATGGGGCTTTTTTTTTTTTTAGGCAAATAGGCTAAATAGGCTAATAGGCTAAAAAAAAGGGCACTGCGCCCCGAGCCCACCCAGTTGTGTGACAATAGCGAATGAAAATTCGATATTGTCACACAGATCCTCCTCCTGGCCAATCAGGAAGCGGGTCTTGAGACCTGTTTCCCGATTGTCCAAAAGGAGAAGCCATGCCATTGGGCATGGAGGAGGAGGGAAGGGGATGCAGAAGACAGGAGGAAGAAGCCGAAGCCGCCGCCTGCTACTGCAGATATCCAGGCAGGGTGAGTGAGCGGGGGGGGGGGTCCTGTCCTCTGTCCTGTCCTGTCCCCTGTGTCCTGTCCCCTGTCCTGCTGTGGTCCTCAGGGGGGTATGGTGCGCGGCCTGGTGTGGTCCGGGGGGGGGGGGGGGGGTATGGTGCGCGGCCTGGTGTGGTCCGGAGGTGGGGTATGGTGCGGTCCGTCTATCGCCCCCACCCCCCCTTCCACTCCGGCCCATGGAGCACCAGCTGCCACTGGTTTTAACCCTTTCATACTTTCTTCAACACTAGAAAGAAGTTTTACCTTGGCATTTAGTTTTAGTTTTATGTTTGCAGGTGGATAACATATCTGAAAATGGATATAGACACACATTTTAAAGCAGATTAGATGCATATTACCCAAGGAAAGATTCAAACAGTTCATTAAACATTGTCAAGAGAATCAGACAATTTTATTGCAGAGTAAGGCAAGGAGCAGACAGAACTAACACTAGAAAAAATAATGTTGTAAATGATCAAAGCGATCTTTCTAATACAGAATCATACCTGTTTGCTGCTTCACAATGTCTCCATTTATTTTATAGTTTACATTTTAAAAGACCACAACTGTTCACAGTCTTCAAGCACATCCAATCAATTTCTTCAGACGATATTTCCAGATGGAGGTCATTTGTTAACAATTGCTCAAACATAATTAACATAATTAACATACAGGTGTTCAAATGATGTAGTCTAAATTCCCTGCATGCGTTAACAGCTATTCATGTCAGTGGGCACCATTACCATTAAGTGATATTAGATTTCTTTATAACCATGGAAAGGGTATATATCTTACAACATGATATAAAATGGAAAGTACTGTAGTTCTTTACCCAACAAAAACTTAATATATTACAGTTTACCAATCCTTGGATGTGGTGCTTACATTCATTTTCATTTTTCAGGCTAAGAATATTTTTTGCAAGAACAAAAAAAAAAATTACCTGTTGATCTTGGCAGACATTAAGTGTTAGTGTAAATTCCTGTGAGATAAGCAAAAAACAATGTTATCTTTCTTGTTTAAACTATTACTCTCATCATCCCCAGGTGATAGAGATGAACAAAGGCAGTCATGTCTGAAGTCTAGCTTGGATGGCAAATATAGAATTACAAGAAGGAGAGCCAGACCACAATGAGTCCAAGATTGTTCATAAAAAAGTCATATAAAAATAGCTGTGTCTCGAGAGCAACACACTCCCCTTTTATCAGGGCTACAAGAATAAACAAAGGCAGTCATGTCTGAAGCCTAGCCTGGATGGCAGCCATATAATTACAATAAAGAGGGCCAGATCACAAGGAGTCCAAGATTGTTCATAAAAAAGTCATAAAAATAGCCGTGTTTCAGGAGCAACACACTCCCCTTTTATCAGGGCTACAAGAATAAAACAAAGGCAGTCATGTCTGAAGTCTAGCCCGGATGGCAACCATAGAATCACAATAAGGAGAGCCAGACCATAATGAGTCCAAGATTGTTCATAAAAAAGTACTATAAAAATAGCCGTGTTTCAGGAGCAACACGCTCCCCTTTTATCAGGGCAACAAGAATAAACTAAGTCAGTCATGTCTGAAGTCTAACCTGAATGGCAACCATAGAATTACAATAAGGAGAGCCAGAACACAATGAGTCCAAGTGTGTTCATAAAAAGTCCTAAAAAAAACAGCTGTGTTTCGGGAGAAACACACTCCCCTTTTATTAGGGCTACAAGAATAAACAAAGGCAGTCATGTCTGAAGTCTAGTCTGGATGGCAACCATAGAATTACAATAAGGAGAGCCAGACCACAATGAGTCCAAGATTGTTCATAAAAAAGTCATATAAAAATAGCCGTGTTTTGGGAGAAACACGCTCCCCTTTTATCAGGGCTACAAGAATAAGCAAAAAAAAAAAAAAATAGTCACAACGATGAAAAATTATGTCTAGATATGCATATAAATATATACCAAAAAATGCATATCTAGACATATTTTTTTCATCATTATGATTATGAATTGCTTACTCCCGTAGCCCTGACGAGGGGGGAGTGTGTTGCCCCCGAAATGTGTTGGCTGTTTTTATATAATTTTTTTATCAACAATTTGAATTATATTGGACTCTTTGATCTGATTTTGGTCTGATGCTCCTTTCTGTGTTTGATTTGAGTTACTGCTGGGTGTCCATCAAGGGAAGCCTTGCTGTGTGGGAGCGTCATCAGCAGAGAAATTGAGCTTCTTCAAAGTTTTCCCTCTTCTGACAACATTTTCTATTCTAAAAGTTCCCAGCGCCTCTTTGAGTATGCTGTCCTGGGTGGCAACCATGGCTCCCTCCATAGATACGCTGGAGGAGTGAGTGTAGTCACCCAGGGGCAGGATTACAGCAGCATTACCTGGTACATTTCTTTTATTGTTATTTATTTATTTTATTTATAAAAAATAAAGAGAAAAAGCCTGAATTAGGGCTCTTTCACACGGAGCGGACCGCATTGCGATCCGCTCCGGGACTTTTTTTTTTTTTTTCACGGAGCGGATGACACTTGTGTCATCCGCTCCGTATGTCCGCATATCATCCCATCCGTTTGCAGATGATATACGGACATAATGTAAGTCTATGGGCATTGCGGATGTCAGCGGATGACACCGCTGACATCCGATTTTGCTTCCTTTCCGTTTTTTGAACGGAGGAAAAATAGGGTTCTGTTCCGTTCCAAAAAACGGAACAGAACTGAAAGGAAGAAAAACGGATGTCAGCGGATGGTATTCCGTTGACATCCGCAATGCCATAGACTTACATTATGTCCGTAAATCATCCGCAAAAAATAGGATGATTTGCGGACATACGGAGCGAAAGGGAAAGGGCCCTAAAGAAAATGAATTGAGCCATTACATCTAAAGACTGGTTAGCTGTGATACAGTATATAACATTTTTGGTTTAGGAACGCAGTAGGGCTTACATTGGTCTCTAGTATTTTGACATTTGGATTTATTGGGTGGTAAGTAAGACAGAGCTGAGTTTCTGGCAAACTCAGTCCTCATTTTCTTCCCTTTTGGATAAAGTTGATTATAGTTTACCTGTGCTTCCAGTGCCTGATATGAATGCAATGACTGTAATACAAGCCATTTTTTTTCAACAAAATTATAAAATAGTGAAATGTTTGCAGTCATCTGCCTGTCATTTCAATCGATGCTGTTATGGATGCGGGGTCTGTAGTGTCATATATGCTCAAAGTGAATTCAATTCATTTATGTAATGGTTTCACTAGTGCCCAGCATGCAACAAGACAGATCTATGGGTTTTTTTGACTGTCAATCTGTTTGATTGACAAAGGCATGGCAATGTAATTAGATTAATTAGTGACCCCTATCCTTCACATTGAGCAATTAAATTGGGAGAATTCGATAAGAGGGGTGTAAGGCAGTAGAGACTTTTTTTTTTTTAATATAATAATTTACAAACCGTATACACATTTCTCACATTTTATTTTATCAACTTACTGAAAAGATCTTGAGTGACATGGCGTAGTGAGAACATGAGGTCTTTTCCTCATGATCACTCCCAGCACAGCACAACAAAAATGATTTGATTTTTGTGTCAGGATCGCAGTGAACATATAGGTCAGTAGAACTCTTTATACTGAGGCACTTTCCATGTCTGTTTGACACCGATGATACTTCAAAAAAGAACATGGTTGCCAGCATGCATTTAAGGCTTAACTTTATGCAAACAGTTTAAAGTGATTGTAAACCTCAGTCATGAAATCTGAGCAAAGCACATATATCTGTAATGTTTACTTATCTTGCTCCAAAGCTCTAAGGCAGTGATGGTGAACCTTGGCTCCCCAGATGTTTTGGAACTACATTTCCCATGATGCTCATGCACTCTGCAGTGTAGTTGAGCACCATTGGAAATGTAGTTCCAAAACATCTGGGGTGCCAAGGTTCGCCATCACTGCTCTAAGGGCTCATGTACACTACAGCTGCTAAACTTGAGTTTAGGAGCTTTTGGCGTTTTTTTGCCAAAGCTTCTAACCTCAACTCCATAAAAGCCTATGTGTCCATGCACACAATGGCTTTTACAAGAGTTTAGAAGCTGTTGTGCTTAGGGTAGGTTCAACCTCCCTCCGAAAGAATCACGTTCAGGATAGGAACACAAAACACGGCAAAATGTTACTGCATTTTCCTGCGGCCGGCGGTCAACCTATTCCGTATGTACATGAGTCCTTAGAGTTGTTTCTATCTGGCTCTTCGTGCTTCGGTCCTGGGGCTTTTCTTCTCAATAATGTCTGGTCACGTTTTGGGCTAATAGGCAAACTGCTGCCAAAAAAGGCAAAGGAAGCTTGGCATTGCCATGTGTGACATATACCAATTTAAAAGCTGTAGTGGTGTTACAAAACGGTACAATTTTCATGGCAAGTCTCAGTGACAGCATACAGTGTCAGCACATAATTTGCTGTGGAATTGATTTTTTTCCTTTTACAATTAGCTTGACTTACATACAGATAAATAGTAGTGTAAAATGGACCAGGATAGCACAGTGTAAAACGGATCAGCACATCACAACATTTTTATTGTGGGAGAATTGGCTGAAATGGATTGGAGCAAAACAGTTCAGGCGGGTGTATTACTGCAAAAATTTAGAGATCGAAGATGATACAACAGTGTAAAATTGCCAGCACTAGGACAATTTTCAATAACAAGGCGAGGCCCAAATTTACAAAAGACAAAAAGCACAAGCTGGGGCTTTACTTCAAGAATTCAAATACTACAGAGGACACAGCAGAGTAAGACTGGCCAACAGCAGGATGGTTTGACTTAAGGCCCGTACACACGATAAGAAAATCTGTAGGGAAAATTCGTCCGATGACCGATTTGCCGATTTTCGAATTGTTAGTATGGTGCCTTTGACAGCCAACTCCGACTTTTCGGCTGACAAGATCCTGATGTGGAGGCTATAAAATTTTTGTCGTCCGTAATACAACGTCCGATTTTCGTATCATTAGTACAGATTTTGATGGAAAAAAATCTTAAGAGCAAGACTAGGCATGCTCAGAGAGAAAGAACACATGCAAAACAATCCAACACATGACATCACTTCTGAAGTATAATTCTATCGTACGGGAAAATTCGTATTAAAATAACCTCTTCACTTTCCACATCAGACTAGCATGCCACAAAAAACGGAAGACAGATTGTTCGATAATCTGATGTGTGTATGGGGCTTTAGGGATAACAGCCCAAAGTGTATTTAAGACAAAGCGTAATAAAGGAACTATTAGACCGTTGATGATACCGTAGTGTTAAATTACGCAGCAGCACAATTTTAATGAGCAAGGTTAGGCCCAAATTTATTAGAGGCAAAGAGAACAAATTGAGATTTAACTTAATCAAAAAAAAAAAAGGGACTGTTTTTTTCAGGGATAATAGGGCTTACAGGTGTATGCCTAACTTTTACTTTATCTATGGGTTAGGGGGTGTGAATGTGCATGTGAGCGATATACTGTGAGGTGGTTTAGGTGCAAGTTATTCTTCCTCTTTTGTTGTTTTTCCTTTCAAACAATGCAGTGGCTTGCAGTAAACGAAAGGCAGCATACAAAACAGTATTAGGAAAAAAATTAAAAAAATATAAAAGAAATGAAAACCCCAAAATACAACCCCCAAAATGAAAGTGCACTACTTTTTAAGGGATGAATTTCAAGGATGGGACAGCAGCTAAAAGTAACTGCTGACCATAAAATAAAATGAAAGACAAAAAAGCCCCCAATAATAAAAAAAAAAAAAAAAAAAAAAAAAAGCAAAAGGCGTTGAGTCCCCACTAAAAGCTAACAATCAGAATCAAAATACAATTTCCTAAGTGACCCTAATCTCATCCTATGCAGTTTGTTTGCTTTCTTTACAACAGCTTCTCATACAGTTACATCACTGTGGCTTCTCTGTACCCCCTTACTGGTCCTTCTAAGCCCACTGACCATAGTTCAAGGGCTGTGCAGTGCATTATGTTTTTTTTTTTAAATCCCCCTGGTAAATCTACACAAAAATTCTTCATGGCCGCGAATCTCGAGCACACATGATTTGCCTTGAACCCATGATATTGGTAAACCTGAACCTCATCCATTTAATGTGTGCTAAAGCTCTACAGTCATTGTGACTTTTTAAAGCTGAACACAGATGAATGCTGCTCTGAATTCATTAATACATCCATAATATATTTTTTAAATATGAAGGAACCTGAATTTAATGTGGATTTAACCTCTTGCTATCCTTTTCATGCAGAGCACAGACTGGGGGAGGGAGAAGCAGCATAAGGTGCCAATCAGTTCTATTGCAGTGCAAGGAGCATGCTGATTGGAGAAGAAAGCAGAGTGACCAGTTAATTAGTCTATTGATTCTGCTTTTAAAATCTTATTATAGTATACATTTTGCAAATTTGGATGTTGATGCTGATTGTTCGTTATTATTTATTTTATTACAGGTCCTTTATAGTGCTGTCAGTTTATGCAGCACTTTACATATTTTTTTATTATACGCTCACATCAGTCCTTGCCCTCAAGGAGTTTACAATATAAGGCTCCTAACTCACATTCATACATACACATACTAGGACCAATTTAGATAGGAGCCACTTAACCTACCAGCATATCTTTAGAGTGTGGGAGGAAACCGGAGTACCCGGAGGAAATCCATGCATGCACAGAGAGCACATGCAAGCTGCATGTAAGTAGTGCCATGGTTCGGATTCAAACCAAAAACTCTAGTACTGCTAGGCAGAAGTACTCACCAGTTCCGGGACAAGGTCATCTTTAGCCTAGGGCAAACATAGAAAATTGCACACCCCCCCCCCCCCCCCCCATGAGCATTATGTGTCAGTGAAAATCCCCTCAAAAAAGAAATTGAGCACTAATTTGCATGCTTACCCTCTAAGCATGAATTCACCCTCCTCCCAGTACAAACTTGCCCCTGCCAGCACAGATCTTTGCCCATCCCCCCTTCAAGCTCCAATTTTCCTCTCACCAAATCCCCCTCCCCCCCCCCATTTCCCCTTCTAGCACGATTTCCCTCCCTCCTCTTCCACATCACCTCTTATTGCAGAAACCCCCCCAAATCCCCCGCCCCTCCCTCTCAACTAAAAAATCCTCTTCCCCCGTTCCCCCTGCCAACACAAATCCCCCCAAATAATCATTTCTAGCATCCCTCCTAATTTCCCCTCCTATTCTTATCCTCTGCCACCCTCCAACTTTCCCCTCCCAACACAAATACCCCCCTCTCATCCCCTTGTGGTGCCCCCCCACCTCACATGATACCACAGTGCCCAGGGCAGCCGTCCCTTCTGCCCACCCCCTTGTCCCGGCCCTGGTGCTAGCCACTTAGCCACTGTGCTACCCAATTATTAGCAAGATTTTTTTGCTTTGGGCAATATTTTTCATGAAAGGGTACAAGTAGTCCTGTAAGGGTGGGGGGGGGGGGGGTAATGCTGTTTAGTCCAGGGGCTATTTTACAATGTTTATTAAAATGTAAGGTTTACCGGAAACATATTGAGTAAGCTGCTCAGAGCTGTACAGTTTTCAGTGTTATTATTGCCTTTTACAAAGAAAGTAGCTGTGGTTTTTGGCAGGGCCGGGACAAGGGGTGGGCAGGAGGGATGGTTGCCCTGGGCGCAATGGTTTCCCTAGCCCTAAGGGAGGGGGGGGGGTGCAGTTTGGCATCCTTGCCCTGGGCACTGGATGACCTTGTCCCAGCACTGGTTTTTGGTTTGAACAACAATATTATAAATTTTTATATCATAGATGCTACAGTTGTGAAAAAAAAAAAATCCACCTGTGTCTTAAATGTATTATTTAAATGTGTTCTGCGTGGTGTTTGCTGTGTAACGCCAGAATTATTTATATACAAGCTTTTATATTAAATAACTTCTTTTAATGTTTACTAAATCTTTGGTCTGCATGTAAATGATGACAATTTGATACATTTGCTGTACAAAATGTACTGGCACAGACAAGCGAGTAAAACACCTAGATCATCTGAAGGATAATTATTCATGGTAATCTAGTATATAGATCAGCTTTTATAGCCGAATGGGGATATGATCATTTAATCAGAGAGACAGAAGGATTCTCCTGAAGTATGGACACTACAGCTCATTTGAATGTACCACTGAATGGTCCCCAGACGCGAGCGTGTCTAATTGATTGAAAACTCTACCTGTAACATCCTTCTTATTCCAAAGTCACTTTACTGCAATATTGTCATATGCAAAGATCTTATTACCCTTATCACATAAGGTGCAAACCAGCCATGGTGCCTCACTAGAAATAAGACATTAAAAAAATACCTTGTTTCTTTTTTTATTACAGTGTTCTGCCCCTCAGGGGACAAAGAACATGCAGTAAAAAAATACATTAAAATAAATAAAAATAATTTAACCACTTGCCGACTGCCGCACGACTATGTACTGCGGCAGTCAGCCTCGGCAAAATGACGTAGGGGTACGTCACTCACCCACGAGCCTGTAGGGGGCAAGCGCGCACTGCCGGCAGCGCGCTCCCGCCCCCACTCATTCCCTGCCTTCCCCGCATGTGTGACCGGCGGCTCTGATGTCGGGATCTCGCTCAGGAGAGGGAGAAAGACAGACAGCTGATGTAAACACAGCCGTCTGTCATTCTCCCTTAGATCATCACTGAGGCTATGCGATCCTGCTATGTAGGATCGTATGTCTCTGTGATGATCTAACAAGCCACAGCCCCTGACAGTTAGAATCACGCCCCTAGGGACAGACTTAACCCCTTGATCACCAATAAAGTTAACCCCTTCCCTGCCAGTGTCATTTTTACAGTAACAGTGCATATTTATAGCACAGATTACTGTATTAATGTCACTGGTACCCCCAAAAGTCTCAAAAATGTCAGTCAAGGGTCCGATCTGTCTGCCCCATTGTCACAGTGCTGCAAAAAAAAAAAAACTGCAGATCGCCGCCATTACTAGTTAAAAAAAAAAACAATAAAAATGACATTCCCCGTAGTTAGTAAACGCAATAACTTTTGCGCAAACCAATCAAAATAACTGTGTGGGGGAAGGGTTCTGTGACAGGCATGAATTTTGGCACTTTATATATTTATGTTTCACTATTTTGGTCACAATTTTGCCTGTTTTTTAACATCTGATAATCTAGCACTTTTATATATTTATACGATAAATTGAAGATTAGCACCTGATAATTTATTTATTTAGTTATTTGCATTTATTTATTTATTTATACACTGGAAGCACTTTAATTGTGCTGCACTAGTGATTTATTTATTTAACCCACGCTTATGAGAGAGTGCTGTGCTTGCTGCAGTTATAAATAGTGGTTAAACCTGTTTGCTCGCAGGATTATTTATTTAGATATGGGTGGTTTCAGTTGTACTAAGCAAATAACGCAGTGAGTATATAGGAAGTATCAGAGTGAGAGGGGTGGTAACGTTTATGTTGACACCAGTCTGTCCACGGTTTCCATGCTTTCTCGAAGTGTTGGTTTTTTCCTGTTCTAATGGAAAGGGCTTTTTCATAACAAGTGATTCAGCTGGACTAACATTCAAATTTCAGACCTGTTAGGAGCCTGGGAGGCTTTCCAGCGTCTAGTTATCAATGTCTGTCAGCTCTGAGTATATGAGTGGTCACTGTACGATAGGAAGGAGGTAAATCGTCAATTTGTAAGTTTAGGATTGCAAGTGCCGGATTTGGCTTAGTATGAATTCCAGTGATATCTGAAATTAGTTTAAACACTTTGTTCCAGAAACTGGAAATATTTCTAAAGGACAAAAATATGTGTATCAGAATAGAGGTACTCACCGAGGCCGAGATGCCGAGAGCGGTTCGCTGTTGCGACTAAGCGCACTCCGCCCCTCTGGAGGTGATACGGAGGGTGGATGGCACAAAGAGGCACAAGCTACCAGAAGGCAGGGTAGAGCTTGCGTGGAGGATCTGTAGAACTGGAGCAGAGACTGATCAGGATCCATCAGAAGAAGTAGGTAAGAAAGTCCGGAGCAGGTTGAGGGTCAAGCACAAGTTAACAGACAATCCAGGTCACAGGCTGAGGGTCAACAACAGGTTAGCAGACAATCCAGGTCACAGGCTGAGGGTCAAGCACAGGTTAGCAATCAATCCAGGTCACAGGCTGAGGGTCAAGCACAGGTTAGCAGACAATCCAGGTCATAGGCTGAGGGTCAAACACAGGTTAGCAGATAATCCAGGTCACAGGCTGAGGGTCAAGCACAGGTTAGCAGACAATCCAGGTCACAGGCTGATGGTCAACAACAGGTTAGCAGACAATCCAGGTCACAGGCTGAGGGTTTAACAACAGGTTAGCAGACAATCCAGGTCACAGGCTGAGGGTCAAGGCACTGGAGACAGGAGGCAAGACTGGGTCACAAGCAGAAGGTCAAGGCACAGGGGACTGAAGGTGAATCCGGGTTGAAGGCAGAGGGTCAAACACAGGAGGCAAGAGCCAAGTCCGTAAAACAAGCCAAGGTCGGGTCCAGGAGCAGAGCATAGTAGGTCAGGGTCGATCCGGGTCACAGCAGGTAAATGATCAAACAGGCACTCAGGAACAGGAAGCTGAAAGACAAACCATCAATTCCTCTGAGCACTTGCTCAGCTTTTATAGGCAGCCAGGAAGTCATGTGGTGTGTGTCATGTGACGACCAGTCTGCAGCTGAAGGTTTCTCTGACAATGTGGTAGAGAGTTCCTGTTTGTCCACTTCCTCTCCAACACAGGGCAGAAGTGTGTGGATAGAATGTGGACAATTAATAGGGGGTAAGGTAGCATCTGGATAACAAATTTTTGTAGTGATTCCCAATGATTAACACAGTGAGATGATGAGTAAACCGATGAAGAGGCCGAAATCCATTGGGAGGGAGTATAAGACTTTCCAAGGTCTGTTTTCCATTTGAGAATTGGGTTTGTTTTTACAAGCATCAGCTTTTGCTGTAGTAAATTATAAAATAGTGAGATTCCTTTGGTCCGGGTGTGGGGCAAGGTAAGAAAGGACCACACTGATTGATCACTTGAAAGTGTGGGGAGAGGGCGTTCTACCAGAAAGTTCCTAATACGAATAAATGTGAATTCATCAGCAACAGTAAAACTAAGAACTTGTTTCAATGTGGCTTTGCTTTTCGAAAATTGTGCTTTCAAAAAGTTCATCAATCTATAACATTATCTATCATTATATATCCAACGATCTATCCAACGATCTAGTTTTATGCAAGGGATAAGATGTTCTAAAGTACGAATAGGGAAACTTACCTGGTAGCTATGTGAGGATTGAGGGGGTTATTGGAGCAGTTTCCTCCAGGCTAAAATAGTAGCCCTGATGGCAGTGGCGGCCCGTCCATTGGGGGGCAGGGGCGCTACCCCCCCATCCATCTGTCTGGCCCCCTAATCTACATGCAGGGCACTGGACGCATGGATTCCAATGTTTTTTTTTTTTTAAGCATGTGATTAGAGCCAGAGGCTCTAATAGGCTGCACTGCGCCCTGAGCCCACCTAGTTGTGTGACAATAGTGAGTGAATATTCGGTATGGTCACACGAATTCTCCTCTTGGCCAATCAGGAAGCGGGTCCTGAGACCCATTTCTCGATTGGCTGAAAGGAGAAGCCATGCTATTGGCCAAGGAGGAGGAGGAGGGAGGAGACGCAAGGGAAGCCCGACCCAAGGATGAGACTGAGGGAGAAGCCCCCGCCGCTGTCTGCCAATCCAGGGTAAGTGAGCCGGCGAACGGGGGGGGGGGTAATGGTGTACCCCCCCCCGGCCCATGGAGCACCAGCCGCCACTGCCTGATGGTGAGAGGGAAATTATTCAGTACTAGTGGCTTCCATGAGTCTGCCATGAGAAGTGTTGTCAAATTGGAGGTCTTTCCTAGGTGCTTTTCTATTTCTACCCATAAGGCTTCTGAGTGAAGAGTGAACCAGTGTTTGGTTTGTGCTATCAGGGAGGCCATATAGTAATCTACGACGTCCACTGGGCCCATACCTCCTGCTTTTCAGTGTTTAATCAATGGTATATGAGAACCTTTTGCTCTTTTGTGTTGCCAAACAAACTTTCTGAGCAGCGTCGATAAGGAACGCAAGAAGCTAGATTTAATAGGGATCAGAAGGGTCCGAAATAAGTACAATATTTTGGGTATGATTACCTTTTTGTAGGTAGCTATTCTACCAGTCAGTAAGCGTATATTAATTGGCTTGCACAAAAGTTTTAGCGTCTACAGACTATGATATATAGAGTATACAGGAATTTTTTTTTATACTAGTAATGGCAGTGATCAGCCACTTATAGCAGGATTGCAATGTTGCAGCGGACAATCGGACACTAATTGACACTTTTGACACTTTGTGGGAACCAGTGACACTAAAACAGTGATCAGTGCTAAAAAATATCCACTGTCACTGTACTGATGACACTGGCTGGAAAGCAGTTAAACATCTTGGCGGGTCAAAGGGTTAACTGTGTGCCTAACCAGTGTTTTTGTGTAAACTATTTGCTGCTTTTACTAAGGGAAGTGATGGATTTTATTTTACAGGGACACAAAATCCATCACTTTCACTCTGTCAGAACAGAGCTCTGCCTTGCTTACATAACTCTGTTTCTCTGCCTGATGATCAGCGGGTGCCGGCAGACATCCATTGGCCACCACCTGCAGATCGGCTTGGCTGTGATTACCCACACTTATACACACAGCCCCTAGGTGGAAGTGTTGAATCACGTGTACGCAGTGTGGAAAATAATTATTTGATCCCCTGCAGATTTTGTAAGTTTGCCCACTTACAAAGAAATGAAGGGTCTAAAATTTTTTATCATAGGTGTGTTTTAAATGACAGAGACAGAATATCAACCCCAAACAAACAGAAAAAACACACAAAACAAATGTTATAAATTGAGTTGCAGTTCGGTGAGTAAAATAAGTATTTGATCCCCAAGCAAAACATGACTTAGTACTTGGTGGAGAAATCCTTGCTGGCAAGCACAGAGGTAAGACGTTTCTTGTAGTTGGTTACCAGGTTTGCACACATCTCAGAAGGGATTTTGGTCCACTCTTCTCTACAGATCTTCTCCAAATCCTTAAGGTTTCTTGGCTGTCGCTTGGCAACTTAAAGTTTTAGCTCTCTCTATACATTTTCTATATGATTAAGGTCTGAACACTGGCTAGGCCACTCCATGATCTTAATGTGCCTCTTCTTGAGCCGCTCCTTTGTTGCCTTGGTGGTCTCTATGTTTTCCGTCATTGTCATGCTGGAAGACATAAGTGTCCCATTACATTAAATTTAAGGCCCCTTTCACATCTAGCACAATGGAAACCAGCCTTCCTTAGTGATTTTTTCAAATTTTTGCATGTTATGCATAGGGCAGCCTATAATTTAAATGGGCTGCCCTGTGCATGACAAATGTGCCAAGGAAGCCTCAAAACCTTTTTTTGAGACGTGTAACCTCACACATTTCTTCATTTCACGTTTTGGCATGCTTGTAGCGTGTTTATCATGCGGCAAAATATGTGTCTGCTAACTGCGTTTGGGGTGCTATTAACACTGAATAGCACCACAAGCATACTGTGCTTTCGTAACACGTTATTCGCGCGTTTCCGAAGTGCACGCAAAAAAGTGCATCCTGGAAATGCGCAGGTATGAGTGCAGCCTTAGGTTTGCATACACTATATTATGAAAAGTATTGGGACGCCTGCCTTTACACGCACATGAACTTTGATGGCATCGCAATCTTAGTCCGTAGGGTTCAATATTGAGTTGGCCCACCCTTTGCAAGTATAACAGCTTCAACTCTTCTGGGAAGTCTGTCCACAAGGTTTAGGAGTGTGTCTATGGGAATGTTGGACCATTCTTCGAGAAGTGCATTTGTGAGGTTAGGCACTGATGTTGGATGAGAAGGCCTGGCTCACAGTCTCTGCTCTAATTCATCCCAAAGGTGTTCTATTGGGTTGAGGTCAGGAGGACTCTGTGCAGGCCAGTCAAGTTCCTTCACACCAGACTCACTCATCCATGTCTTTATGGAACTTGCTTTGTGCACTGGTGTGCAGTCATGTTGGAACAGGTCAGGCACTGATGTTGGATGAGAAGGCCTGGCTCACAGTCTCTGCTCTAATTCATCCCAAATGTGTTCTATCAGGTTGAGGTCAGGAGGACTCTGTGCAGGCCAGTCAAGTTCCTCCACACCAGACTCACTCATGCATGTCTTTATGGACCTTGCTTTGTGCACTGGTGTGCAGTCATGTTGGAACAGGTCAGGCACTAATGTTGGATGAGAAGGCCTGGCTCACAGCCTCAGCTCTAATTCATCCCAAATGTGTTCTATCAGGTTGAGGTCAGGAGGATTCTGTGCAGGCAAGTCAAGTTCCTCCACACCAGACTCACTCATCCATGTCTTTATGGACCTTGCTTTGTGCACTGGTGCGCAGTCATGTTGGAACAGGAAGGGTCATCCCCAAACTCTTCCCACAAAGTTGGCAGCATGAAATTGTCCAAAATGTCTTGGTATGCTGACCCCTGCACTGTGGAACTAAGGGGCCAAGAAACAATCCCACACTATAATCCCTCTTCCACTAAATGATTTATACCAGTGCGCAAAGTAATGTCCATAAAGACATGGATAAGCAAGTTTGGGGTGGAGGAACTTGACTGGCCTGCACAGAGTCCTGACCTCAACCCGATAGAACACCTTTGGGATGAAATAGAGAGCAGACTGCGAGCCAGGTCTTCTCTCCAACATTAGTGCCTGACCTCATAAATGCGCTTCTTGAAGAATGGTCAAACATTCCCATAGACACACTCCTAAACCTTGTGGACAGCCTTCCCAGAAGAGTTGAAGCTGTTATAGCTGCAAAGGATGGGCCAACTCAATATTGAACCCTAAAGACTAAGACTGGGATGCCATTAAAGTTCATGTGCGTGAAAAGGCAGGTGTCCCAATACTTTTAGTAATATATTGAATAATATAATATAGATTTTTTTACTTACAGTGCAAAGAGTAAAGCCCTAAATACTAAGCACAGTATGCCATAGCTACCAATCAGAGTTCATTAGACGTTGGAGCAGTACAAGGTGAATGCTGTACAATAATCTTGGCTGTAATACCTTTTTTCTGTACTATTACCCTAAGCTATTTCCCCATAATACATTATTTAGGTAAATGCCAGGCAAACATGTATTCAGTGCTGGATAAAAGAGAGTGAAGAGTTTAAATAAATGGTGTACAAACAATAGAGACAAAGAATTTTCCATTAACATTAACACCAAAGACAGTATTTCAAACAATATGTTATTTAGTAAGGCAACACAGCTAATTAAAACAGTGCACAGATGAAAACTATACAGCGTTTATGTTGCCTTTATCACTACAAATGAACTCATGTATCCATAACACGCTGTGTAAAGTCTATACTAAAGTGATACTAAACTCTGCTTTAGAATAAAGTATGTCTTTTTAACTCAGCCTCCTCCAAATCATTGATAGGGTTTATCTACACTTTAAAGAAAAAGTCACATAAAGTGGTTGTAAAACTCCAACATGAAATATGAACAAAGCATGCCCCTCTATAGTGTGTACTTGTCTCAATTAAGGGCACTAAATGTCATTTCTGTCTGCTGCTTCGTTCCTTTGCTATCAGCATGAATCACTTCTGACAAGTTTCCCTGACACTAAGAGAAAAAAGTGACAGGGGAGGGAGCTCCAGCACACAGCTTGTGATTGATAGCCTAAGCATTGTTCTCCGCAGACATTACAGCAGAGTGTCATTTCAGCTCTCTGCCTTTAGTTTTCTAAACTCTCAGACAAGTTTTATCATTTTTGAAATTTGAACGAATGAAGAGAAGAGAAGACTGCAGATAAACAGATACAATTTATGTAGGAGGATTTGGTTAATCTCTGTATATCACCTACTTTAACCACTTGCTACCCACGGAGCGGTGCAGCTATTGTTCTGGGATGCCGTCAGATGACGGCGCACCAGAATAGCCTCTCTGGTGGCTGCACCGTGTTGCTAGGTATGGTTGCTAGGTAGTCAATGACATGACTCTTTACCCATGTGATCAGCTGTGTCCAATCACAGCCGGTCACATGTAAATGAGGAAGTGCCGTTATTCAGCTCTCCTCCCCTCACACTGTCAGTGTGTGAGGCGAGGAGAGCCGATCAGCAGCTCCTCCTCATAGGGGAGACAAGTACAAGTAATCAGGGCACTGATCACCAGTGCCCTGATTACACAAAATGTAAATAAAGTGCCAATTACTGCCCACCATCAGTGCCCACAGTGCCCGCCATCAGTGCTCACAATCAGTGCCCATAGTGCTGCCAGTCAGTGCCCATCAGTGCCTGCTCATCTAGACACTGACACCAAAAACTACGTGAACCAAACTCAGAGACAAGCGCGGAGGAGGCCTTTCTGGTTAATAAAGGTTATAGCAGACACTGAATGGTGTCTTCTATTCAGTAGGGCTTTAAATATATGTAAACAGTGGCAAAGCTAGACATTCTTTTACTCAGGGCAATGTTCCGCGCCATTAGCCCCCAATTCAACCCAGTAGGGGACATTGTCAAGGCTTTTTATTTTTATAATTTTGTTTTTTACAATTTTACTTTATTTATTCTTTTTTACAATCCCTGTTGGGGAGATATCAGGTGTCTCACTTTTGAGGGAAGATTCCCAGTCCCTTTCTCTGCAGCCTCAGCTGCACTGGACAGTGAATGAATGGGAAGTGCTCTGTGCTGAGTGGCTTCCTGTTCATTCACAAACTGAAGTAAAGTAAACAGCTGGCAGAGCTACCGGGGGGTAAAAGGAAAAGGAGCACATGGGGGGGGGGGGTGTGATCACACAGCTGTTATTGATGGGTCCCACCTAGCTGACATTGGCTGGACTGGTGGGGCCCCCTGGAGCACAGTGATGTGGGGGGTCAGTTGTAGAAATCCCATGAGAAGCAGTAGCTCAGCCGCCAGTGTACTCTCACTTGGGCTGGCTGCACCCCCAGGGGGACCAGCTGCGTGCAGGAGTTGTAGGATCCACCACCACCAGCGCAGCGCTGGTTTAGAATTAAAAAAAAAAGATCTATTCACGTATGTATTTTCAACTCAGGCTCCTCCAAATCTCCAAACCTGTTTGGAGGGTGTCTACATTCATTCTCTATGTTCCCACTACATGTAGGAACATAGTCACCTCCTCTTGTTAGATCATGATATGGACAGAAAGAACCGGCAATGGCTGATAACAATATTTGGGATTTAAAATATCACACGTTTGGATCGCTCTTCAGGGAGCGTTTGACAGGTGGTGAGGAGGTGTTGTATTATCTCCACATTGCCTGCTTTAACCCCTTGTGCACCATGCTAACACTTGAATGGATTACAACAGGGGGTATAATCAAAGCATCTCTGCCACAACACCTGTGCACCCTGGCCCCTGCCCCCTGCTCTCTGGGTCCAGGGGGACTGGCCAGGTGCAGAAACTGGAGGAGCCACCCCCACCAGCCCAGCACTTCAGGACCACTGCAGGACAGGATGGAACAAAGCCAGAGGAAAGGCTGCCTCTCCTTCTCTCCCCCTTCACCTTTGTGCACCTTCCCCCTCCCAAACTTGTGCAGCTTTCCCATGCCCCCCCTCCTCTTGCGCACCCTCACCTTGTCCTCTTCTACCCCCCCATCTTATGCAACTCCCTCTTCCCCCTCACCTTCTGCAGCTTCCCTATTCTCCCGTTCATCTTGTGCACCCCCTGACATCACCCCTCACCCTATTCCCCCCCCCCTCACCTTATGCAACTTCCTCCTGCCCCCCTTCACCTTATTCGCCCGCTTCCCCCCACCTTGTCCACCCCCTACCACATTGTGCAGCATTTCATTCCCCCCCATGTCCCCCCTTACCTTGTGCAGCTTCCACAATGCCCCTGGAGCCTTAACCTTGTAACTGCGGTGCTGTCCCTTCTCCAGACACTGGCAGCACATGAGGTCTTACACTACAGTACATGGCGTGGTTCTCCAGATGGTTTCAGTACAGGGGGAGATCTTTCAGGGGCTCAGTCTCTGGCTTATATGGCACTGGGCAAGCGGTACCAGGTGGTGTTTGTCCAGCAGTCCTCGGGGTCAGGCACTGGCGATGGGGAGTAGGGCTTTGGAGGAGTGATGGTGAGGTTGGTGGGGAAGGGACATGGCTAGGGGAAAAATAGGACTCCCTCCAGGGATGTCTGGCAGCGGCACCCTTCTCAATGCAGTGCTCAGGGCACATGCACCCCCCTCCCCCAAGTTTTGGCCCTGTATATAAATCATATCATTACAATGTTATAAAGGAGGTCCTTGTTCAGGCACTTCCTGTTATGTGGTGACAACTGTCTCCCACATGTTCACCAGCATTGCATAGCCTCATGTGATACGCAGAGATAAAACAAATCCTCCAACACAAGCCTTACCTGCAGCCCTGTCTTCTTCAGAGTCATTCAAAGTACACAGATGAAATAGTATTTCTCAACTTTCTGTAGGCAGGGGCTGGGGATCTGATGACACTATACAGCAAAAAGCTGAGTGTACTCTGAAACCTGAGTGGAGGGGAAGGGACACACCCCCTCTTTACACAGTCTCATAGAGGAACATGTACAGCTGAAGCTGTCTATTACCTGCTATATGCTGGGGGGGGGGGGGGGGGGTCTTCCAGGATTGCCTGATGTTGGGAAAAACTGTCAGAAGTGCCTCATGCAGATGGTAGAGGAAGTACAAAGTAGACAGGTTCCACACATGAGGGCCTTTGACTAAATCAAGTACAAATTGTATAAGCATATGCTTTGTTCATATTTTATTTCAGGGATTTACAACCGCTTTAAAAATAAACATTTAGGAATAATAACTTTTTATTCAATCAGGTTGAATGACTTTTTTTAAATTAGAATTAAACATTACTAAATAGGAGTTACACTGACTGGGTTTAAAGGGGATATTGCATCAAAATGCTAGGCCTGCTTATTCTATAGAATCTCCCATGCAAAAATACAGAATTATACATTTTATTCTATTTTGCAAATGTATTTATTAATAATTCCTCATTTTTACAAGGGAGGTGGAGCTCTGAAGAATAAGCAGAACTTGCATGTTGATATCAGGATCACTTTAACTGGATGAAATTAAAGCCTTTGTATCTTTTCTCAAGATGCTTTTTCACTGAGCGAGAAAAAAAATGACAAATGAAAATGAAAAGCTTTCAGTGATAACAAAGTACAGGGTCAGCAAGATCAAATCTGCAGCTTGTTTCAATTTTAAAACAAGAAGTAAATTGTGATCTAATAAAAATATAATTCTAGCATCAATGTAGATACAAAATGAGAATTCTGCATAGTGTCATATTGTCTTTCCTCTTTTATAAAATGTAAGATTATTTTAAATTAAAACAGGTATAATGTATATAAAATTGACACCCCCCCCCCCCCCCCGATGTCCCTTCTTTAACCACTTAAAGCCCGGAGGATTTGGCTGCTCAAAGACCAGAGCCTATTTTGCGATTCGGCACTGCGTGACTTTAATGGACAATTGTGCGGTCATGCGACGCTGTACCCAAATCAAATTGACGTCCTTTTTTTCCCACAAACAGAGCTTTCTTTTGGTGCTATTTGATCACCTGTGCGATTTTTACTTTTTGCGCCATAAACAAAAAAAGAACGAAAATTTAGAAAAAAATAGCAATATTTTTCACATTTTTTTATATGAAATTCCCCCCAAAAAATGTAAAAATCTAAATGTTTTAACATTTTATGCCTATTTGTTTCCTGCTACATATTTTTGGTAAAAAACCCCCGCAATAAGCATATTTTGACTGGTTTGCGCAAAAGTTGAAGGGAAAGATTTATGTCATTTTTATTGTTTTTTTTTTTTTTTAATGAGTAATGGCGGCGATCTGCAATTTTTTTTTGGACTGCGACATTGCGGCGGACAGATCGGACCCCTGACTGACATTTTTGACACTTTTGTGGGTACCAGTGACATTACTACAGTAATCAGTGCTATACATATGCACTGTTACTGTAAAAATTACACTGGCAGGGAAGGGGTTAATTTTATTAGTGATCCAGGGGTTAAGTGTGTCCCTAGGGGCGTGTTTCTAACTGTAAAGGGGTGTGGCTTTTGATGTAACCACAGAGATATACGATCCTACATAGCAGGATCGTATGATCTCTGCAGTTACACCAGGGAGAATGACAGGCGGCTTTGTTTACATCAGCCGCCTGCCTTTCTCCCTCTCCAGCGGGAGATCGCGAGTGACCGGCGGACATCAGACTCACCGGTCACCCGCGTGGGGCTGCAGGGAAACGAGCGGGGGTGGGAGCGAGCCTCCGGCGGCGCGGGCTCGCCCCCTGCAGGCTCCTGGGCGAGCGACGTAGTACTACGTCACTTTGCCCAGGAGGGGCTGACTGCCGCAGTAAATATACTGTGGGTGGTTGGCAAGTGGTTAATAAAATGGAATTCAACCCAAAAAACCCAAATTCAAAAATATAACACAAAGCAGCCTACCAATAATTAGATGTGGTGGCTGCATTTGTTTTCTTTTTTAAGGCTTTTTTTCCATCTGTTTTAACCTGATGATCTGGCCAATAGCAAACCTCCTGTATTAGAGTGCCCCCACTTTGGATGAAGGAGTACAGGGGGCTTCTCTGAACAGCAGCATTGTTAATCTGGCAGGAGGGTAAAGTTAAATGTACTAGCAAAATTAAATACACTAAAAAATGTAATCCAGACTCCAATCATTTTTAAGCAGTTACAGCAACAGTTTGTTCCTTCTGGGATAAAGTTTTTACATAAATGAATACAAGCTGATCATTGTAAGCCCCCCTGTCAGTGGTAAATGGTTTGCTTCAGCCATTTAACTGCTACATCTGCAGAACAGCTTGTTCTGTTGAAAAACAACAGCCTTACCAGGTAAAAATAAATGAAAGAAAGCCTAAAAACGAATGCAGTCATCACATCTAACTATCTAAGAACTGGTAAGCTGCATGATAGTAAATGTTTGCTTTTGGGTTTAATACTGCTTCAACCACTTTCTGAGCGCGTTATAGCCAAACGAAATCTATAGCGTGGTCGTTCAGTTCTGTGGCACGCACCTGGCACACTCTATGATCGCTGTCCTTCAGACACAGCTGATCACAGATCAGGGTAAAGAGCCAATCACAGTGGCTCTTTACCATGTGATCAGCTGTATCCAATCACAGCTGATCATGATGAAAACACACTTGTCGGGTATTTGCATTCCTTTCTGTGAGGAGAGGAGGGAGCCGGTAACCGTCTAGTCTGAAAGGGGACATCTGCACTGATAATCAGGGCACTGGCCATCAGTGTCCTGATTATCAGTATAGCCCCAACAATGCCTATCAGTGCCAATCAGTGCCCATCAGTGTTGCCATTCAGTTGCTATCAGTGCTGCAAATCAGTGCCAATCAGTGCCCATTAGTGCTTCCTATCAGTGCCTCCTCTTTAGTGCCGCCTATCAGTGCCCATCATGCTGCCTATAAGTGTCTTTCAGTGCTGCCTATTAGTGCCCATCAGTGCCGCCTCATTAGTGCCTCCTCAACAGTACCAATCAGTGCCACCTCATCAGTGACCATTAGTGCAGCCTATCAGTGCCCATCATTGCTGCCTATCAGTGCCCATCAGTGTTGCCTCATCAGTGCTGCCTAATAGTGCCCATCAGTGCTGCCTCATCAGTGCCCATCAATGCACCCTCATTTTTTTTTCTAAATTTTTTGTTCTTTATCATTTCTTTAGCAAAAAATGAAAAATCCAGTAGTGATTAAATACCACAGGGCTTTTTTTTCAGCAGGAACGCGGGGAAATGCAGTTCCAATGGGTGCTAGAGAGTCTACTGATGCTGGCTGCTGGGAGATCTATTGTTGCTGGAGGGGATCTATTTTTACATGGCAATCTATTGTTGCTGGTGGAGGATTTTTTGATACTGAGGGTTCATTGTTGCTAGAAGGGATCTACTGTTTAGGGAGGGGGTCTACTGTTGCTGGCTGCTAGAAAGTCTATTGATGCTTGCTGCTGGGAGATCTTTTGCTGCTGATGGGGGGGGGTCTATTTCTTCTGGCTGTAGGGGATCTATTTTATTGCTTTTTTTATCATAACCTAATCCTAAGTAAGTGGTTAAAGCACATTTCCACTTTTTAAGTCAAACTTGAGAAAACCTCATTATATGTTTGCTTTGTTTTCCTATTCATACCTAAAAAAATTAAAAAATATATATTTCTTCCTTTTTGGATGTTTCTAAGGAAAAGGTATCATAGCAAATTCTAAGAATATCTGGACAGTCTCTGTCCCCACAGAGAGTGAGCTATTCCTAAAGCCCCGTACACACGAGTCGAAATTCGACTGGGCTTTTTTTGCAATACGGCACTAATGATTCCGCAGTCGTGCAACACTGTACCCAGAAATAAAATGGATGTCCTTTTTCCCACAAATAGAGCTTTTTTTTTGGTGGTATTTGATCACATCTGCGGTTTTTATTTTTTGCACTATAAACAAAAAAAGAGCGACAATTTTGTAAAAAAAGCAATATTTTTTACTTTCTGCTATAAAACACAGCCAATAAAAAAATGTAAAAAATCAAATGTCTTCATCAATGTAGGCCAATTTGTATTCTGCTACATATTTTTGGTAAAAAAAAAAAAAAAAATCCCAAAAAGCGTATGGGTTTGTGCAAAAGTTATAGCATCTACAAACTATAGGATAGATTTATGGACTTTTTTTTATTGTTTTTACTAATAATGGCGATGATCAGCGATTTTTAGCAGGACTGCGACATTGTGCCAGGTAAATATGACACAAAGTGACACTTTTTGGGGACCAGTGACACCAATACAGTGATCAGTGGTAAAAGAAAATGCACTGTCACTGTATAAATTACACTGGCAGGGAAGGGGTTAACAATAGAGGCGATCAGAGGGTAAATGTATTCCCTGGGTGTGCTTTCTTACTGTGTGGGGGATGGACTGACTGGAGGAAGAGAGACATCTATGTTCCTGATTAACAGGAATAAAAGATGTCTCTCTCCATCTGTGACAGAACAGTGGTCTGCCTTGTTTACATAGACAGACCGCCATTCTGTCTCTCCTACGAACGATTGGCGGGTCCCGAAGGCCATCGCAGCCGCCGGACCCGCTAATTGACTTCCGCTGTTTCCAATTACAGCAGGAGCGCGACTTTGGCAGTGGGTGCCCCAGAGCCAAGGAAGAGAATCACGTACAGGTTTGTGATCCTTCGCTTAAGGGCCACCCTGTGGCAGTAAATGTACGTGGGGCAGTCCTTAAAGCGGAGTTCCACCCTATTTTTGAACTTTGCAGTTTTCATTAGATGAAAACATCCTAAGAAAGAATTGGATAGTTATTTTTTTTTTTTTTGTTTTGCTTACCTGATTTTTTCTGAAAATGAACTTACCTTCCTTCCACTTCCTCCTCCTGCGTCCGTGGCCCCTGACATCACTTCCTCCTTTGCATTGACTCCTGGGAGATGAGCATCATCAATCCCAGGTGTCAATGCGCCTGCACCGGTGTTCCTCTTCACTTCCGGTGCAGGCGCATCATTCCCTGCTGAATGAATTAGAACAGCGCAGAACCAGCTGCGGGATGACGCGCCTGCCCCGGAAGTGATGAGCAGGGCATTCTGGGACTCTGACATCCAGGAAGAGGGACACGATGAGGGACGCTATGGCTTCAGCTGTATGTAAATATGAAGTGGTGGCGCTGCTTATAAAGTGCAAACAGGTATATATAAATATATAAAACGAAAAATATAATGTAAAAACACAGATGTGATTGAGAAATAAAAATATAAATATAAATGGTGAATATGTAAATAATACCACAATATAGTGAAATTCCAACATAAAATGGTATTGGGAATGAGTTAATATGAAATATATGAAAAAATATAAAAATATAATAATAAAATAAAGTGAAGTATAAATAACCACCAGAGTGCGTAGTATGAAGAGCAAAGTACTAAAATATATATATCTCTTAGTATATACCTAAAATAATAATATCAGCATGTGGCAATAAAAATACAAAGGCAATGATATAAAAGGTGTGCAAAAAGTGCAACAATTAAATTGGGTGTGCAGGAAACTTTTACAGAAAAAATATGAGTAAAGTGCGGGAAACTGTTTTTACAAAGTGCAACAAGAAGTGATGTGATCTAGATTCATGTGATAAATAGTCCGTATAATAATAAAGGTGCAAACAGTATTATGGGCAAGCTCAATGTGCAAAGAAATATGAACTCCAAGGTAGAAATGAGAAATGGTATTAGATCAGATCAGCTATTAAGATAAGTCCATATATAGATGGTTGTGCCCCGAGGAGTGGTGAATGGATAAGTATCCAGCGGTGACCCCCAAGGTGGGTGACTGGCGAGTGGTGGGGAAACCTCTAGTAGAAAAACCTACTCACCAGATGTACCCACCCCACACAGGGGTATAGGGCAGGTACTGTAGTAATATCCTGTTGGTCCTGGCTCTGGGTAGTGGTTCCCTTCCTGGGGGAGATGTAGTATAGGGTCCGCAGGGATATCCTAAAGTGAAATCCTATCCGGTAGTGGGATATCCAACGATCCGTGGGGTGAACTGATAGGGCCGCTCAAAGGTATGTGGATGGAGGGATCATATAAATGGAAAAGAACTCGATAGTGTGATACCGTTTTTAAAGTTTATTCCTTCCAGCAGTAACATAAAAATGGGTACTCACATAGATAAAATCAGTAAACAGCGAGGTAATGGCGTCCCGGAACGCAATGCGTTCCAACTGGAGACCGGAACCGGAAGTGACGTGACGGCGCTGTACGCGTTTCGTCATGTGACGTCTTCTGCAGCGTCCAGTCACTTCCAGCGTAAGCCCTTTTGTATATGGTGGTTGCTAAGCGACGGGGCTCATTTGTGAAATACAACGAAAAGTAACAGGTGTTCAATATAGACTGATGCCGTGGGTCAATTGCGAAAACGTGTGGTGCAACTAATAAGAAAATACGACCATGGCTTTCTTATTGGCAATTGCAAACCAAGTGTGTGTATATTTATATCCTATGATAAATCCAATAACCCACGTCCGCTTGGTTGAACCACCATATATACATACAGGGAGGTATACAACATATATATATATATAATAATAAAAAATACTAAACATTTTATTTATTAACAAATATTATAAAAACAGAGGATAAATATAAAATATTATATAGTGTGTCGTCTGGTGGAAGAAAGTATGTAGAGGAGATAAGAAATGTAATGCGCCATCTGGTGGACAAACATATATATGGTATTAACTATATGATGTATATACTAAAAGTGTGTATATAATTAAATAGAAATAATTATAAAACATGATAGTGATTTATAAAAATAGTTATAAAATTAATATGTGGTAATTGGTGAAAGGCAATGTGAATAAAGGTGTGAAAATTATAAAAATTATATAAAAAATATAAAAAAATATAAAAAATTATACAGTTGATAATATTGAATATCAATAATTATAAGTGCTTATATAACATGAAGATGTGATGTAAAATAAATATATATATATAAAATTAATATATAAATGTGATAATTAGTGAAAAGTAATGTGGATTAAAATATAAAATAGTATATTATGAAAGGCAAAATACAGAGAAGGACATCTAGTGGATGGTCAATATACTACATCGAGAGTAAATAAATAAGATGCTAAATAGATGAAGTGAAAAGGATTGAATATAATATATTCAGATGTTATGATTAGACTAATAAATATAAATATAAATATATATGGGATGTAGGTTAATAGCATTAAATAAGATTGGAGGTTATGTAAAATTAAAATACATTTTATAGTGATAAATTAGGATAATAAGGAATGTGGATATAAAAAATAAAAGATAAAAGTATTGGGATAATGGAAAAAATAAGATAAAAAGAAGGAGAATTAAAAATTGGAAATAAAACAGTTGAGGTCTATGTCCAAATTGAGTCCCCTAGGCTGAAGTGTATTAAGCCGGTAAATCCAGCTAGTTTCGTTTTTAGAGATTTTGATTCTTTTATTTTCGCCTCTCCAGTGTCCAGTAATGGAGTCGATTCCCACAAAAGTAAGGCACCTTGGGTCCTTATTATGTACCTCTGCGAAATGTCTAGAGAGACTATGTTTCGTAAACCCCTTTTTTATGTTCTTAACATGCTCTCTAATGCGTACAAACAAAGGCCTGGTGGTCCTGCCCACATATTGGAGCCGACAAGGGCACTCTACTAGATAAGTCACATGGGTGGTCTGACAAGTTATTAGTTTGTTAATCTTGAACTCTTCCCCACTCCATCTGGATTTAAAATGTAGTGTCTTTCTAGGTTGTTTGCTGGTTGATCTACAGGGTAAACATCTATTACATCGAAAAAACCCTTTTAAATCAGGGAACAATTTCACTGGTTTGGGGGGATCAACTGCATTGTGAACCAGTTGGTTGCGTAGGTTAGGGGCTTTTCTGTATATAAATCTCGGTTGTCTGGGTAGCATTTTGGACAAAGTTTTATCAGACTTCAGAATAGGCCAGTATTTCTTCACAATTTTCTCTGTTTGTCTGAAGTTTTGATGAAAACCGGTAATAAAAGCTAGCTCATTCGATTTTTGTTCCGGCACGTTAGTTTTATGTAGTAATTCTTCTCTATCCGTACTCAATATTTTATTTCTGGCCGTAATTAGCTTCTGTCTGTCATATCCCTTTTCTTCAAATCTGTTTATTAAAATATCCGTTTGTAGTATGTAGTCTTCCAAATTGTCACAATTTCTTCTGATCCTGACGAATTGGCTTTTTGGGATTCCTTCTTTCCATCTAGGATGGTGACAACTGGTACTGGGTATATATCCGTTCCTGTCTGTAGGTTTAAAATAAGTCCTACTTTTAAGTATATTGTTTTCTTTAAAAATGTTAAGATCTAAATAATTTATCTGGTTAAAACTCCAATCTCCTGTAAACTTAATGCCATATGGATTCTCATTCATCTTTAAAAAGAAATTGCTCAAAGTTTCTTCAGTCCCCTCCCATAAAATGATGATATCATCTATATATCGTCTGTAAAATATCAATTCTGGTATATTTTGGCTATAAATGATGTTCTCTTCTAAAAGGTCCATAAACAGGTTCGCTACGCTAGGTGCGTAGCGTGCTCCCATTGCGACCCCTTTTGTTTGTAAATAATATTTGTTTTTATGCCAGAAGAAATTACTACTCATAGTGAGTTTTAGACCATCCAATATGTATTTTATTTGCGTTTGTTTTAACTTAGTGCGTTCATGTAAAGCAATATCCACTGCTTCTAATCCCTCCGTCTGGTTGATGCTGGTATAAAGAGAGTTAGCATCTATTGTCGCCAGGATACATCCTTCTGGTAATTGTACTTCTTTTAGTGCTTTTATCAGCTCTGAGCTGTCTTTAAGGTATGATTTTCCCATTTTTACAGCCGGCTGTAAGTATCCATCCAGGCTGCCATCTGGATGGATACTTACAGCCGGCTGTAAAAATGGGAAAATCATACCTTAAAGACAGCTCAGAGCTGATAAAAGCACTAAAAGAAGTACAATTACCAGAAGGATGTATCCTGGCGACAATAGATGCTAACTCTCTTTATACCAGCATCAACCAGACGGAGGGATTAGAAGCAGTGGATATTGCTTTACATGAACGCACTAAGTTAAAACAAACGCAAATAAAATACATATTGGATGGTCTAAAACTCACTATGAGTAGTAATTTCTTCTGGCATAAAAACAAATATTATTTACAAACAAAAGGGGTCGCAATGGGAGCACGCTACGCACCTAGCGTAGCGAACCTGTTTATGGACCTTTTAGAAGAGAACATCATTTATAGCCAAAATATACCAGAATTGATATTTTACAGACGATATATAGATGATATCATCATTTTATGGGAGGGGACTGAAGAAACTTTGAGCAATTTCTTTTTAAAGATGAATGAGAATCCATATGGCATTAAGTTTACAGGAGATTGGAGTTTTAACCAGATAAATTATTTAGATCTTAACATTTTTAAAGAAAACAATATACTTAAAAGTAGGACTTATTTTAAACCTACAGACAGGAACGGATATATACCCAGTACCAGTTGTCACCATCCTAGATGGAAAGAAGGAATCCCAAAAAGCCAATTCGTCAGGATCAGAAGAAATTGTGACAATTTGGAAGACTACATACTACAAACGGATATTTTAATAAACAGATTTGAAGAAAAGGGATATGACAGACAGAAGCTAATTACGGCCAGAAATAAAATATTGAGTACGGATAGAGAAGAATTACTACATAAAACTAACGTGCCGGAACAAAAATCGAATGAGCTAGCTTTTATTACCGGTTTTCATCAAAACTTCAGACAAACAGAGAAAATTGTGAAGAAATACTGGCCTATTCTGAAGTCTGATAAAACTTTGTCCAAAATGCTACCCAGACAACCGAGATTTATATACAGAAAAGCCCCTAACCTACGCAACCAACTGGTTCACAATGCAGTTGATCCCCCCAAACCAGTGAAATTGTTCCCTGATTTAAAAGGGTTTTTTCGATGTAATAGATGTTTACCCTGTAGATCAACCAGCAAACAACCTAGAAAGACACTACATTTTAAATCCAGATGGAGTGGGGAAGAGTTCAAGATTAACAAACTAATAACTTGTCAGACCACCCATGTGACTTATCTAGTAGAGTGCCCTTGTCGGCTCCAATATGTGGGCAGGACCACCAGGCCTTTGTTTGTACGCATTAGAGAGCATGTTAAGAACATAAAAAAGGGGTTTACGAAACATAGTCTCTCTAGACATTTCGCAGAGGTACATAATAAGGACCCAAGGTGCCTTACTTTTGTGGGAATCGACTCCATTACTGGACACTGGAGAGGCGAAAATAAAAGAATCAAAATCTCTAAAAACGAAACTAGCTGGATTTACCGGCTTAATACACTTCAGCCTAGGGGACTCAATTTGGACATAGACCTCAACTGTTTTATTTCCAATTTTTAATTCTCCTTCTTTTTATCTTATTTTTTCCATTATCCCAATACTTTTATCTTTTATTTTTTATATCCACATTCCTTATTATCCTAATTTATCACTATAAAATGTATTTTAATTTTACATAACCTCCAATCTTATTTAATGCTATTAACCTACATCCCATATATATTTATATTTATATTTATTAGTCTAATCATAACATCTGAATATATTATATTCAATCCTTTTCACTTCATCTATTTAGCATCTTATTTATTTACTCTCGATGTAGTATATTGACCATCCACTAGATGTCCTTCTCTGTATTTTGCCTTTCATAATATACTATTTTATATTTTAATCCACATTACTTTTCACTAATTATCACATTTATATATTAATTTTATATATATATATTTATTTTACATCACATCTTCATGTTATATAAGCACTTATAATTATTGATATTCAATATTATCAACTGTATAATTTTTTATATTTTTTTATATTTTTTATATAATTTTTATAATTTTCACACCTTTATTCACATTGCCTTTCACCAATTACCACATATTAATTTTATAACTATTTTTATAAATCACTATCATGTTTTATAATTATTTCTATTTAATTATATACACACTTTTAGTATATACATCATATAGTTAATACCATATATATGTTTGTCCACCAGATGGCGCATTACATTTCTTATCTCCTCTACATACTTTCTTCCACCAGACGACACACTATATAATATTTTATATTTATCCTCTGTTTTTATAATATTTGTTAATAAATAAAATGTTTAGTATTTTTTATTATTATATATATATATATGTTGTATACCTCCCTGTATGTATATATGGTGGTTCAACCAAGCGGACGTGGGTTATTGGATTTATCATAGGATATAAATATACACACACTTGGTTTGCAATTGCCAATAAGAAAGCCATGGTCGTATTTTCTTATTAGTTGCACCACACGTTTTCGCAATTGACCCACGGCATCAGTCTATATTGAACACCTGTTACTTTTCGTTGTATTTCACAAATGAGCCCCGTCGCTTAGCAACCACCATATACAAAAGGGCTTACGCTGGAAGTGACTGGACGCTGCAGAAGACGTCACATGACGAAACGCGTACAGCGCCGTCACGTCACTTCCGGTTCCGGTCTCCAGTTGGAACGCATTGCGTTCCGGGACGCCATTACCTCGCTGTTTACTGATTTTATCTATGTGAGTACCCATTTTTATGTTACTGCTGGAAGGAATAAACTTTAAAAACGGTATCACACTATCGAGTTCTTTTCCATTTATATGATCCCTCCATCCACATACCTTTGAGCGGCCCTATCAGTTCACCCCACGGATCGTTGGATATCCCACTACCGGATAGGATTTCACTTTAGGATATCCCTGCGGACCCTATACTACATCTCCCCCAGGAAGGGAACCACTACCCAGAGCCAGGACCAACAGGATATTACTACAGTACCTGCCCTATACCCCTGTGTGGGGTGGGTACATCTGGTGAGTAGGTTTTTCTACTAGAGGTTTCCCCACCACTCGCCAGTCACCCACCTTGGGGGTCACCGCTGGATACTTATCCATTCACCACTCCTCGGGGCACAACCATCTATATATGGACTTATCTTAATAGCTGATCTGATCTAATACCATTTCTCATTTCTACCTTGGAGTTCATATTTCTTTGCACATTGAGCTTGCCCATAATACTGTTTGCACCTTTATTATTATACGGACTATTTATCACATGAATCTAGATCACATCACTTCTTGTTGCACTTTGTAAAAACAGTTTCCCGCACTTTACTCATATTTTTTCTGTAAAAGTTTCCTGCACACCCAATTTAATTGTTGCACTTTTTGCACACCTTTTATATCATTGCCTTTGTATTTTTATTGCCACATGCTGATATTATTATTTTAGGTATATACTAAGAGATATATATATTTTAGTACTTTGCTCTTCATACTACGCACTCTGGTGGTTATTTATACTTCACTTTATTTTATTATTATATTTTTATATTTTTTCATATATTTCATATTAACTCATTCCCAATACCATTTTATGTTGGAATTTCACTATATTGTGGTATTATTTACATATTCACCATTTATATTTATATTTTTATTTCTCAATCACATCTGTGTTTTTACATTATATTTTTCGTTTTATATATTTATATATACCTGTTTGCACTTTATAAGCAGCGCCACCACTTCATATTTACATACATATTTATGTAGCCTTTGGCTATATTTTAAGTGAGGCTGCAGCTTACCTGTGCACGCATTTAATTTATCCTCTGACATCCTTAGCGCGGATTTATTTATATTCTATGGCTTCAGCTGCCCACACCGCAGATGGCAGCACTGGACAAGAAATTTTTAAGGTGAGTTTTTCTTCTTACAGGATCACTAAGCTGGGGACAGTTCAGAGGCTATCATTGCTTAAATGCACTAGCCCTGACTGTCCTAGGGGCATTTTTATCCAAAAAAAAATGTTTACCCGGAACTCCGCTTTAAGTGGTCGATGGGAACAAGTAACAGATGTAAAGTAGATGTTATCCCAATTTGGCTGCAAAAATGCAAATACACTTTGAAGTGTAACTAAAAAGCTATTTTTTTTTTATTGTTATTTTTATTGTTGTCTGTTTCCCCATAAGGGAGATTCACCGTCTTTATTTGTCTTGTTTACCGTTGTCACCGAATGTGAAAGTAAAAGAAAATCCCAAAGTCTAATACTAACACTAATAGAGGGAAAATCTCCCAATGGGGACACTGGTTCCGGTGACCCTGGTTACACACCAGGATTCTGTCACATTGGAGAGATTTCCTCCCACTTCCTTTTTTGGCTTTGGGACAGGAAGTGAAGGGACATCTCCCCAATAGGTCCCAGATGGCACAATTAAATAATAAACTGACATGGGTTATAACCTTTCCATACTCTATCCAATATGAAAGGATGATGTCCCTTTTATCCTTTAGCAGTGAACACCCTTCTAACTCTCCCAAGCATTTACATACAGAATATGAATTCAGTGCTTACACTTGGGGCTCCATTACCAGCTGCTGACAACCTTCAGCAAGCCATTTTGCATTCCGTTCTTGGATAAACACCTCATTCGTCCATAAACATTCTGCTATTGCCTTTGTTGGAATGCTGAATGATCAAACTCTAGGTAATGGAAAACAAGACGTTATCTTAATTGCAGGGAGAAAAATCAGATGACTTATAGCAAATGTCATGCCTACACAGATGCGTATAATTGGTGCAATTGGGATTTACCAATCTGGAGCCAATAAGTATGGCTTATAATAAGTTCATTAAACTTTGTCTGCGGACGATTACTGTTTGATAGAGCGTTCTCCTGCTGGAATTGTCACCAGGCATATGCGCATCACAATAATACATGGAACCTGCTGATGGCCAATTATAGATCGGCGTTCAGAGCTCGGCATCCAGCGCAATAAACGTGCGTTTACCATTCCAATATATGTCATCCATCTCACATCTACGTATTGTATTCCCATCAGCAGTTCCTGGGAATATGCTGGGTGGGGGGGGGGGGGGGGGAATTAAAGACTGGTACATGATCATCCCTTTAAGAACGTGAAACCACTTGTAAATAATAGGGTGACAGCTCAGCATGCATAACAACCAGTCAAATCCCAAATGCTATTGGGATGCAACAACCAAATGAAATGACAATAAGGCCTATTGTTATTTTTTTAAATTCTATTCTAACAGTTCTATTAAGCATTCCTGTAAAGGAACTAATGGTATACAGAATAGTAGGCAATTTTCTCAGGCCTGTAATGCATTTCACAAATGAAACATCTCTTGTGTCAAAGAGAACTGTTAGCCTTACTGTGTCTTCAATACATAGGTGAAAGGGAATAATGGAATGTAAACCGTTTTATTAATGTATTTTATTATATTGCAATACTTGTTCCTATGAATAATGTGTAATTATCCGTGCAGCCTACTTGATCCTCTTATCTCAGTGTTGATTGAAGACAATAGACTCTGTAGTGTTAATTGATAGGGACCATGTGATCCAGGCTGGGAGCTGGGAAACACATATTTTTATTTATGGCAAAAAAATAAAATAAAATAATAATAATGATAGCCAGATATACAGTAGATAAAGTATATATTTTTTTAAAGATCGACCCCCTTTAAAGCATAGGTCAAGGCAAAAAAAATAATAATAATGATAGCTAGATATACAATAGATAAAGTATATATTTGTTTAAAGATCTACCCCCCTTTAAAGCATAGGTCAAGGCAAAAAAATAAAATAAAATAATAATAATGATAGCTAGATATACAGTAGATAAAGTATATATTTTTTAAAGATCTACCCCCTTTAAAGCGTAGGTCAAGGCAAAAAAATAAAATAAAATAGTAATAATGATAGCTAGATATACAGTAGATAAAGTATATATTTTTTAAAGATCTACCCCCTTTAAAGCATAGATCAAGGCAAAAAATAAAATAAAATAATAATAATGATAGCTAGATATACAGTAGATAAAGTATATATTTTTTTAAAGATCTACCCCCTTTAAAGCATAGGTCAAGGCAAAAAAAATAAATAATAATAATGATAGGTAGATATACAGTAGATAAAGTATATATTTTAAGATCTTCCCCCTTTAAAGCATAGGTCAAGGCAAAAAAATAAAATAATAATAATGATAGCCAGATATACAGTAGATAAAGTATATATTTTTTAAAGATCTACCCCCTTTAAAGCATAGGTCAAGGCAAAAAAATAAATAAATAAATAATAATAATGATAGCTAGATATACAGTCGATAAAGTATATATATTTTTAAAGATCTACCCCCTTTAAAGCATAGGTCAAGGCAAAAAATAAAATAAAATAATAATAATAATGATAGCTAGATATACAGTAGATAAAGTATATATTTTTTAAAGATCTACCCCCTTTAAAGCATAGGTCAAGGCAAAAAATAAAATAAAATAATAATAATAATGATAGCTAGATATACAGTCGATAAAGTATATATATTTTTAAAGATCTACCCCCTTTAAAGCATAGGTCAAGGCAAAAAATAAAATAAAATAATAATAATAATGATAGCTAGATATACAGTAGATAAAGTATATATTTTTTAAAGATCTACCCCCTTTAAAGCATAGGTCAAGGCAAAAAAGTAAAATAAAATAAAAACAATCTGTTTTCTACATTTCCGCAATACAATCCAATATTTGAATGTTCACTCCCTTTTATATAAACACAGAAACAAAATGTAACATATAGCAGCTTACAGTGATATTAAAGTGGAACATCACTCTCACAAATAACAATAATTATTTTTATCCACTTCAGCCCAGGAAGGATTTTCCTGGGCTGAAGTGGATAAAACAAAATGCACTGTCACTGTACTAATGACACTGGAAGGGATTTTTTAAAGTAAAAAATGAAAAAAAAAAGGGAAGGGGTTAACATCAGGGGCGATCAAAGGGGTAAGTGTGCTTCTAGTGTTTTTTTTCTAACTGTGTGGGGGGAGGCCTAACTGGAGGAAGACAGAGATCAGTGTTTCTGACACTTTTGGGGGGGAGGCAGTGACATTACTACAGTAATCAGTGCTAAAAATATGCTAAAAAATATGCACTGTTACTGTAATAATGACACTGGCAGGGAAGGGGTTAACTCAGGGGCGATCAAAGGGTTAAGTGTGAGCCTGGGGGGTGTTTACTAACTGTGAGGGGGATGGGCTTGTGGAATCAACAAAGAGACCTGTGATCCTAAATAGGAGGGACACAGGCTCTCTGTGATCATTCCAGAGAGAACAATGGTCTGCCGCGTTTACAACAGCAGACCGCTGTTCTCTCTCCACGGGAAGCGATCGCCGGTGCCCATGGATCGGCTTCTTTACTGCCTTATGGGGGGCGCAAACGCGGCACACTCGGTGGGCGGTCGGCAAGTTGTTTATCCTCATGCTGCTAGCATTAGTAAATAGATAGGAAAGGTGTATCATTTTTACTTGTTTTAAACTTTTTTTTTTTATATTTCTTCAGTTACTTCCTGGTTTCCTGCCTAGGGAAATGATGTCATGCATCCCAGGAGTCTTCAGGAGGGGAGAAAGGGTTTTCTCAGCTCAGCAAACTCTCCTGTATGCATACTTGAGCTAAGGGCAGGAAGTAAATGCTACAATGAATCATTTGCCCTTACTCAAGATGGCCACGGCTAGAAATGCTAGGGGGTGTTTTTCAAAGTGGTTTCTCACCATAATAAAGCATGGGGACATGGATGGATGGGGGAGTTTGTTTAGAATATTAAAAATGAATTAAATAGTGTTTTTTGTTTTTTGGTGCTCAGATGCAGTAAATATCGGCTTTAAATGCTACTTGTTTTTTTAAGTTAAAATAAAGAAGATGTTATACTTACCTGCCTAGTGCAATGGTATTGCACAGAGCGGTCCAGCACCTCCTCTTCTGGAGTCACTGCGGCTCTCTCTCCTCCTTTTCTTACAAGTGCCATCATAGCAAGCCATGTACTGAGGGGGCTCCCATGCGGGCATGCTCCTGAGCTGGACTGTGTGCATCCATGGACACACACAATGGAGCTTGGCCCCGCCCCCCTCTCCCTCCTTAAAGGATTTGATTCCTCACAGGATTTGACTGGCAGCAGCAGGAGCCAACAGCTCCAGCTGCTCTCAGAGTCTGCTTGGCAGATCGCAAACACAGTCCATTTGCGGGCACCAAAGTTGGTGCAGCACATTTTCATAATTTCCAAATTTCTGAATTACATTAGTAATGAATTTAAACAAATCCGAAACAGCAAAGCAAAATTTTGGATAAAATTCAAATAGTTTTTAAATTTAATTTGAATAGTTTTCGAATCTAATTTGAATTTTCGAAGAGAATATAATAGAATAGAAAATAAAGGAATAGAATAGAAAAGAATATAATAGAATTGAAAAGAAAAAAATATAATAGAAAATGAAAGAATAGAATAGAATAGAGTAAAACAGAACAGAATACAAATAAAAAAACAAGAAAAAAATATAATAGAAAATAAAGGGATAGACTAGAAAATGAAAGAATAAAAAGAATAGAGTAAAACAGAACAAAATAGAATAGAAAATAAAAGAACAGAATAAATTAGAATAGAAAATAAATGAATAGAATAGTATCGAACAGAATAGACTAAAAAATAGAATAAAATAGAAAAAATATAACCATCTTTTTGAAATTCGAAATTTCAAATAGAATACATTTGAATACAATAGAAAAGAGTAGAATAAAAAAAAAATAAAATTGAATAAAATAGAAACAATATAACCTTCTGTTATTTGAAATTCAAACAGAAAACGTTTAAATTTGAAAAGAATAGAAAATAATAGAAAAGAAAATAATAGAATAGAATAGAAAAGAAAAGAATAGAATAGACAATAAAAAGAATAGAATAGAAAAACTATAACAATATGACTATTTTCTGAAATTTAAATTTCGAATAGAATACATTTGAATAGAATAGAAAAGAATAGAATATGATAGAAAATAAAAGAATAGAACATAAGATAAAATAATAGAAATAAAATATAAAAAATACTATAGAATAGAATGGAATAGAAATAATATAACCATCTTCCAAAATGCTAATTTCGAATAGAATAAACTTGATTGCGAATTGGGATGCGAAAGGCAATTTGATTCAAAATCGAATGCCATTCAAATGAAATTTGAATCAATTTAAATTTGAATAAATGTTCTGAAAATGAAGACGACACATTAAACTAATTTAACTAAACAAATTTATGTAAATACCGAATCGAAACAGAATGAAACAAAATGAATTTTTTAGTTCTGCACTCTTCTAGCAGCTCATTAGCCAGTAACACCTATTAAATGTATTTTTAAATGCAAGCAGGGTAAGTAAGAATTTAGCATCACCATCTTGCAGTCTACTGTACAGCAGAGCTCATTGGAGGAGAAGCAGCTCAAAGGGCCAATCCAAAAGCAGGTGGAAGGGAGAGTACGATGCTTCTTCTTTCACTGGCCAGTCACAAGGGGTGGGTTTGTGGAGAAGACCTGTATGTGAAAGTGAAACTGCAGAAAGCTGAACTGTGCATGTGAGGTAGAGCTGTGAAAATAAGGACTGGATGGACAGGAATACAAATCTTTTAGCAAGTAAAACAATTCTCACATATTTATTCTGTCTTTCTATTTAGCTGTTTGCCTGGGGTTCAGCTATAAACAGAAATGTAGATTACATATATGGCAGTATTCACTCATGTCACGTCTTCAGAATAGAAATACAAGAGTAGACCTCTTGGCCTCACCTGAAAGCACCCACTCACAGGCTCACGTTTGTAATTGTATTTAGTCATGCAATTCAACCTATACAACACACAGCTATGGGCAAAAAGCATTATTCAGGCACATTGTACCACCTGGAGCAAATCCTCTCATTTCCATAACGCAGACATATGAACACACACCCTGAGGTCAGGGACGTTATGAGGCAATTAACCTATCAGCATGGCTATACCTGGTGCGAGGAAGGCAATGTAAACAGAGTAAATCCATGCTAATGCGGGGATTATATACGTACTTTCCTGTGCACATAGAATCCAGCTCTGAAGAACGCAAATGATCCATCACTACAGCTATAAGTCTAAGCTGAAGTTCTAGTCCAGGGCTCTTCAAACTACGGCCCTCCAGTGGTTCAGGAACTACAATTCCCATCATGCCTAGTCATGTCTGTGAAGGTCAGAGTTTTACAATGCCTCATGGGAGGTGTAGTTGTGCGTAAATTAACAGCAATAAGGTGCAGTGCTAAAACATACAATGTAAATAATCACATATATAACAAAGTGAAAAAACATTAAACGTGATTATAGAAAAAAATCCAATGTGCATAGATAAATAACAATTAGAAAACAAGTCCAGTGTATTGTGAAGAAAACAATCCTAAGTGTATAACAGTGGCGGCCCATCAATTGGGGGCGCCCCCCCATCCATGTGTCCGGCCCCCTAATCAACATGCCGGACGCATGGATTCCAATGGGTTTTTTTTTCTAAGCACGTGATTAGAGCCAGAGGCTTTAATAGGCTTCAAAAAAAGGGTGGGCTCGGGGCGCAGAGCACTGCACCCTTAGCCCACCCAGTTGTGTGACAATAGCGAATGAATATTCGCTATTGTCACACGGATTCTCCTCCTGGCCAATCAGGAAGCAGGTCCTGAGACCTAATTGGCCGAAAGGAGCAGTCATGCTATTGGCCAAGGAGGAGGGAGGAGATCCAGGGAAGCCCGACCCACAGAGACTGAGGGGGAAGCCGCTGCCGCTGCCTGCCCTCAGGGGTATGGTGTGCGGGCTGGAGCTGGTGTGGGGGGGGGGGGTTGTATGGTATGGTATGGTGTGGTCCGTCTGTCGCCCCGGGCCATGGAGCACCAGCCGCCACAGGTGTATAATCCACGTGAATATTCAAAAACACTGTGCATAGAATAACCACCACCGACAACAGAGGGGGCTTCTTGGAAGGCGTAGACACAGTTTGGCATACGCCTAATTGGTCAGTTAAGGCAATATTAGATGTATAACCATCTAAAGCAGGAGTGTCAAACCCAATTTCCTCGTGGGCTGCATCACTATTATGGTCACCCTCAGAGGGCCAGTTCTATCTGTAGCCCACCACTATCAGAAGTCAAGAGCCCCCACCCTCCCTTATATCACAGTGCATCCCCCTTACCATGTGCTACTGCTGGAAAGAAGCTGGAGGCAGAGCTGGGAAGCAGCAATTGCAGGGTCTGGAGGAGGGCTGGAGTCAGCTGCCGGAGTGAATGCTGAGACCAATGGAGGCGGAGAGGAGTGGGTGCTGTGGCTGCACAGAGAGGTGCAGGATCTGGAGGAGGAGTTGTGTCTTCCTCTCTGCTGCCAACTGCTTAGTTGGGGGGTTGTTCTCTGTGCAGCTGCAGGGGGAAGCACAGGATCCGGAAGAGGAGTTCTGTCGTCTCTACTGTTGTCTGCTGAGACAAAGTGGAGGCAGAGATGAGGGAGATGCAGCAGCTGCAGGAGAGGTACAAGGGCCACATGAAATGGCCTGGAGAGCCAGATTCGGCCCATGGGCCTTGTGTTTGACAGCTGTGATCTAGAGGGGTAATTGGATCCTTGAAACCACTTTCCACTCCGCTGACCATAAACCTGTATATTTCAGTTGATATGAACACATGTAGTTCCGCAACAGCTGGAGGGTCATAGTTTGAGGATCCCTGTGTTTCCAGGCCTATGGCCTGATGTGGGTCTGCCATTAGTACCGGTAATTTATCCAGCCCATGTGAGCTGTGACCCTGGGTGTGATAACTGAAGCAGTGACAACTCTGGCATCTTTTTTTGTGGTTTTTATTGGAATTAAGGGGATGGGAGAAGGGAATGAGTGGGATACTCCTTAAGGGTCAAACTAATTACAATTGGGACTTTTACTTCTGAAATGCCCGTTGGCGCTTCCTTGACGACAGCCGGCGCCAGCCAACGCTCACTGACACTGAGAATATTCTGTAAAACAGAAGAAGTGCTGAATCCTCAATTTATAGTCCAGAAGATCCAAGACTGAGAACTGTAGAACTCCTGACACTGTTGCACTGTGAAAGTCACTGAATACTTTCCCCCGCCTGGCACAGCTTGAGGTAGTATATTGTAGAACTCTGTATAGCTGTCACTGTAACTGGCACGCTCTGTACAATTCAGGGCGAAACTGCAGGTGCTTCCTTTGTCCTCAAACTCTTCAGGGTCCACGGACTATGTACCCCCTCTGTAGCTTCAGGGTCCTCAACCTAGGTACCCCCTTTACAGCTAGCTGACACTGGATCCCCGAACCTCTTCCAGGGTGGTCCCCTCTAACTTCAGGTAGACCCCAGGGGCAATCCTCAGTACTCACGACCTGTGTAGGCTTTCCTGGGACTGGACCCCTCTCTTCCTCCGCAGGCTCTCGGCACACCGGATCCCCTCAGCTCAACTCAGCACTCTCTGGACACTCAGGCGACACCCTGAGACATCCACCTTCCTCAGACAGGAGGAGAAACAGCTGCACTCTCCTTCCTGGGACTCTGCTCCAGCCAAAGACAACGTGCCAAGCACTTCCCCCAAACTTATACCCACTCCCAGAATCCTTTGCAGCATAATCTGCCTTCTGGGGTAGTTACAAGGTGGGATGTGTCCCCTGATTGGGCTTCCCATACTGCCCTATGAGAAGCCTCTCACAGGAGCCAGTGGGGATACTTCTCCCCTCAGCAGGCACATCTGGAAGCCCTGACACCCTAGCTAAACAGATCACAGCCCTGCTGTTAGGCAGACAAAGCCCACTATACATTTACCTAGCACCTCCCTGTAGGGTGCTACACCTGTTATAGTCATTGCTGAGAAAAGGTCCTCTACCTCTCAAGGTGAACATGCCAAAATGTACAAATGTGTTGTGAGCAATCGCAAAGTATGGGAATGTTACTTATTGGCTTTGCTTTGTTTAAAGCAGAATACATTTTCATTTCATATGTAGACATAGTGAAGTTCTCAACCAATAAACACTCAAATAAGCTCTTTTCCACAAGACATCAAGTTTCCCATGCAACTGTAGCTTAATCACCTGAACCCTGGAAGAATGACCCCCCCGCCCCTCATGACCAGGCCATTTTTTGTGATACGGCACTGTGTTACTTTAACTGACAGTTACGCAGTCATGTGACACTGTACCAAACAAAATGTATTTATGTCCTTTCTTTTTGCACAAATAGAGCTTTTTTTTGGTGGTATTTGATTACCACTGGGGTTTTTTTTGTGACAATTTTGAAAAAAAAAAAACTTTTTTTTTTGCTATAAAAAATATCCAATAAACAAATTTAAAAAAATGAATTTCCCTTATAAATTTAGGCCAATATGTATTCTGCTGGGTTAGCGGGAAAGTATATATAAATGTAGTTCTGAGCCTCAGTGTTGCCATGCAAAAAGTGGTGCTACACAGAAGCCCATTTAGGGCAAAATGTCATGTTCTTTTGATAAAGATAACATCCTACCTATTGATGCTTGCTTTTCTGTGCCCTTTTGGCGGGGCTGGCCCAAGACATTGTGCTGCCTGGGTCCAAGAATGAAATGCTGCCCCCCCCCCACCCCCCCAAAAAAATAAAATCACGCCCAACAACAGGCCCCTACATCCATTGTTTGATATAAGTATAACATTTAGAAAATATTATATATACACTGTTATCTTCTTCCATAACTCACCATGGGACCAGTCCACCAAACACCCACTGTCTGTCCTCAGTCATCCTGTCACACCTGTATCTGCCGAGCCCACCGCTCTAGAAGATCCAGCCTGCCCTGCGTGAGATGGAGTGCGCTGATGTCTGACGTCATTGTGCACATCACAATCAAGTGAGGGACATTCCCTGGAGGAGACACTCCACCTCCTCATACACATCAGTTTGTACTATTCGCTGCTGTACGAGATGTAACACGCTACAAACTGATGACCCAAAAACTGCTGGAAAAATAATCTTGGGAGTCAATTTGCTGCCCCTCTCAAAGTTCTGCCTGGGTTCAATGGACCCAGCGGGACCCAGCGGGACCCATCCACCCAGGATGAATTGTTCAGGCCATAGCAGCCAAACACCAGTCCTGAACAACACTGTTAGGTAAAGAAAAGAGGGGAAGTCATTAAACCTGTGTAAGCTCTGACATTATCCTACACAAAGCTTACACAGGGAAGTGCAAGGGAGAGGTGGGTAAGTGCAGTAAGATTAGCATTAGTAGGTAGGGGTCATTTATTCAAGAGAAACTGTCACTGCAGTAAATGGGCAAAGCGAAAAAGCTTTTTTTTTCCTTTTTTAAAGTTCTATTTTATTGAATTGTAGTACAAGAAGAAACAGTATAGTACCATTGGGCACTGCCAACAAAAAGTAGAAATAGAGTAGAGTAAGCTCAATACTTACAATGCAACCAATGCAATACTGCAGTGCATGGCTAAAAATGGTAACAATGGTAGGATTTCAAAAAGTATACAATTACGATGGGTCCTCAAAAGGTTTCCACGCCTTTATATTTTTATTGGAAACGGTGAGGGCGGGAGGAGTAGTAATTGGTGGCGTCTGAGAGTGCCATGTGACTAGTCTGTCTGGCAAGCTGACCTTGCAGTTTAGTATAAGAGTTGTCACGCTGTGGTGAAGATGGCTGTGAAAGGTATAAAAAAGTGCAGAAATCTTTTGAAGAACCCTCGTTGATGTAGTTGCCCATGAGGACAGCGATACCACTGTCCAGACTTGACTCAGAAGGGGCACATAATGCGGTAGGTGTCCTTTGGTGGCACTGTTACATTGTGAAGAAAGAGGATGTAAAACGATTATGTAGCTGGGTCTTAGGGGGCTCCAGCATAGCTGAATGAATTGTATACATTTCCATGCCCCCACCTTCAGAGACCCAAGTGGCTTGGAACTTTTTTGTGTTGTGTTCATCAAGCAAACAAGGAACCCTGATATCAAGGTCGGGTTCTCAGGGGATGAAGCAATGTGACCAAGTTCAAGGTGGTAGGTTTTTTTTTTTTTATGGTCTTTTACTATACTAATTTCATAGACAAAAGATAAGAGCAGGCATTATCAAAAGCCCTTTACCTGAATGATTACACTCTTTTTCTAAAGCACCAGGCTGGGCATATTATGTTCTGAAATCTTTTTGCGTTGACAATGAAGCCTGCCTGACCATTACTGATAAGCCAGAATCTCCACGGGAAGATAAGTTATCCTGAAATTTCATTTTCAACTTATGCTCCAGAAATCCAAAATCAGCAAGTGCATTTACTCCTTATTTGGTGATAGGAACACATTATGAATAATGTACTCTGCTGTACCCTTACCTTGCAAATAACATTGAATGAGACATAACATTCTTTTTTTTTTAGTGCACTTCTCTTCTCTGTTTACCTCTTATAACCTGATATCTCTGCTGTGATATACAGGCTGTTTGTGCCGGACTAGTCTGAATTCAAAGATTAAAATGGAAATTATACTGCTAAAGGTACACTCTATCCAAGCTTTGAAAATATGCATGTAAAGAAGAATGATACTATGTTGTAAGCAGCACCTGTCCTACAGTATATAATAATGAATAGTTGTGTTGCTTCTTTAAAAGTTTTATAGCAACTTTGTCACTTTAAAAACAATTTCTCAAAAATGACCCCTACAAAAGAATTATCTGAAAGTGGTTCCAAACTTAAAGAGTAACTTCTTCCTATCCCCTCTAATGTATTCCCAGCCCTATCCACCACCTTACCCCCAACTTAAGCAGCAAGCTGTAGTAGTTCATTCAAGTAGACGGATAAAAGTTAAAGCGTAAATCCACTTTTGTTGAGAAAAAAACATTCCGGTTTCCTCCCACACTCCAAAGACATGCTGGTAGGTTAATTGGATCCTGTATAAAAAAAATTGGCCCTACTGTGTATGTATGTGAGTTAGGGACCTTAGATTGTAAGCTCCTAGAGGGCAGGGACTGATGTGAATGTACAATGTTAATGTAAAGCGCTGTGTAAATTGACAGCGCTATATAAATATCTGAAATAAATAAATAAATTAATTCCCCTCTGGGTGATCTCTGTACATTACAAGGATTTTAACAAACTTTGTTGCAGATTCCTTCCTTTTGTTGTTCTGAATAAATCATTGTTTGTTCCTCTGTGCCTCTGTGCTGAGTGGGTTAAATGGGAGTGGTTTCATAATTATCTATCAGCTGTGGCAGCTGCAGGGCTCTAATGAGGTAATCTGCTGGGCCTGAATCCCTTTAGACGTGTTCCTATTGGGAGTATCTCACCAAAAATGACATTTTTGTAGCAGGGGGGCCTGAATCCCTTTAGACGTGTTCCTATTGGGAGTATCTCACCAAAAATGACATTTTTGTAGCAGGGGATGCCAGAAATCCTACTTGTATCTTAGGCAGACTTCTGGGAAAATCAGTGAGCCAATCACACAAGCAGGAAATGATGTTTCTGGGGTGTGGTCAGTGTACAGAACAGCTCCAGGTAGCCATATTGAATTGCATTTTCAGAAATTTACATCTGCAGATTGAAAAGGAAAGGTATTTTTTTAAAATAATATTAATATGATTTGTGTCGCAATTGTATACGATATATTGTTTTTTCTTTAATTGCTGATTTCTTTCCCCCACGAAAGTGGAGTTACCCTTTAAAGGTTTTATGAGTAACAAATTTGTGATATAACGGCTGCAAGATGTAACCACAAAGTACCCAGTGGGGGGCATACTATCTGACACGCTTGGAGGTGCCAGACACACTTAAATCAAGCAGTGCTGGCTTGATTATGTCAAGGCTGCAAATCAATTGTTCTCTCAACAGGAAGAAAAGGACTTTCCCAGTTTGAAGGCACCCTTTAAAGTGGTAGTAAACTGCACCCTTTAGGCTCGGTTTCCACTAGTGCGACTTGCGGTGCGACTTGACACATGTCAAGTCGCACAGCAAGTCAAAAGGCATTGTTTTCAAATGGGCCCGTTTCCACTGCCGCGGCTTCAGTTGCGGCGACTTCAAAAGTAGTTTGTGCACTACAGTGCGACTTCCCTCTATATATGAGGGACAAGTCTCACTGTTTACTTTCGCTACGAAGTCGTGCTAGAAGTAGCACAACTTCGTAGCCGCACTAGTGGAAACCTAGCCTTAAAAACAATAAAATAAAACCCGCAAGACAATGGCATAAAGTGCCATCAATCCCATGCATAAGTGCGGGAGTAGTGGCCGCGGCATAAAGCTCTGAAGTGACGGCACAGGTATGCCGTCTCTTCTGAGCACATGCCCTGGTGATGTCACTAGCTGCATGCAATGTGAATATCTCCTAAACAGTGCAAGATTAGGAGATATTCACTGTACCTACAGATAAGCCTTACTGTACACTTTAAAATGTTGCAGAGTGGAGAAATATATATATATATATATAGAAAGCAGAGTAAATATCAATATAGTATCTCTTTACTGGGCTTGTAAAAAGTATATTTTGTGTCTGGAGAGAGATGATCATGAGCAAATGTATTGTGTACTTAAAAAATGTTTAAAAACTTTTTTTTTGTATAGAACACAGTTAACCACTTAAGCCCCGGAAGATTTTACCCCCTTCCTGACCAGGGTTTTTTTTGCGATTCGGCACTGCGTGACTTTAACGGACAATTGTGCGGTCGTGCGACGCTGTACCTAAACAAATTTGACGTCCTTTTTTTCCCACAAATAGAGCTTTCTTTTGGGGGTATTTGATCACTTGTGCGATTTTTTGATCATGCGCTATAATCAAAAAAAGATATATTTTTCAAATTTTTTTATATGAAATTCTCAAAAAAAAAAATGTAAAAATCAAAATTTTTTTAACATTTTAGGCCAATTTGTTTTCTGCTACATATTTTTGGTAAAAAAAATCACAATAAGCGTATTTTGTTTTGTTTTGCAAAAGTTATTGCGTTTACAAACTAAGGGAAAGATTTCTGTCATTTTTATTGTTTTTTTTTTAACTAGTAATGGCGGAGATCTGCGATTTGTTTTGCGGGACTGCGACATTTTGGCGGACAGATCGGACACCTGACTGACATTTTTGACACTTTTGGGGGTACCAGTGACATTACTACAGTAATCAGTGCTATAAATATGCACTGTTACTGTAAAAATGACACTGGCAGGGAAGGGGGTTAACTTTATTGGTGATCAAGGGGTTAAATGTGTCCCTAGGGGCGTGATTCTAACTGTCAGGGGGCGTGGCTAGTGAAGTAACCACAGAGACATGCGATCCTATATAGCAGGATCGCATAGCCTCTGTGCTTACTTCAGGGAGAATGACAGACGGCTGTGTTTACATCAGCCGTCTGTCTTTCTCCCTCTCCTGCGGTAGATAGTGAGTGGCCAGCGGCCATCAGAGCTACCAGTCACACGCGCTGGCTCCCCAGGGAACGATCGGGGGGCGGGAGTGCGCTGCCACCTCCCACCAATTTTTCCAGACGTCTGCCTAAGATACAAGTCAGATTTCTGGCATCCCCTGCAACAAAAATGTCAATTTTGGTGAAATACTCCCAATAGGAACACGTCTAAGGGGATGCAGGCCCAGCAGATTTCCTCATTAGAGCCCTGCAGCTGCCACAGCTGATAGATAATTATGAAACCTCTCCCATTTGACCCACTCAGCACAGAGGAACAAACAATGATTTATTCAGAATAACAAAAGGTAGGAATCTGCAACAAAGTTTGTTTAAAATTCATTTCAATGTACATAGATCACCCAGAGGGGAATGTTTTTTCTCAACAAAGTGGAGTTACCCTTTAACTTTCATCTGTCTACGTGAATGAAATACTACAGCTTGCTGCTTACGTTTGGGGTAAGGTAGTGGACAGGACTGGGAATACATTCGAGGGGATAGGAAGAAGCCCTGGAGCAGGAGGGAAAAGAAAAGATATTTCAAAGGGTGTAGGTGCAATGGGGGGTAGCTTTTTCAAGCTGGCGCAAACCGTAACACAGCCTAAGGGTGCACTTTCATATCTAGGACATATATCATATGTACAAGCCTTTACAGACTTTACACTCTTAACACTCATCATAGTAATGCATTTTATAGCTAAATCTCATATTTTTAGCAAGACAAAGCTAAAATGATCCGGGAAATTAGTTTGATATTGACAAATGACCAAAGCTCTAAAATAAAGAGACTTTAGAAAAATTTACCAGCAAGATCATGAAAAACAGGCTTACAAATAAGGAGAAACTTTTGACACTGGGATCTCAAAGCTGGTATCCTTTGGCATGGTTGTGTTAGGTTTCACTTAGTACATAGGATCCAGAAAGGGATTGGAGTAGTCAACCAAGGAAATATTTTTAATTAAGGGAGGCCTCGTGCTAGATTTCGGGCTACAGGGTAGATTAAGACTTACAGAGCAGGTTAGCATAAAGGAGCTTTTGATTGGACCATAGAGCTTTTGGCTCTAAAACCTAAAGATATTTTTAACTTAAAGGCATCCTATGTCCTAAACCTTCTGTGCTGCAGGATCCTGCCAGAGCCCCACCCCCCCCCCCCCATACTTACCCGAGCCCAACCTTGATCCAGCGATGTGCACAAGCTCAGTTGCAGATAGATAGCAGCAGGAGCCAATGCTGTCAATCAAATGCTGTAATGAGGGATCAGGGGAGGGGCCAAGCCCCCTTATGTGTGTGTCAATGGACACAGACAGGGTGGCTCAGGAACAGGCCTGCAGGAGTGCCTCCATAGAAAGAGACTTTCTATGGGGGCACTTGGCGAAGAGGAGGAGCCTGAAGCACTGGTGGGGCACCGCAGAAGGGAAGATCAGGGCTGCTGTGTGAAAAACCTTTGCACGGAGCAGATAAGTATAATACCTTTATTATTTAAAAAAAAAAAACAGAACTTTTAATGTTACTTTAAGTATGTACCATTAAAGTAAAATACTCCATTAAGTTAATGTTCCTAAAGTGTACTTCCAGAAATTACCAAAGAGTCCTTTTTCTACAATTTCTACACACGATATGTGAGCAGGCTCTTAGGAGTAGGCTGATGGAGAGGAGTAGAAGGAGATGGAAAGTAGGTGGAATTCTGAAGTACAGCAGGCATGGTGGACAATGCTCAATGCTGTTTGGAATTTTAGTGCAGTAGAGGCACTGTGTTGTTAGCATGGGCACCCCTGGTCACTGCCCAGGGGCCCCAGGTACATGGGTGCTCCATGATAATCTTGCATTACATCATGCTGGCCAACTGTCCCAGATTCGCTGGGATAGTCATACATTTTACTGTCCCAGGATGGCAGTGTCCCAGGCAGGGTCCTGGAACCTGTACTGTGCCCTCCTGACCTTCCCTGTACTGTGTCTTTCTGCCCCCCCCCCTCCCCTGTACTGTGCCCTTTGTGTTGATTAGTCTTTGATTTCTGAAATGTTTTCTTATTGTGTGAAATTGATTTGATTTAAAGAGCTTATAAGTGTATGTTAAATTATATTAATGGTTTATACTTTAACCACTTTAAGACTGGAAGATTTGACCCCCTTCCTGACCAGGCCCTATTTTGCGATTCGGCACTGTGTTACTTTAACGGACAATTGTGCGGTCGTGCGACGCTGTACCTTAATAAAATTGACGTCCTTTTTTCCCACAAATAGAGCTTTCTTTTGGTGGTATTTGATCACCTGTGCGATTTTTAATTTTTTAGCACTATAAACAAAAAAAGAGAGACAATTAAAAAAAAAAAAAAAAAAACAATATTTTTCACATTCTGCTATATAACATTCCCCCCAAAAAGTCCAATTTGTTTTCTGCTACATATTTTTGGTAAAAAAATTGCAATAACCATATTTTGATTGGTTTGCGCAAAAGTTATCACGTTTACTAACTACGGGAAAGATTTATGTAATTTTTATTGTTTTTTTTTTCTTTTACTAGTAATAGCGGCGATCAGCGATTTTTTGTGGGACTGCGACATTTCGGCGGACAGATCAGACCCCTAACTGACATTTTTGACACTTTTGGGGGGACCAGTGACATTACTACAGTAATCAGTGCTATAGATATGCACTGTTACTGTAATAATGACACTGGCAGGGAAGGAGTTAACCCTATGGGTGATCAAAGGGTTAAATGTATGCCTCATGCTTACTAACGTGTGTGTGTGTGTGGGGGGGTTCTGTGACACAGACAGAGATCGCAGGTTCAGCTATGCTATCTCTTCCTGTCTGTCACTGAGAAGACCCGCCTGCTTTATTTACATAAGCAGGCGGGTCTTCTCACACTTTCCACGACGATCGGGGAAGAGAGGCGGCAATTGCCGCCTCTCCTCCTCCGGCCCAACTTCCGCTGTGTCCCGCCGAGACCACTAGGAGTCCAGCGACGTAGGTCTACCCTGGACCCTGGGGAACCCCACTGCCGCAGGTAATAAAACAGGTGTGTACTATCCCGCACTCCCTAACCTGACATGCCCCTCATAGTTTGAACTGGATGGACTGCTGTCTTTTTTCAACCTCACTGACTATGTAATTGTGTAACAACAATATTGTGAGTTCAATGTGTGATCCCAAAGGTCTCTTTATAAGCCATGTGTATTGGCAGATGAAAATGAAGGCTATAAGAGTAAATAGAGGAAGTCCATACATGTAGGATGCTCACTGTATTGGCTGCTGGTATAGAAGATAGAAGCAACTCTGAGGAAGAACAAGGAGAAAAACACAAACGCCTTCTAAGTGCAGCATGCAGGAAATTTTAATGAAGTGCAGATAAAATCTTTCCTCACAAAGGTAGGTCATTTTGAGGCATATGTGGTAGGTAGTCCTCAGCATCACTGTCCTGGGGGTCCCCAATGGAAATGAGCGTGCTGTTCCTGTGGTTAGGTTCTGCCTCAGTGGCTTCCACTGCTCCCCAAGTCTGTGGAATTCAGAGTCTCATCGTCGGGCAGACCATGACATCACTTCCTTGATGTGATGCCTAGATGCTGGCAACGCGTTTTCAGGTGATTTTTAGACCTGGAAACAGGTCTAAACTGGAGGTGAGCGCAGTGGTGAAAGGTGGTGGGAGTCACCGCACAATTGTATTAACTGAAATCCACAAGGGTGAAGGTGGAAAAACTGCCGAATATGAGAAGCACATTTAAAGGGAAAAATATTTGAAAGAAGAAAAGCACTACTAATTGAATTATAGTCATCTGGGATTGTCACATTTGTTTTATTTTATTGTACACAAGAAAGTTTGTCACTGAAAAATGATAGCAGTTTTGCGATTAGAAATTAAGGTTTTGGTTTAAAAACAATAATTGGATTGCACATGGATAGGCGCAGCCAACATTTTTGACCTTATCAGTGATGTCAGTGAGTTCTGATGCAACTCTACCTAAGCATTGCCGTCACACAGAGTGCCAGAAGGTTCACAGGTAAGAAGAGGGAGAAAGTAGTGCAGGATGTCCGGGACAGAAAGCCTCCAACAACCCCAGAAGTATCAGAGCTTGAATAAAACTACAGAACCATTACAAAAAGCATGACATATTGCTATATCAAGGAGAACATTGGTAAGCACTAATTTCAAACAGTTTATTTAAAAAAGCAGCCAAAAAAATGTTAATTCATGACAGTGTCTCTATAGGCCTCATTCACAAGGGTGCTGCTGAGGCCTAAAGACTCTGAAAGGGTCATGTGTTAATGTGGTTTGAGCTGCCAGGTGATGCACGAAAGGAGTGCCAGACCAAAGAACGAAAGAGTATGAATTATTTTTTGGTTTATATAAAAAAAAACAGCCACCACATTTTGGGGGTCAGAACTCCCCCCTTTCATTAGAGCTTCAGTTCAAAGAACTTTGAATGGACTTAATAGAATTCTTATCAGATACTGCTGGCCAGGAACTCTCCTAATCCAGCAATTAGCTTGACTAAATTCAGATTACTACAATTAGATTCACACAGGAAAGTCCTGATTTGAGTCCATTCAAACGTTGTTTTTTTTGTATAAACCAATAGATTAATTTGGACTCTTTTATCCATTGATCTGGCATTCCTTCCCTTGGTGCATATTTTTTTCCTGGCAACCTGCTGGAGGGTAGTCCTGTCTGTTGTGAGCAACTTAACCTGAGCCAGTGAGCCCTTTGAATGTTTTTGTCCTCTCATTACTTTGCATAAGCTCACATCAAAGCACCTCTTGGATGTTTTTGTTTTTTCCATTGAAGGTGCTGCTTTCAGGCAGCCCATGTGAGTGCATGAGGACACAGCTGATGCATGGGTACAGATGCTCTTTTTAAGTTGACAAATGTACGTGGGCAGACAGTGTGCTTTCGGGCTGATCACCCGGGCCAGCATGCTTGTCAAAAAAGGACGAGTGGCTGTGTCTATGCAGTCACAGTGCAAGAAATGTCACCAGCACACCATGGGTCTCGAACATTGGGTCCAAAGCTTAATTTAGCAATCACATCGTTACAGCAAACAGCAATGTTTCGGAGCCTCGCAGGACCCTTTATTAGCGTCACAAGCCTGATGAAGGGGTCAAAATGTTGCTGTTTGCTGTAATGATGTGATCACTGAATAAAGCTTTGGACCCAATTTTGGAGACCCATGGTGTGCTAGTGACATTTCTCCCTCTGATTGTTCATGGTTCCAGCCGGCGGTCGCTTCACGCTTCAGCACCCAGTTATACATACAGCCACTTCTACAGGAACATGTGCGTTAGGAATAGTGCATTGAAAACTATGCAGCCGCAATGTCCTCATACACTTACATGAGCTGTCTGCATGCAACACCTGATGGCTGAAGCCATATAAACACATGCCCCATTCACAATGTACAGGCCTCATCACCGATGTGAATGAGGCTTTAATGTGCTTTTTTTGTGTAGGCGCTTATAAAAGACCACTCTAGCAAGTGTATGCAATAATATCAAATTGCTATTCCGTTTCTTGTAGGATGACTGTAAAATGTACATCCCATTGTGTTAGCTCCTGGGCTGCTTCAGTCCCATTTAGAAGGCAGATCATAAATAATGTATCTCAGGAGCCAGCTTCCAAAAGATAACCATACTTCTTAAATCTTAAAGCTTATAATCATCCGATAAACAGTCTTGAAAATCTTTGGAGACGGCTGGCTATGCAGCATTGTGGAGATGTACAAGACAACTCCACTCTCACAGATAAGGCCAATGAGTTTCCCGATGGGTAAAATACACACAGATGTATTTATGAAGGCATCCGGAATAGGTTTAGGTAATGGAATCTTTCAGACTTACAGATATGGACTTTAATTTCAGTACACCGCTTTCATGGGTCGCATTTTGAAAGGGAATATAATGTATTTTAGGGGGCGATTGTGAAACCTGTGGCTTTTTACGTATTCTGTATTGTGTTATGTGATTATTGCTGCAAAAATAAAGAAAGTAGGTACTTCCAAAGACTTTGTGTTGTCTGGTAATTTTTCAAGGATACCACTGAGCTATAGAATCTGCTAAACGGGCTCCTGTGAAGGAAAAGATAACTGAACATCACGTGACTTAAAGTCTAATAAACTGCTTCCCCACCCCTACCCCTTTCAGTTGTGATATTGGATTTGCATAAAAACATTTAGAGCTTCCCAAAAAAAAGAAAAAAAAATGATACACATAAAAGTATATCTATGCCCAAAAATGCAGACAAAGAGCAAAGGACTAGTCACTAGCATTGCATACTGATTTTTTCCCCCATTACTGACTTGCCATGCCTTGTTCTACACTGTACTGTATGTGAAGACGGTCATCTTGGTAGAGGGTTTTGCTTCCTCATCCTCATGCCAGAGCCTCCAGAAAGGAGAACAATGAAGATTAAAAGCTATGAGGCTGTAGGCACATTCCCATATCAGTGAGTGCAAATCTATATTTTAGGAGAAATTCCAGACAAAGGGTCATTTTTTTTAGGTTACTGTTTAGGCACAGTTACATTTTCTAAATGTTCGCTGTAAGAAAATCTTCACTTTTTGAGATCAAGTCCACTTTAACAAAAAGTATATAAGCAAGATTTTCTGACCTCTGTAGCTGCAGGCACTGTGTAGTAATTCATCCTCAAAGGTCACAGCAAAATACTTCTATTTTTATTTTCTCTTGGTAGCTCTTTCTGCTCTCACCCTACCAGCAGTAAGTTGACAGTTTGCAAGCCTTCTAATCAGGTACACAGAAGGAAGGGTGAACAGAGTGCTAAGACCAGACTTGAAGTATGTTACAGCCTCTCTTGTGAACTTAGAGGATTCATCTATCTAGTACTAGCCATGACTTGAGGGGTCCGGGTACAGATGTGCAGGATAAGGGAGGTGAAGTGGTTTATTTACACATAGCTCCCAACTGTCCCTGATTTGGAGGACTTAGGACTTTCTGATTTGATCACAGCTGCTTATACGGTGCAGTTTAAAGTGGTATTAAAGCTTCATTTTTTTATGTTTTTTAAATAACAAACATGTCATACTTACCTGCTCTGTGCAGTGGTTTTGCACAGAGCAGCTCTGATCCTCTTTTTTTTTATCACCTGCCAGTGCTACTGGCTCCTCCCCCTCAAGCAGTGCCTCCAGAAAAAGCCACTTGCCCTGGGAGCACCATTGCGTACTCACTCTTGAGCCACTGCTCTATGCATCTATAAGACACAAAGAGCCATGGCAAGGTCCCGCCTCCCTCTCTTTCCTCATTACCTTACTGGCTGTGATTGACAGCAGTGGGAGCCAATGGGCTCCCATTGCTCTCTCAACCAATGAGGAGGAAGAGTCCTGAGACAGCCAAAGCTATCCTGAACATCGCTGGATCGAATGGAGCTCAGGTAAGGCTGCACACAAAAGGTTTTTTACCTTCATGCGAACCACTTTTAGCCCATATATAATAGAGAATGATCTGTAGAATGATAGAGATGGAAGTCATCTAGTGACCATACATGCTTCAATAAATAATTTTGATTGATCTCTTCCGATAGGAATACTCAATTTATAGTCAACAGCCCATTCAATCAATGAGCCACATACTGGGAATTAGATTTTAATGGATAGTCAAGATGAGACATAATGTGCAATGGTAAATTATTGCTCACATCCCTGTTTCCACTATGTAACCATAATCTGATCAATACAGATAAGATTGTATTCATGAACAAGATATCCCAGTGCTGCTGATCAATGGAAAACAATCAATAATATTCTGCCCTGGCTAATCAACTGAGTTTGATTAAATTGAATTAAAATTGAGGCTATAATCATTGTAAGGAAAGTTATGACTATTCCCCCCAGATGATGTCTATTTAGACGAAACGCGCTGGGTCTGCTGCTATGTTGCCACTGCATCACATTTGATCCCAGGATGTTCTATTGAAAGCGCTTTCCATTCATCTACATTGTAAGTGTTTCTGATTTTTAATAAACAAGACATTTGTATGGTTTTACACTGTGTGGAGCTCTCTCTTTTATTGAGTACATGTGGAGAAGAACTTGAGGCTCTAGTTTTGATTGGATGGTCCATCAATGGGAATAATCTGTATTAAAGTGGAATAAACCATTGGTGCTGTTGGAACGGCGGAAGTCTATCCAGATGCCTTTTGGTTGATTATGATTACTCATCTAATCATGCTGTTTCTGACTCATTATGTGTAAACCTAATTGGGTCCATTTTATCTGGTAAGCCCCCCTCTAATGTTGGTGGTGGTTCCTTTGCGCGAGTTTCTGGATTATTCACATGGAATACCGATTTAAGATATTCTTTTCACATTGCACTTAGGACTTTTTTTGATTTATTAATCAGATTTTTATTGCTCTGTTACTTGATTATTTATGCACTTTATATCAATTCTATTGGCTATACTGCATTATGTGTATTGTACAAATGCTCCTATTGGCCATTTAGACATATTTCAGTAATGCACTTTATATGCACTTTATTATAGTTTTTTTCTATCAGCGCTGCACTTTATACATTTTTTACTCCAGATACGGATTGTCATCTGTAGTGCTAGTCGCTTTTCAAGCATTGTTATATTTTAGCTCGGTTTTGTTCCTTCATCCATGACTATTCGATTGTTTGCAGATTTTGATCTGATCAAATTGCACATCTTCTGAATCAAAAAAAAAAAATCAAAGCCTGTATTGCCACCATGACATACATTTTACTCTCACTTTTTCAACAATGTTTATCACCTCTAAGTAGTATTGCTCTTTTAAACCAAGCAGATATTTTAATATTTTAGGCACCTTTTAGGTGAAGGTGGTTAAAATCAATAGAAGTTACAAGTGTTCCAGGAAAACACAATTCTCAGCAGGTTAAGGATTTTATGAGCAAGCAATGAGAAACCTCAAACCTAATGAAATTATACTTGATACAGCTTTTATAGTCTCTACTGGCCTGTTACCGTGCCCGATAGCCAAGGCATTGCCATCCGAACTTCCAGCTTCTCATCTTCTGTACTGTTGTTAAAAATTAAAGTGTAAAGAAAATCCTTCAGTTTTGCCGTATTTATTTTCCTAATAGACCTTAGAGACTGCAGTGCAGAGCAGAGCAGAGATTGTTGCTCTCATAGAATGCTGCTAGTAGGTTTTATGGTATGGTAAAAATTCTCTAAAATGAACTAAATTTTTCATAGGCTCTCTATACAGTGATTATTTGCTCTTAAAGGGAACTATAGCTTTTGTGATTTTTTTCTAGATATACTTGTCAAAGTGATCAGCTCCAAATGGTACTGCAGTTCCCCTGCTGTCTGCCCTCCTGCAGTACAGACAGATCATAGCTGTGGCTCACCACTGCTGCAACCTGTCTTCTCCTGGGTTCCCGTAGTTCCTCTTAGGGATGGGCCATGTGCAGGAGTTATGCCATTCCAAAACTTGGCTACATTCTCAACTTCTTATAGATGCCAGGAATGGGCTGGCAGTACACACTGCACTGTGCATCTGCTGCAAGCAGTGTTCAATAGAAAAAAAAATTCTAATAGATAGAAGAAAAGGTTATTATTTAAGCAAAAGAGATATTATTAATATTATTATTATTATATAGGATTTATATTGCGCCGACCGTCTCTATCTTCTTGCATATTTTAAAATTAAATTTCCTCTTTAAAGTGTAAACCCTTACCATGTAAAACAGGGGTCTTCAAACTATGGCCCTCCAGTTGTCCAGGAACTACAATTCCCATCATGCCTAGTCATGTTTGTGCATCTCAGAGTTTTATAATGTCTCATGAGATGTGTAGTTCTGCAACAGCTGGAGGGCCAAGGTTTGAGGACCCCTGAGTAAAGCAACCCATTCAGGTAAAAATAGAAATCAAAGGCAAAACATATATATGATCTCATAAAAGATCAAATACAGCGCTTGCTACGAACCATGGATACCGATATCTATATTAATCTATATTTGGTATGTGTATTACCAGTGTAAAATGTATATAAAAATATAAAAAATCAAATATCAAATATCAAAAAAATCAGGGTAAAGCTCCAACAATTGATTAATTGTGCAAATCGGTGCAAAATAAATAGCATCTCCGGGGTACTAGAGCATAGAGGATTTTCAGCATTCCAGAGGACCATACAGAGGGGAAATATCTATCAAGCCCAGTGGGCTTTGCAAGCATGAATGGTTCTAGTGCCATACGGCATATAGAACCCACCTCATTTGGTAAGTGATTCGCTTCACCTATTTTCAAGGGATTTGTTTATCACGGCCAGAGCATTTGCACTTTTGAATTGAAGATATATTTGCCATCGAGGACATTTTTTATTCATTTGGAGCACAGAAGTCACTTTATATTTTGGACAATTTTTTCTGGCTATTTATATACATACTGTATATATCTTTTAGCAATTTTTTTATTCTTCACATACACATTGATTCTGTTTTTATATATTTATGCTATTTATTTTGCACCTATTTGCACAATGAATCAATTGTTGGAGCTTTACCCTGATTTTTTTGATATTTGATAATTTGATATTTGATTTTTAATATTGTTATATACATTTTAAACTGGTAATACACATACCAAATATAGATTAATATAGATATCGGTATCCATGGTTCGTAGCAAGCGCTGTATTTGATCTTTTATGAGATCTTATATATCAAACCACTCCTTACATATACAGCAGCTGCAAAGCTCATTGTGTTTTTATCAGGCTAGAGTTTAAAAAACACCCACAATTTAATCTTTAAAATAATTAATTAATCACTCTTGTAACTCCTTGTATACCTTTGTATATATTTTTTCAGTTAAAACATGTATGTATGGAATAATTGATGTATATACTGTAAATACCTAGTTCCCTTTTTTTTTTTTTTATAAGTGATCACATTCCCTCTTTTTTGTGTCAGCTGCATAAGGATCTTAGAGAGCTGTGGGAGGAGAAACAGCAGTACACTGAGCTTCCCAGTGAATGGCTGTGCCGGGAGGGGAGGGGGGGTCAGGATAATTGTCTGATCATTGGAGGAGAGCAAGCTTAGGTTCCCATGTGTCCTTCTGTTTAGCGTGGTCAGTTTTTAATAGGCAAGCAGAGGAACTGGCAGGAACACCAGGGATTTCACACAAAGGAAGCAATACAAAGAGAACAGGATACTTTTCATACAAGCACATAGTACAGCAGGCACATATCAGGAATTTGATATGTTGGGTTTACATACTCTTTAAAGTAGATCTAATCCCTCTCTATCCTAAACCCTCAATTGTTTTACTTGGTATGTATTCTAAAGTTTATGGTATTATTCTTCCTTTTATTTTTACTAAGTGTATGTGTTTTGCATTGTAAATGCTGCCTGTGTTGAAGAGTCGGACTGCTGCTCCCACATGAATTGCAGCAGTCTGGGTTCCAAGCTGTCTAAAGCACAGCCTGAACAATGCTCCAATCAACAATGATTATGCTTCCTGAGCAGCATAGTTGGATGGAGCTCTGTGCAAGGAAAGAGCCCACTGGAGACACAGACTGCTGAGCTCTGTGTGAGAGCAGTGGTCTGACTCTCCATTGGGTTGCCAGCACAAATAGCTTTTACATTTCAAAAACCTATACACTCAGTAAAAATAATATGTTACAAATGCTATGTTCTTTACTTGTTATAAAGCCTGGTAACCCAGGGTTCAGGTTGACTCGAGTTTCCCTTTAGTGTTAAGGAGTGTATGCACACTTTTTGAAAACCTTGTTTCAGCCCCTGTTCATACTTATGCAAATTCTTTGCAGATCAGATGTGATTCCAAAGGTATAGATTCACATGTCGTAAAAAAATCATTATTTCCAATGAAGGCTGTTTACATATATGTGTTAAAAATTTTATCTGGTTCAAAAAAACGTCCTGTGCGAGTTTAGTACTGTGCGTCTCCGACTTAGAAAAAGGGTCCTGTACTACTTCGGGGCGACCTGGAGTGACTTGCATAGACATTCATTTTATGAAGTCCGAGAAAAGTCGTGCCGAAGTCGCGCTGCACGCGACTTCACAGGTCGCCCCCGAAGTCGTGCCGCTTCAGTGTGGATGCGGTGTCAATTAACTCCAGTTATGTCTGTTTGAAAATTATACACTCTATAGCAGCCTTTCACTACTTTTTTACTATGGGGGACTCCTTGAAAAGTTTTAATTTCTCAGGGAACCCTCACTAAAAATGATACCTACAGCTTACTTTACATATGTATGATGTATGGTTGTAGAGAGTTTTATATAACAGAAAAAAGAATAAAGAATGGAGTCTACTTAACAAACTTATCTTCTAATAATCATGAAACAAAAAAATGGTCAGAAATCAAACCCAGACAGTAGTGATCCCTTACATTGGTGATCAATGTAAAAAAGAGATCCATCTGCCTCTCCTCAAGGGACCCCTAGTAATTTCTGGAATAATCTCAGGGTTCCACAGAATCTTGATTGAGAAAGTCTTCTCTGTTGTCTCTAATGACATAAAAAGCCCATATTGCTTCCAGTAGATATACTTGTATGTATTCTTTTGTCTAGGCTTTAGGTCACATGATGGCAATCTTAAGGAGTATTTTCTTATTCATGGCAAGAAAGTGTTACTTTTTTGTTCACAATAATAGTTTAAGTTTGTGATATTAGAGATACTGAATCTGATATCTGACTTATTAACTCACATGAAGTGTGAGTTTTCATAACAGTTTATGGATATATTTCCATCACACTCCTCCCTGCATAAAGCTTAGAATGTAGGCGTGCTGTAGTATTGACCAATTGGTTAATTGGTAATCAATGTACCAGAAAGCATATGTCACCAGCACACCATGGATCCATTTAAAAGTCTAGAGCAGCCTATCCCCTCCTGTTTAACACAGAGGAATCCTTAAAAAATATTTGTGGTCTCAGGGAACTCCTGCTAATAAATACTATATCTACAGCTTACTATTAATTAGTGCAATGGCCATTGGGAAGAATGTTCCCTGCTTTCGGTGGTTACAGAGAAGAATCTCTATGTTACAGATAACTAAAAACATTATTGGTGTCACTGGGAACTTACCTAAGAGGCAGAAATTGCTCCTGGCTCATGGAATCTCATGTAAGCTCTGAAGAAGCTCTAGGGTTCCACAAAGCCTGGTCGAGAAAGGTTGGTCTAGAGCTTTATTCCAGCGATCACATCATATGAATTAATAGTGCATGGTTCCTGGGTCATGCAGGAACCCTTCATCGTGCATGTAAAATACTATAGGGATGAGACCACCTTACGAGTATCTTCATCCTGAAAATATATAGGGATCTACTGCACAGGCAATGACAGCCCACATTTTTTAACAGAAGGATGTAAACATTGGGGTACACCACAGCCAAGGGATTGAGGTAGAAGGGGAATAGTTTAGGTCGGGGAAGAGCCAAAAGGATAAGTGCATTTTTTCTGAAAATGTATTTATCCTTGAAACAAAGGCCGATCCGCCAGGTCAGCACCTACATTATAATGGACATCTATCTTCTTACAGGAAATGACAGTGTACTGTTCCGTGTAGCCACAGTTGATTCTGAAAGGACACAGCTTCTGAGAATTAAAATTCCTATAAGCACAGCACATGGATAGCATCAAACCATTTCACCCTGAAGAGCCTCTGAAATTTTCACAGCCCTACGAGCAGCAAATATAAAATAAAATGAATCATTGAGAATTCAGCAATAAATTGAATGAAAGCACAAGATTGATCTATTTGGCAAAGATAAATCCATAGGCATGAAAGTCACTTGCTGCTAGAGATAGGTAAAGGGCATTTTACATATTAAGTGCAAGAACAGCAGTGGGTCAACAAGGGAGATGCATAGGTATACATTTATGTATGGATAAAATCATTATGCCATTTGATCTCTTCAGGTGAGTTAACAAAATTGCTGAGCACCATGTTAAGCAATCTGGCTCTCATAGTCTGTTCTTGCCATTTTAGAGAGCATTTGTCCCTTAGGTGTCAATTTAAATTTTATCCTGCAAAGACAGTAAATCATACAATTAATCTAGCAATATTATTACAATTTATTTTTGAAAAGTGACAGGTTCAGCAATTCTGCACCACGGGAATATAAGCCAAGTGGTTTCTGAAAATAAACAGCAGTTTAGGTGATGTATTGCATGCAAAGAAACAGAATCCACTGCAAAGGCAGAAATCATGCAACTACCAAAACAGAGAACCTGTAGTATAGCAATCAATACCTTAAAGTGGAAGTCCAGGCTAAACCTATCTTAATCCTGCTCCCATCTCCATTCTTACTCCTATACTAACATAGAGGAAGAATATCTATACATACCTATTCTATGGTTGCTTTGGTCCTTTCATGTGATTGGCCCCCAGTGTCAACTTCAGGGGAGAGGAGAGAGCAATGACAACAGCTGCAATACCTGGGTGGTGACATCACCCTTACTATGGATCACCCTTACTGTGGCTTATTCCTCACCCTTACTGTGGCTTACTATGGGGCATCCATTGTTGGCTGTCCCTCCTCTAACCTGAAGATGGCACTGCAGCCAATCACGTAACCATACTGAAGCACCTTGAGAATAGGTAATTGTAGACATATTTTTTCTACAGGCTAGTTAGTATAGCTGGGTGACCAGCATTGACCATAACATGATTTTATTTAATGTTAGCTGTAAGCAACAAACACATACTGAAAAGATAAAAACACTTAACTTTAAGAGAGCAAAATTTCTAAGGATGAGGGCTGCTCTCCAAGACTTAGACTGTTAATATTGGCATCGATGAACAAGCCTGTATGTGAACACACTGCAAAATATATTTCAATGGGCAATACGTTTGAAAGGCTAATGTGGCTCACGGCAAAGTTAAAAAATCTTTAAATAATAAAAAAAGGGCTTTTAAAAAATACAAAAATGAAGGAACACTATCATCATTAAAATGTTACAAAGAATATAACAGAATAAAACAAACTCCCCAAAAATCCTTCAAATATATTAATAGTAAAAAGGTCCGGTCTGAGCATGTAGGCCCTTTACAAAATAATCAGGAGTGGGTGACTGGGGACAAAGAGAAGGCAAATGTATTAAATACTTTTTCAGCTCTGTGTACAAAAATGAGCATTGGGGAGATCATGTCCAGATTGGAGATGGTAATGACACAGCCCCAAATGATCCACAATGGCTCAAAATTGATATGGTCCAGAAATATTTAGACAGAATAAAGGCATATAAAGCACCTGGACCAGATGGCATACACCCATGGATGCTAAAAAAATTGAGCCCTGTCGTTTCAAAGGTATTGTTTCTAATTTTTAGGGACTCTTTAATGACTGGCATAGTGCCACTGGATTGGTGTGAGGCCAATGTGGTGCCTATATTTAAAAAGGGATCAAAGTCTTTACCAAGTAACTATAGACCCGTTAGTTTATCTCTATAGTTGGGAAGATACTGGAGAGTTTAAAAAAAAAGCACATAAATGAGTTCTTGCTGGAAAAAGTATTTTAAGCAACAGACAGCATGGATTCATGAAAGACAGAAGTTGTCAGACCAATCTAAATTATTTTCATGAGGAGGTAAGTAAAACCTTGGACAGAGGGGTTGCTGTGGCCGTAGTATACTTGGATTTTGCAAAAGCATTTGAAACAGTTCCCCACACATGGCTAATGTGTAAGGTAAAGTCTACAGGCTTAAAAATAAGTTTGTAAATAGATATAAAACTGGCTAAAAGACTGTATTTAGAGTAGTGGTTAATGATTTATACTCTGAATGGTCTAAGAATATCAGTGGTATCAGTACCCCAAGGTTCAGTGTTGGGACCCTTACTTTTTAATATCTTTATAAATGATATAGGGTCTGGGATTAAAAGTACAATTTCAGTGTTTGCAGATGACACCAAGCTATGCAGTGGAACAACATCCTTACAGGATGTCTCCAACTTACAAGCCTACAACATACTAGACTTTCCTTTTGTTCTTGATGCCTGAAAAAAGCAGCAGGAGAGTACAAGAAAGGTAAGCATGCCTGTCTTTAAGTGAACCTGTTGCTTTATGCTGTCTTGGCAAAGTACATATTCACTTTGTACTTTATGTATGTACAAGGCCTTTTTTGTTCAGCCGTAACATGATGGAACCCTCTACTGGGGGGGGGGGGGGGCTGATTGTAAACTGGCCTGTAAGATATGTACTCCTGCACCCTGTACATAATGCACCCCTGAACCCATATTTGATGCAGCACACACTGCTACTCTTCACTGCAGGCAGGGGGATGGTTGGGGTGGGGGAGTTACTGCACCTATTTTCTGACAAAAAAAGCCCTGTGTATGTATAATATATGAGTATTTATAAACCATAAGTTCTTCACAAATTCCATTTCTGTACAGATAGAGCTGTGACTCTATTCCTAAAACCTGTTTGTCATATATTTTGTTTATTTTGTCTTATTTTTCTACTATATTACATTTAACAATTTTCAGCTGTGATCTTCTTTGTTTAACCTTCTCTTGATTGCAGAAAAGCTTCCATTAGCAAAATGTTCACAGCACTGGACAATGAAAAACATGCTTAACCGTAATATATTACAAATGTCATTTTTCATTTTTTCCCCATTTAATTTTTTTCTAGGCACTTTATGGAAAGCTTGCATATAATACGATGTTGGCAGCTGTCTTAATGCACTCTGAAAATGAAACATATTTAAGGACATAATATAGACAATTTCATAATGATAGCAAGCCTCATTTTGTGCTGTCATGTTGAATCACCATACCATTATTCTGCTGTTTGTGTTATTGATAAATTAGTGCAAGCAAAGATCTCCAAGTAATGTCTCCATACTATGGAAAGGTCATCAAATCTTTAAAGCAGGTGCTATCAGCATAGAAAATAATAGGTTTAAAGAAATATTCTGTCTCCTAGGTAATCAATCTAGTAATGTGAAAACAGAATGTTGGTGGAATTATCTGGTTGCCTCTTAAGCTGGCTGTAGACTCTCTTGGAGGAAAAATGGTTATTCCCGCCAGGCTTGAAAACCTTGTCCAGTAATCGTTCCCCCTTGAGATAAGCACCCCTCCATTCTCTCTGCTCTATTTACTATACATGTACTATCACTCGATGCCAGTATGCATATGTAGAACTCTTCTGGCCAACCAATGTGTTTTTCTCAGTGGCCAGAATCTACATGCATGATTGTCCACCCTTAATTCTAATGGTCACCTTTACATAGTTACATAGTAGTTGAGGTTGAATAAAGACAACAGTCCATCCAGTTCAACCTGTGTAGGTGTGTGTGTGGACGCAATCATCTCACATCCTTGAGATGTACGTCCAAGAGTTTTTTAAAAGTAGCCATACTCCCTGCAGTTACTACCACTTGTGGTAGAGACTTCCACAATCTTGTACCCCATACTGTAAAAAAAACCCTGTATAGCCTGAGGTAAATCTCTTCTCCTCTAATCACATTGTATGGCCACGTGTCCTCATGCATTTGTTGCGACTGAACTTTTTTTTTCCGATGCTGAGATCACGGTTGAGGTACTTGTATATCGCTATCAAGTACCTCAACATCCTAAAGACTCCAGTGTCAAATTTGTCTCACAGGAATTTATCTCCCTAGCCCTCTTTTACAAGTCTTTAGCCACTTTACCTCTGGCCACTGTGTCTCTACTGTGGCACAGTGGCTCGTTATCATCCAGCAACGTAGACCTACGTCGCTGGACTCCTCCCCCTGTAGGCGGCGCTCGCGCACCGCCGGAGGCGCGCTCCCGCTGTTTTCATTCACAGCGGGAGTCGGGCCAGGGGAGGAGTGGCGCCGATCGCCGCCGCTCTTCCCCGATCGTTGGGGAATCTAGTTTGGAGATCCGCCCGCCTGTGTAAACAGAGCGGGCGGATCTCCTAAGTAACAGGGAGTGACAGATCGGAGTGTTCAGCATAGCTGAACATCCGATCTGTCCCTGTGTCACTCAGTCACCTCCCCCCCCCCCCCACACGTTAGTAAGCACCAGGCATACATTAACCCCTCCCTCTCCAATAAAATTGACCCCTTCCCTGCCAGTGTCATTTTTACAGTAACAGTGCATATATATAGCACTGATTACTGCAGTAATGTCACTGGTACCCCCAAAAGTGTCAAAAATGTCAGTCAAGGGTCCGATCTGTCTGCCGCAATGTCGCAGTCCCGCAAAAAAAATCGCAGATCGCCGCCATTACTCGTTAAAAAAAAAAAACACCAAAAATGACAGAAATCTTTCCCTTAGTTAGTAAACGCAATAACTTTTGCGCAAACCAATCAAAATATGCTTATTGTGATTTTTTTTGCCAAACATAGGTAGCAGAAAACAAATTGGCCAAAAATTTTTAAAAAATTTGATTTTTACATATTTTTTGGGAGGAATTTCATATAAAAAAATGTTAAAAATATTGTTATTTTTTTCAAAATAAACGCACTTTTTTTGTTTATAGCGCAAAAAGAAAAAGCTGCACAGGTGATCAAATACCACCAAAAGAAAGCTCTATTTGTGGTAAAAAAAAGGACGTAAATTTAGTTTGGGTACGGCGTCGCACGACCGCGCAATTGTCAGTTAAAGTCGCACAGCGCCGAAACGCAAAAGGTGGCCCAGACGTAAGACAGCAAAATCCTCCGGTGGTTAAGAAAGGTTTCAGACACCTTTCAAGTCTTCTACAAGTTTTCTAGAAAGCCAGGTGCAGCCAGACATCCAAAATATTAACATATGCTCTAAAATAGAGAATCTTCTGAAAGGGAAGAAGGAACAGTAGAAGCCTTCCTGAAAGTTACCAAAACACCCTTCAGTTCTGAAGAAGAGTGAGTATATGTAACTTAGCACTTTATATTCTACTTTTGAAAATGATCATCAGCTAGAGACTGAAAAAGAAAGCTATAGACCCATGTCTCTACAATCAGTTGGTGGTGGTTACGTTCTTTTTCAAAACCAAAACAAAATGAAGCCCCAACAAATAAATATCAAATTAAATAATGTGCCAATATTGATTGATACATTTAAAATTTCCTTTAAAACATTGATAGGTGAAAATACTATACATATATATACTGTATATATATATATATATATATATATATATATATATACCTAAACCATCATGTGATAAATATAGTGTCCATAAACAAACTAAAGTTCATAAATAAAAATGCATTGTGTCTTCCATATCTAAAAAGTGAATATGTACAATAACAATTGTTGCGACTTTATGCCCTGCTGTCCAAGAGTCAGCAACATTTCTGTAATTTTCCTTTCGCCATCTTTTATGCTTTTTTTTTTTTGGGTTTGTTGGGAATCAGCATTTATTGGTCCCTTGCTAGCTGCCTGGTTGTTCATTAGTGCAGACTTGTTTTATGTATTTTCTTTTTATTACTTTAGCAGAACATTTGCTAATTTGGGGGATTTTTATTGCCCAGTATCCAGTGTTTTGGTATTTACTGAAATGTTTATAGAAATTATTAATTAATGATAAGCTTTTGCTCGAAACTGCTTGCCTGTGTTGTCATTGTCACAGTCCAACCACATTATTCTTTTGTCAACTAACACTTAATGGAGTTGGTTCTTTAGTTTCGGAAAATTAAACTAATCTTTGGGTTTTTTAATGACCATGGCCATAAGACGGTGCTGGTAAAGCTGGTGGCGATATCTCCCTCTAGAAATACCTGAAGACTCCACCATGCAAAACTAGCTAATTCGATATTTAAAGAACAACTCTGATCTATCTTAAAAAAAAAAAACACATTTTAAGAAGGAAAGTTGTTGACTTCGCTAGCCAAATTGTTTAAGACCCATTTCTACCCATTTTCCCTGCTGTAGTAAATAAGTTATGCACACCTAGTAATCTGTACTACCTGGCACTCATTGTGTACCCTATGCTGGTTAATAGAACAGTTCATGAAGGTCTATTTTTCCCAGTTTAGACCTACTAAGTTATAATAGTTTGAGGATAATCACATGCATGAGCAAATTAAATGTTTACACATGTGTTAACCAGAGCTGTAGGACCCTATAAATGATAAGTATAATTTTAAAGGCATTTAGTTATTCTTAAATTGCATTGGGTTTACAGTATATTATGTGTCCACTTTGATGCTCCAGTGTTACTGCAAACAGCTATAGTGATGTACAAAATTCAGTAACTCATGTAGAACTGCCACCTTTAAAGTCCATGAAAAGTGAATGGTGGTGGTGGGGGGGACGGGTTTTGTGTTTTGGAAATAGAGGGCAACACTTATCTAAAAAGGGCTTGGCTCAATAGGCGTGATTAAAGCAATGTAGTTTAGTCATAATTAGGACAGGTTTTTACTAATATTACTATAAACAAAATGTTTTCTTCTATCTGGAATTAGGGTAACTTTTTTAAAGTTGCAAAAGTTACAAAAAAGTTTGCAATTTTATTCAATTTTTCCTGCAAAGACACCAATATTAAGTTTCATGTACAAAGCATGGTTAGGGTATTTACAAAGGAATTTTGTGTTTTTATTTTTGTTATATATTTCTTACATTAGGGAATTAATGAAATCTATGAAAAAAGAAAAAATATTACACATGCCTTTCTCTTAGTGAACTGAAAAGTTTATCATCTAGAGCTGTGTAAATATAAGTTGCAACTAAAAAGAATAATGGATGATAGAAAACAACACTAAATAAAAATATGTAATTAAATATTGTGCAACTGCAAAACTTGAAATCAGATTTTTTTTAATTGCTTGCTAGGGGCAACTGCACATAATTGCTCTTGCCACTATATTGGAAATGTAATGCTATAAGGCTTTTATTTAATATTGGAGAAAGGAGCAATGATAAGTTAGTTATCGTTTTTTAGCAGCTTAGTGTAACCACAATGCATGTAAGTCTGCCGAAGATTGATGGCAGAAAGACATCTGCCTATTTCTGAGCAATGCTAAAGTTTTTTCACAATGTATGATTTCCTCAATAAGGGCAGTGCATGTGATGTCTACCACCTACTTCACACCTTGCAGTGTTAAGAGGAAAAGATCAGCTTTGTTGCACAGTCAACTGTGCTAATCAACAATGAGTCTTGGCAGTCACTCTTGCTAACTTCCCCTAAACATCGCACTGAGAACCAGTTTTTATCCTTTTACGGTTTGCTTTAGTCTAACCTGTCCACTAAATGATAACTTCTGATGTGAAAAGGCTGTGAGTCACATCATTTTTGCATATTGTCTTATTAGGTGAAGTCACATTTGTCAATTACAGACTGTAGATCAGGGGTCTCCAAAATTTCTAAAGAAAGGGCCATTTTACTGTCCTTCAGATTTGGGGGGGGGGCAGATTGTGCCCAGCATGAGTAAAAAATGCCTGATCTTTGGTATTAGGGGTAGAAATAGTTGGTGTTAGTGGGAGGTATTATGCCTCATTTCTGTTGTCAGTGGAAGGAATTAGGCCCCATCGTTGGTGTCAGTGGAAGGAATAGTGCCCCATTGTTGGTGGCGGTGGCAAGAATTATGCCCCATCGTTGGTGTCAGTGGCAAGAACAGTGCCTCAAGGGCTGGATGAAAGCAAGCAAAGGCCCACATCTGGCCCCAAGGTGGCAGTTTGGAGACCACTGCTGTAGATAATTCAGGGAAGAGTTCCATCTTGGTATGTATCTTAGGGTAAAGCTGAACTTCAGAGTGTAAGTGTCAGGAAGGGGCTCATCTGCTGGTGGCACTGTGAATCCCAGATCCAAAGGCTGCAGTCCCAGCATCCACCAGCGGGTGTCTCTCTGCAGCGAGAAGCTCATATCATCAGTCACCACCTGATGCTTGTTGCAGGATGTATATTTAGTCCATGCTCTTCATTCCTGCCTTGGTGTTTTGTCTCCATGTGCCCCTGACCTGCATTCCAGTGTTCCTGTATCGTATTTCCTGCTCCTGGACCCTGATCCCGAACCTGCAGCCCAGGGGAGGGCTGGCAGCCTTAGGCCTGGGGGGCAAGTTCAATTAAGTGGCCCATTGAACCATCCAATCTGCTCACCATTCGTGCCCCACCTGATTTTATAACGAATATTGATGTTATGAAGCCAGACAAACATGATGCAATGTGGTAACATAATTCAATGTTCATAGCAACAAAGGAGGTTTAACAAGAATACATGACACCACGCCAGGCAGGGCCTAGGAAGCTCCTATCGGGTGCAGGAGCATACTCTGCACACTCATACCGCTCCGCTGCAGCTCTGTAAATATAACATTGTGTAGCGGCGACCGGCAGCTGTAAACAGTGTCTGGCCTCTACATTTATCCAGCCCTGAGTTCGGCCTTTGTACCTGGCATCAGGGCGGCCCGGGGGGCAATTGCCACCCTGCCCCCCTTCCCAGTCCTCCCCTGCTGCAGCCTGATTCCTTCCCACCTGCTCTCTCTGTTTCCTGTTACCCTTTCCCTGTCCTGTGTTGCTCCCAGCTCCATCGGCTTGATCTCCTGTGTATGACCCTGGCTCTGTTATGATTATGCTTGCATTCCCTATTTTCTGTATATATTTTGTTTCGGCAATTGTGCATTGCGTGTCCCTATTTGTTTGGTTATCTGGTTTGTTTTACATGGTTGGTTTATTGGAGGTGCATTTACATTTATTGTTCACTTATTTTTAAATAAATTATATTATTTTACACTGTACTTGTGCCTGGTATTCTCTGTGGCAGTCCACACATTTTCTGTTCACACCTGATCCTGACAGTAAGTGAATGGAGTGCTTGAGGTCTTGTTTAGCAAGTATCTTGGCAGAAAGATCATTGCTTTCAAACAGAGAGCAAGGGTCCTTCACTTCAGTATGGTGACGGGGGACAGGCTTTCCTACTCCGTGGTTGATGAGATTAAAGGGCTTCCAATAAAATTGAAAAAATAAAAAATCCTAAAATTGCATTCAGGCTAGTTTAATACCATAATGCTGTAGAATTTAGTAAACCCCCAAAACAACTCAGAAACTCGCTTTCAATTACCTGTGATCCAGCTTCAAAATAAATGCATAAATATAGTTGCTATAGGTTATTTAAAGAGGTTATTTAAACCCTCCTCTACAACTTGTACCTATAGGTAAGCCTATATTAAGGCTTACCTATAGGAACTGTAAATATCTCCTAAACATGCACCGTTTAGGAGATATTTACTTTGCATGCAGCCATTGACATCACTGGCGCATGCGCTCTGAAGGAACGGCCGCTCATGCCGTTCCTTCAGAGCCCCGTGCCGTTACCGTCGACTCCCACGCGCATGCGCGGGAATGACATCATTGTGGTTCCAGTCAATCAGATGGCCGGATGCCGCAAACCTGGAAGAAGGGCGACAGAACATGTCGCCGAACAGGTAAGCGGTCGGCACGGCGGGGGCTTCGTTCTTAGGTAAGTATTTCATAATGAGCTAGTATGCGATGCACTCTAGCTCATTATGTGTTTTTCTTTCAGGTGTTCGTTTAAGAAAAAAAAAAAAAAAATCGGAGGTTTACAACCTCTTTAATGCTACCAGAAGATTGTTAGGGTTCATCAGAAAAGTGCTGTAACGCAGAAATACTTTATGTTTTCTGCATATCCAGTGAATTTGGTTGAAGGCCTTGGCTCATCTCTTCTGCTTACTGTGGCTCATTTTTGGACATCTCTGTTTTACTAGTAATGGCGGCAATCCGCGTTTTTTTGTGGGACTGTGACATTGCGGTGGACTGAAACAAACAGGTAATGAAAAAAACTGAGCCATATTCTTGACCATGCTCTAGACCAGCCTTTCTCAACCAAGGTTTCTCCAAAGGTTGCTAGGGGTTTCTTGAGCCCTGACCAATTTCTGCTTCTCAAGAAATCATTGACATCAGTGACCTTTTTAGCCATCCTTAAGGGGGGACATACTTTTTACTGATATCAAAAGCACTTCTACAACTGATCTCCGTATGTGGTCCTTTTCCACTGACCACCAATGTAAGGGCTCCTACTCCACTGACCACCAATGTAAGGGCTCCTACTCCACTGACCACCAATGTAAGGGCTCCTACTCCACTGACCACCAATGTAGGAAGGTCCTTCTCTACTGACAAGCAGCATAATGGGGGCGCCTCTCCAATTGACCACCAATGTAGTAGAGCCCTTCTTCACGCATCACTGGCCACTTTTGTATGAAAGTCCTTCTCCCACTGACTGTCAATGTAAGCAATTTTCTAAAAACCATCAATGTAAGCGGATATCACTCCACTGACCACCATGTGAGGGAACCTCATATTATTCCTGTCTATTTTTTTTTCCTGGTCATTATTATTTCTTTATTTTTATTATTATTATTATTAATAATTTTGTCATATAGAACAGCACTGGGTATCAAATTTGGGAAGCATGTCACATTTCTTATTCTTTTCTACATTCTTATATCTACAACATACTGTTCATGGTAATGCACCATGAGGCGTAGATACCATGAATATAAGAAGTGGGCTTCCTGAACATTATTTTATGGGTTCTTCCACCAAGGAAGGTTGAAAAGGGTTGCTGTAGACTGTGAGAGGTGATTGAAACTGGCTGATAGTTGCTTAAAGGATAACTCCACTCTTGTGGGGAAAAAATATTGTAAATAAAAAAAGATATATATATAGCATATACAACTGCGACACAAGCCATATTGTAATTTAATGTTAAAAAATTACCTTTCCTTTTCAATTCGCAGCATTGTAATTTTCTGTAAATTTCAATGCAATTTGGCAATCTGGTGTTCTGTACACAGTTAGTGTACGGAATGACCCCCAGACATATCATTTCCTGCTTGTGTGATTGGCTCACTGATTTTCCCAGAAGTCTGCACAAAGATACAAATCAGATTTCAGGGATCCTCATTTCTCCTAAAGGGTTAAGAATTTCTGAAGGAATGCAGACCCTGCCGCTCTCCTCATTAGAATCTTGCAACTGCGTCAGCTGATCAGAAATGGAAAAAGTCACTCCCATTCAGAACCAGTCCTGCACAAGACATGATCCACCAAACAGCTTTTTCTTCAGAGCAGTAACAGGTAGGACTCTACAACAAGTGTTAAAATACTGCAATGATCACCCAAAGGAAGAACGTTTTTTTTCTCGACAAAAGTGGAGTTACTTTTTAACAGGAAAATGAACACAGATGAAAGCTGGAGATGTCACCTATGGGAAGGTACTGGTGCTTTAGCAGCTCCTGGATGACTTCAGGTTTGCAATAAAGAAGAACTGATAGTGGTTCTAAAGTTAATTTATTTTAGCAGGGGGTGTGGCCAAGCCACTCTATGTGTTTCTATGGACTCCCTCAGCCTGGCTCAGGAGGGCGCCTGCACATTTGCCCCCATAGCACACAACTTGCTATGAGGGCACACACAGGAGAGAAGGAGGAGAGAACACCTGTAGTGGACCCCAGAAGGGGAGATAAGGGGCTGCTCTGTGCATTACCGTATGCACGGAGAAGGTAAGTATAAAGTTTATTATTTTAATAAATTAAAAATAGCCTTTAAAACCATTTGAAGTCAGGATAAAAAATAAAATAAAAAATTACCAATACATTTAAATAATCTAGAAATATGTGAACTTGGAGCTTATTTTAATTGCTCTCTGCTGGAGAATGCTTTTTTTCTCAAAATGTGCTTACTTAAAGTACTAAGTCGTGCAAATGCAGACTTGAGCTAATATACAGTATTATTGGTAGTCTGAGGAATATTTCGAGCAATGGTCCACAGTCAGAAAGAAGACATGACCATAGACGATCAGGTATTTCAAGAGACAACATTTAAAATAATCCTAAACTCTTTTATATGTATATCTAACAATCATTTAAAAAGTATAGTTCTAAAAAACAATCCCGATTATTTTGATATTAAAGAGACTCTGTCAATTAAAAAAAAACAACTTTTTTTTTTAAGGTGTAAAGTTCAGGAACTTAGAGGTTCCTTCACATACCTACAGTAGATTTTAATCAGAAAAACCTTTGGCCCTTGCTCCCACACACGTCTATTGACCAGTGAGACAGTAGAACATATTGGCCTCCTTCTCATCCTTCACCGAGTGAAAATAGAAGCACAAGCTGATAAGCCCATCTTTATGTCACTCGTCTCTTCTCTCTTCTATTAGCATCCTGCTTGCACTGCAGCACAACTGATGTGCTTGTTGTGCTGTTTTCCCTCACTCAGTCTGAGTTCTGTTGTAGAGGGACTACAAGAGGCTGATACCAAATAAAATTCAGGCTGTTACACTGCTTGTTATTAAGAAAAAAGGAATTTATTTATATAATGTCATTTTATTATTTATTGGTGTGTCAATGAATACGGAGCTGCATGAATTTATGTATTTTATATTTGCGTGGAGTTCGGCTTTAATCTTATATTTTCAAGCATTAAAAAAAAAAATAATAATCCTGTTCCTTTAAAGCATGCTATACAGCATAGTGCTTATGTGTTGTCATTTGTCCCTTTCTGTGCTGTAAAATACCTGATTGATCCTGCCTGTTCCTGTGTCACTCTTTGTGTTCTGACCATGGTAATAATTTCTGCTGATCCATGATACCATGGTCAGTTTTCATGCCTCCGTCATCCCGTATTCTCTTCCCCTCCCTCCCTCCCTGCCTATCAGCTCAGGAGTCTGTGCTTCAGCCATCTCCTCCCCATCCCTTCCCTCCCACCGCCATGGCTGTAATATCACATATCTCAAATCTTGGAAGGCCCTCTGTTACAGAAAGATATACTGTGCATTATCAGTGATTTAACCACTTGCCGAGCGCCCACCGCATATCTGCGGCAGGCTGGCTTGGCTCCCGCCCCTACTAGGCAGCGGGCATGCCGATCCATGGGACCGGCAGCACCTATTGCTGCCAGGCACCCGCGATCACTCCCCGCTGAGAGAGGACAGTCAGCTGTTGTAAACACAGCTGACCGTTGTTCTTTCTGAAATGATCACAGAGCTCCTGTGATCCTCCTATATAGGAATACAGGTCTCTATGATCATTTCACAAGTCCCCCCGCCCCACAGTTAGAAAACACTCCCCTAGGCTCACAATTAATTCTTTGATCAACCCTAGGTTAATCCCTTCCCTGCCAGTGTCATTATTACAGTAACAGTGCATATTTTTAGCACTGATTACTGTTTTAATGCCACTGGTCCCCCAAAAGTGTAAAAAAATGTCAGTTAGGGTTCCAATCTGTCTGCCGCAATGTCGCAGTCCCGCTAAAAATCGCAGATCGCCGCCAATAGTAGTAAAAAAAAAATAAAAGCAAAATAAAAATGACATAAATCTTTCCCCTAGTTTGCAGACACGATAACTTTTGCGCTAAATAAGCTTATTGCGATTTCTTTTTACAAAAAATATGCAGCAGAATACAAATTGGCCAAAAAGGATGAAAAAAATTGACTTTTACATTTTTTGGGGGGAATGCTATATAGCAAAAAGTGAAAAATATATATTTTTTTTTTCAGAATTGTCGCTCTTTTTTTGTTTATAGCGCAAAAAATAAAAATAGCACAGGTTTTGTTTATAGCGCAAAAAAAAATTGCACAGGTGATCAAAGGCCACCAAAAGAAAGCTCTTTTTTGTGGGAAAAAGTACATCAATTTTATGTAGGTACAGCGTCTCATGACTGCGCAATCGCCCATTAAAGTAACGCAATGCCGAATCACAAAAAATGGCCTGGTCATTAAGGGGGCAAATTCTTCCAGTCCAGAATTGGTTAAAAACATATGTAGATAAATGCTTTATTTCAGAGTGCGCTCACGTGACCTCCCGCCGCACTCCTCCTCTCCTCCCAGCTGACGTCAATGGGGAAACTCAGTCCCTCCCACTGTAGTCCTCAGATTGGGGAAGCTGAGTGCAGGGAGGTCACGTGAGCGCACAGGGGCCCACTGAAATAAGGCATTTCGCTGCATAAAAATAAAAAAAAAAAAAATACAGCACAGTATATCTTTCTGTAACAGAGAGCTTTCAGGATTTAGAATTTGTGACTTTACAACCACTTAAAAAAAATAAATAAAAAAAGTAGGCTAGGTTTCTGAGCTTTTAGCTTCCCATCTGACTCTGTATATCCTTTAGGAATTGCCTTAGTACATCTGTATGAAATAAACCTCAAGCTAGTAAGTTAAAGTTTAATGGATGTAGATTGTAAATAAATTCTGATATTTTGATATTCTGATATCACATAATGATAGTCACACACATGGAATTTTTAGAAGTTGAATGAAAGAAGAATCACGTGCAATGAAATGGTCCACATAAGTCTGTTGTACAATCTATCAGAAATTCCTTTGAAGTCACATTATAGTGGTTTTAATCGATTTCTTAAATGTGTCCAAGTGCCATCCAAAATCGAAAGCGGATGTACTATGCACTGTGTGCAATGGCTAGTTGTTGTCCTGATTAGAAATTGTGTCACGTTACAAATAACATTACGAGTCTAAACCTTATGGACCATTATTTTATTCTGCCAAACAATGCATTCAACACAAAATGCACAAAAATACAAACAAATAGCCCTCAACTTTGTGAATTCCATGATTTTGTTCCTTGGCTGATATGTGACTTTAAATAAGTCATTTGTCTTCTCATGAGCAAAAGGTCAGGAGACGGATAAATTGGCCTCACTGCTAAGGACTAATGACCTACTAATGTCTTACATTCCTCCATACACATCTTTTTCAGCTTGTTATGTTAAGTAACAAGCATCTGCCTATTACATTTATGTTACTATGCTATCAAGGGTTTACCTCCCCAGGTCTCCAGACTCATTGTATATGTGAATCTAGTTTTATAATTCAGTGAGAAATGGATCAGTCACATTTTCTACAGTGCATCCTATTCTTTATAGGGAAACTATTCTGTATCTTAATGAATAAACATTTTTAGTTATTATTACTATTTTTGCCCAGAATTCATTTTTTTACACGTCTGCATACCTATGTATTACTTTACTGTTTATATTAAAGATTACTGATTTCAATCTTAAGCGTAACTAACTAAACCCAAGAGCAAAAAATGTATATACTGCAGTCAGAGATGTATAGTAACTAAGTAGAACAACTTCACTACTGTACTTAAGTACCGAAAGGCGGTATCTGTACTTTCCTAGAGTAGAATTTTTTTCTCCTACTTCCACTTTTACTTCACTACATTTTTTCAATGATTTCCATACTTCTACTCCGATATTTTTTTTTTGTGCTGCATAGTTACTCGTTACAATTATAAAAATTACCACTGCCAGAACAGTAGATGGCAGGTTTCATGAAGCTCAAAACATGTGTATTATTAGCGCATACGAAAATAAATGCTACTGTATGTATAAATAAAAGCTGCATTTGAAATAATAAAAAGCAATATGATGTTCAAACGTTGGACTTCTTTCTTTAATAACTACATAACACAGTACTTGTACTTTTACTTTCAGTACTTGAGTAGCAATTTTTTTTCAAAACTACTGGTACTTTTACTTTCAGTACTTGAGTAGCAAAATTTTTTAAAAAAACTACTTGCAATACTTAAGTACAAAAAATGTTGAATACTTTAGTACTTCTACTCAAGTCACTTTTTGATTGAGCACTTCCACTTCTACTCAAGTCACTTTTTTATCGAGAACTTGTACTTTTACTCAAGTATGGGTTTTGAGTACTTTATACAACTCTGACTGCAGTTTACTAGTCTATAGATGTGATGGTTGCATTAGCTTTCTTTTTTCAGGCTCTTTTCCCCTTTATTTTGTACCCGGTAATCCAACTAGTTATATACACTATATTATCAAAAGTATTGGGACGTCTGCCTTTACACGCACATGGCATCCCAGTCTTAGTCTGTAGGGTTCAATATTGAGTTGGTCCACCCTTTTACAGCTATAACAGCTTCAACTCTTTTGGGAAGGTTGTCCACAAGGTTTAGGAGTGTGTCTATGGGAATGTTTGACCATTCTTCCTGAAGCGCGTTTCTGAGGTCAGGTCTTCGCTAAGTGTCTTCAGTGTAGACCAGTGGTTTTGTGTGAAATTTAGTGCCTATTCTTGTTTCCTTACACATGTGTTTAGAATTCTATTAGGACCTACACCTTGTCTGGGTGCAACAAGCTTCATTGCCATCTCTGAAAGAAATCCTTAGGAGTCTACCATTACCAAGTAAATTGCCAATAGGCACAGCTATCTGTCTTTCCACTGTTAGCACTGAGGATCCCATTCATAGTCATTTCTTTCTTAGTCATTATCTCCATTATTCTCTAGTAGCAAGAGATAAGCAAGTTTGTACTTAGAACTAGTGATCGACCAATATCGGTTTTTCGTTGCCGATACCGATATTTTGGCCATTGCATATCGGTATCAGCCAATATTTCCGTACATTTAAAAAAATGTTTGTCTTTTATTTTTATCACTTGACAGGTACTCTTGTGGAGGGATCTGGGGGTCTAAAAGACCCCAAACCCCTCCTCTGTACTTAACCACTTACCGCATACTGACATACCCATACGTCGGCAGACTTTGCGGGGTTATACCGGGATGATGCCTCTAGCTAGAGGCATCATCCCGGTACCGTGGTTTAAAGCCGACTGTCGTGTTTAGATTTTTAAAAAAAAAAAACCTGTAATAAAGTTAAAAAAAAAGAAAAAATAAATAGGGAAAAAAATAAATAAATTTAGCCGCCCCCGTCACCGTTAGTTCGCGCACAAAAAAAAACGTATACGCAAGTCAAGCCGCGAATGAAATAGCTGTTCAAACCACACATGTGAGGTATCGCCGCGATCACCAGAGCGCGGGCAATAATTTAAAAAAAAGAGCTACACTCTAACTCTAAACTGGTAACCGTTAAATAAATTTAAAGCGTTGCCGATTGAGATCTCTATTGACCGTAGTTTGTCGCCATCCCACGGGGGGGGCGCAATTTTAAACTGTAACATGTTTCTATTTACTTGGCGTGACATCATCTTTCACAATATACAAAAAAAATGGGCTAACTTTACTGTTTAGTATTTTTTAAATGCAGTGAAATGTGATTTTTCAAATTTTTTCCAAAAAAATGGCGTTTTAAAGACCGCTGCGCAAATACCGCGTGACAAAAAATTTTGCAATGACCGACATTTTATTCTCCAGAGTCTTTGCTAAAAAAAATATATATACAGTGGGTACGGAAAGTATTCAGACCCCCTTAAATTTTTCACTCTTTGTTATATTGCAGCCATTTGCTAAAATCATTTAAGTTCATTCTTCTTCCTCATGAATGTACACATAGCACCCCATACTGACAGAAAAACACAGAATTGTTGACATTGTTGCAGATTTATTAAAAAAGAAAAACTGAAATATCACATGGTCCTAAGTATTCAGACCCTTTGCTGTGACACTCATATATTTAACTCAGGTGCTTTCCATTTCTTCTGATCATCCTTGAGATGGTTCTACACCTTCATTTGAGTCCAGCTGTGTTTGATTATACTGATTGGACTTGATTAGGAAAGCCACACACCTGTCTATATAAGACCTTCCAGATCACAATGCATGTCAGAGCAAATGAGAATCATGAGGTCAAAGGAACTGCCTGAAGAGCTCAGAGACAGAATTGTGGCAAGGCACAGATCTGGCCAAGGTTACAAAAAGATTTCTGCTGCACTTAAGGTTCCTAAGAGCACAGTGGCCTCCATAATCCTCAAATGGAAGACGTTTGGGACGACCAGAACCCTTCCTAGAGCTGGCCTTCTGGCCAAACTGAGCTATCGGGGGAGAAGAGCCTTGGTGAGAGAGGTAAAGAAGAACCCAAAGATCACTGTGGCTGAGCTCCAGAGATGCAGTCAGGAGATGGGAGAAAGTTGTAGAAAGTCAACCATCACTGCAGCCCTCCACCAGTCGGGGCTTTATGGCAGAGTGGCCCGACGGAAGCCTCTCCTCAGTGTAAGACACGTGAAAGCCCGCATGGAGTTTGCTAAAAAACACCTGAAGGACCCCAAGATGGTGAGAAATAAGATTCTCTGGTCTGATGAGACCAAAATAGAACTTTTTGGCCTTAATTCTAAACGGTATGTGTGGAGAAAACCAGGCACTGCTCATCACCTGTCCAATACAGTCCCAACAGTGAAGCATGGTGGTGGCAGCATCATGCTGTGGGGGTGTTTTTCAGCTGCAGGGACAGGACGACTGGTTGCAATCGCGGGAAAGATGAATGCGGCCAAGTACAGGGATATCCTGGACAAAAACCTTCTCCAGAGTGCTCTGGACCTCAAACTGGGCTGAAGGTTTACCTTCCAACAAGACAATGACCCTAAGCACACAGCTAAAATAACGAAGGAGTGGCTTCACAACAACTCCGTGACTGTTCTTGAATGGCCCAGCCAGAGCCCTGACTTAAACCCAATTGAGCATCTCTGGAGAGACCTAAAAATGGCTGTCCACCAACGTTTACCATCCAACCTGACAGAACTGGAGAGGATCTGCAAGGAGGAATGGCAGAGGATCCCCAAATCCAGGTGTGAAAGACTTGTTGCATCTTTCCCAAAAAGACTCCTGGCTGTATTAGATCAAAAGGGGGCTTCTACTAAATACTGAGCAAAGGGTCTGAATACTTAGGACCATGTGATATTTCAGTTTTTCATTTTTAATAAATCTGCAACAATGTCAACAATTCTGTGTTTTTTTGTCAGTATGGGGTGCTATGTGTACATTCATGAGGAAGAAGAATGAACTTAAATGATTTTAGCAAATGGCGGCAATATAACAAAGAGTGAAAAATTTAAGGGGGTCTGAATACTTTCCGTACCCACTGTATATATAATGTTTGGGGGTTCTAAGTAGTTTTCTAGGAAAAAATACTGGTTTTAACTTGTAAACAAAAAGTGTCCGAAATAGGGCTGGGGCTTAAGTGGTTAAAAGCATTCAAAACGCCAAGTTTGGCTGCTTTGAATGCTGTAATTTTTTTTAAATCTGGCGCCGAGTACCCTGAAGTGATGTCATGACATTACTTCCGGGTTTTTACATGGAGACCCGATCAGAGTCGAATGCAGTTCGGGTCTTCGGCAGCTGTGCAGGCTGGTTGCCCGGGTCTCCCGGTGGGGCGAGCCGCGGAAGGTGGCGGGAGGGGGGGACATCCCCTCCGCTCCTTGTAATGACAGCCAATCGGCTTCTCAGCTGCATCGGTTGTCATTACAAGACAGCCGACCATCGGCTACGGACGCCGGTTCAGGGTGATGCCTCTAGCTGCCGGCATCACTCCGGTACAAGCTCTTTCCAGAAATATTGGCAATATCTTGGTGGCCGATTCCGATATATCTGGGAAAGTGCATATTGGCCCTCTATATATTGGCTTTGCCGATAATCGGTCGATCACTACTTAGAACATATGAATTCTGAATGGAATCTGTACCCTCTATATAGTTCTTTGACATAGTACAGGAGCCTGATACAGAAATGCTCAGTTCCTGCTGGAAATGCAGATTTTCCACTGACTACCACTATGCTATACTATAATCACCTGGTGGGGCTTCTTGACTTGTCTATTTGCTACAGTGGCAGGCCCCTCCCCTGAGGAATACAGTGTTTAAATGAAATGAATTACTAATATAGTGTTAAGTAAAGCTTTGAATTAAAGGACATCAACATGATCTGCTTGTCTGTATCAGGTTTACTGAGAGTAGTACGATAAATTGGATCAAATAGCTGATATAGGCTGTGTGACACACAGAAGATACTCAGTTTAAATAAAGAAACCTCAACATCAGACTACATCTATGGCACATTGCCAAAGGATGGGGAATTTCCTAACTATTAATTAAGTACAACAAAAATTATATTTTGACATTGCCAATGTGGTAAGGACTACATCCATGGAAGTCCTCCATCACTTTGGGAGTAAAAATGGTTGACGTGACATTGGACCAGTCCATCCTTTCTCATCCCAAAGGTATGAAAACCAGATGGGAACCAGGAGCAAAAAACATGTAAGGCAGAACTCCAAATGTCCAATATACAGTGTTTAAATTAATTGAAACACTAATATAGTGTTAAATAAAGCTTTGAAATAAAGGACAGCAACATGATCTGCTTGTCTGTGTCAGGTTTACTGAGAGTAGTATGATAAATCAGATCAAATAGTTGATATAGGCTGTGTGACACACACAACATATTCAGTTTAAATAGAGAAACCTCAACATCTGACTACATCTGGGGCACATTGCCAAGGGATGGGGAATGTACAACAACAATTATATTTGGACATGCAAATATGGTAAGGTCTGGTAAATAGTTTGATTACATCCATGGAAGTCATCCATCACTTTGAGTGTAATAATGGTTGACATGACATTGGACTAGTCCAACCTTTCTCATCCGAAAGGTATGAAAACACCAGATGGGAACTCGAGAGCAAAAAACATGTAAGGCAAAACTCCAAATGTCCAATTTTAATATGATCTGACTCCATTTTGTATGCTTGTATGGTATGTTGTAAATGTCTTCCTAACAATACTTTTACAGCATCACAGCTGTTTTATGAAGCACACATTTTCACATAGCTACAGTAAGTAATAAATAAATTAAATTAAATTAAATGAGAAACTATAATGATTTTTGGCTAATTTAATTTAATTTTTAATGTTTAGACATTTATAAACTAATGTTTTGTGTAATTTTTTAATTATTGTGTAACATTTTTATTTTGCAAATTAACTATAAATACAGGTGCTTCCATGATATAGTGTTCGTAGAATATGCTGGGGTTTCTAATAGGATAGTCCAGCACACAGATTTAGGGGGCAGACTGGTACTTTGTCTAGTAGGAGAAAAGGAGGGGGTGTTTAATTTCCCAGCTGCGTGTATTTAATCTGATATGCTTCTGTTCAGAACTAGTCACAACACGGTTTATTCAGGCAGGGCCATTGATGGGGAGTAGAGCCAGCCCCCTTTACCAGGCCCAGGCCCCATAAGTTCAACAGGGGACAGAGAGGAGACTTTAATTACCTTTGTGTGCAGGAGGAGTAATCCCACAGCTCTCAGCAATTCAAGAAACGTTCCCTGGGTCCCATCAGCTCAGCAAGGGGGTTGAGGGTAGAGAGGGGACTATTCAATAATTTTGGAGTGCAGGGGTAGTAATCCTTTGTGCCGTGACTCCCAACAATTAAATTGAAGTTCTGACTCTCCTTGGCAGATTGTTATACCAAAACAAAGCTGGAATTTTGATTTAATTGTCTGGAGCTGCACAGAGCACCATGATTTCAATTGACAACCTGGCATTCAGGTCTATTCACAACATAGTAGTAATTTTCTGAAAGCTTTCTTTATCTAGCCTCAATGTCCCACCAGCTGGCTTAAATTTTTATATTCACTATTTATAACAAAAATTTAAATTTAACCGGTTTGAAAGAAAAAGAAAAAATAACATGGTTTCCTTTAAGCCTGAAAACATAATAATACATTCAAGGGACACTATATATTTCCTTTTGGAAGTAACTAAGTGTGTGTTATCTTTAATTATATTTATACCATTAGTACCTTTATTACTTTTTATATCATACAGTTTTTAAACTCAACATTGCAATTGCTTAGAGGAAACACAGCCTACATAGCCTATAGCCAGTTCAGCTAATCAATATCTACATTTCTGGTCTCTGCTGGCAGACTGACAAATGGAATTAAAATACATCTCCCACTTGCACTAAGTGATATGTCTACATCACATTCAGGAAATTCTTCATCTCAAAGAAATTAATGCAGAGGTATTTTAAAACCCCCAGTAATGGCCACCGCCAAGCACTTATCTATTGCACATTTCCGCACAATACTGTGTTTCTACCAATTCAGAAGGCTTTTTACTTTCCATACCAAAATATGAACAATCCTTCCTTTTACTGGCTGGGTAATTCAGCAAAGAAGTTACCCATAAGTAATTCAGCAAGGAGGCCTAATCTTATTCAGAAATGTTTGAAAGAGGTTTAAAAAATGTAAATTATTTATTGCTGACTATATTTATATCACTTACATCTTTAAGATGCACTAAATGAGCTTTATAACAAGCCCTTACTGACCTCTGTAGCTGCAGGAAACGTGGAGCAATTAATACTCAAAGTTCAAATCAGAAGCACTAAAGTCATCCAAGTCATTCTCTCAGCAGTTCATTTCCCCCTGCTCCCCACTCTTGGCAGTGACTCAGCTGCCTTATAGCATTTTCTTATCTAATGTAAACACATAGCATTGGGAGAATGAGGCAAGAGCTAAGCTTCTAAGAGAATGATTAGAGCTTTTGCTGTGGACTTTAACAATGGACTGCTCCACACAGTACCTCCCGATACAGAGGTCAGTGAGGGCTTGTGAAGAAAATACTTAAAAATACATAGGGGTTGATTTACTAAAATTGGGAAGTGCAAATTTTGGTGTAGCCATGGTAGCCAATCAACTTTTAAATTCAGCTTGTTCAATTAAAGCATTTGTTACCCCAGCACTTCGTATTTCCTGATATAGCATGTGATTGCTGAACCATGTACTTGTATGATAAATAGGGATGGGCTGAGTCACCCCCTGTTTGGTTCGCACCAGAACTTTTGAACATCGCAAAAGTTTGGAACAGAATAATAAGCTCCATTGTCTATGGGACCCGAACTGGAAATATCAAAAAAGCCAATTTTGAAAACTTATATGCAAGTAATTGGGCATACAATGGTTATGGGGGTTCGGGTACTGCCCTGGGGGACATGTATCAATGAAAAAAAAGTTTGCAAAAAATATGTCATTTTTAAATGAGAGTGAGCAGTGATTTACCAATGCTTAAAGTGAAAAAAAAAACAATAAAAATGAAAAATTACTGCGTTAAACGACATGTAACACACAGAAATCTACTGCGTTAAACGACATGTAACGCACAGAAATATACTGCATTAAATTACATGTAACGCACAGAAATATACTGCATTAAATTACATGTAACGCACAGAAATATACTGGGTTAAACATGCAGTAAAGCACAGAAATATATTGCGCTAAACGGCATGTAACGCACAGAAATATACTGTGTTAAATATGCAGTTACGCACTGAAGTGACAATAATTAAAGTTGAATGGATACTACACTCACACTTACTGAAATATCACTAGTTTCATACTAAACTGATATTCTACACCGAAAATAGAATAGGAATAGCACACTATAGAATACTAATTCTCTAGTAACACTGAACAGAGTTCTATCTCTCTCCACGCCGATATCACACTACAAATGCCAGCTATTGAAAGAATACTTTTATAGTGTGTGGTGGGACAAAGAGCAATGAGCCATGATTGGATAGAGTCATCAATACTTTCTCCAATCATGGCTCTGACAGTGCTCTGTGCCCTGATTGGGCAAAACTTTTATGGCTTTAGCCAATCAGGGCTTCCAATGCAGTGTGGGCAGCTGTGCAGTGCATTGTGGTCATTCAGCAGGCCGTACAAACGGTCCAACGCCCCGATAATTTGGGTGTTTGTTGAACGGGGAACAGCCAATGTTTGGCCCGAACTCATGCTCAGGCTGAACCGTTCGCCCATCCCTAATGATAAAGTATCCTGTTCTCCTTGTACTGCTTCCTTTATGTGAAATTCCTGGTGTTCCTGCCAGTCCTTAGCCACACTAAGCAGGAGAGCACAACACAGTCAGTTATCTAGCAATGCTGGGAACTCAGCCTGCTCAACATAGGTTGAACTGGATGGACTGGTGTCTTTTTTTCAACGTCACTAACTATGTAACTATATGTAACTATGTAACTATGCTCTCCTCCAATTATCAGACTTGTCCTGACACCCCCCACTACACAGCTATTCACTGGGAAGCTCAATGTGCTGCTTCTTCTCCTCCTGCTCTTATGCAGCTGTGAACAGAGGAAATGTGATCACTTTTAAAATAGGGGAAAATAAGGTATTTATAATGTTTTTTTATATATCTGTACAAAAATGTTTTGCCTTTTATATCTATTTTAAACCGAATGGGTTGTTTTACGAGGTGATCGTTTACAATCACTTTAACCACTTGCTGACTGCCAACAGTAATATTATTGCGGCAGTGTGGCTCCCCTAGGTCCAGCAACGTAGACCTACGTCACTGGACTCCTAGTGACTCCGGCGGTGCACGCACGCCACCGGAGGCGCGCTCCCACTGTGTTTAGACACAGCGGGAGTCGGGCCGAAGGAGGAGAGGCGGCGATTGCCGCCTCCCTTCTCCGATCATCGGGGAAACTGTGAGAAGACCTGCCTGCTTAAGTAAACAAAGCAGGCGGATCTTCTCAGTGACAGACAGGAAGAGATCACTAGATTCAGCATAGCTGAATCTGTGATCTCTGTGTCTGTCACAGAACTCCCCCCCCCCTCCACACACGTCAGTAAGCATGAGGCATACATTTAACCCATTGATCACCCATAGGGTTAACCCCTTCCCTGCCAGTGTCATTATTACAGTAACAGTGCATATTTTTAGCACTGATTACTGTAGTAATGTCACTGGACCCCCCCAAAAGTGTCAAAAATGTCAGTTAGGGGTCCGATCTGTCCACCGCAATGTCGCAGTCCCGCAAAAAATCACAGATCGCCGCCATTACCAGTAAAAAAAAAACAACAAAAATGACATAAATCTTTCACGTAGTTAGTAAACATAATAACTTTTGCGCAAACCAATCAAAATACGCTTATTGCAATTTTTTTTTACCAAAAATATGTAGCAGAAAACAAATTGGCCTAAAATTTTTTTTTGAGAATGTCATATAGCAGAATATGAAAAATATTGTTTTTCTTTTCAAAATTGTCGCTCTTTTTTTGTTTATAGCGCCAAAATTGAAAATTGCACAGGTGATCAAATACCACCAAAACGAAAGCTCTATCTGTGGGGAAAAAAGGAAGTAAATTTTGTTTGGGTATAGCGTTGCACGACCGAGCAATTGTCCGTTAAAGTAATGCAGTGCCGAATCGCAAAATAGGGCCTGGTCAGAAAGGGGGCAAATCCTCCCGGGGCTGAAGTGGTTAAGCTTTGAGAAAAAAAAACCTGGAAGCTGATTGGTTTCTGTGCAGAGCTGCACCAAATTTTGCATGCTTCAGTTTTAGTAAATCAATCCCATGGTCTGGACAAAGGTTCACTTTAGAGTCCCACAAGGAGATGTAAGCAGAGATCATAACTTTGTATACAAACAGGCTACTTATTACTTGAAAATAAAAAATGTTAGACTTCAACACCACATAAAAGAAGGAAGGTTTCGGCTTTTTGCAGCACATCATTACTGAGATATTTTTATCCATTTCACTAACTTTATAAGGCTGACTGAACAATGGAGAGTAAATTGTTAGAATGTCGTTTTCCATGCAGGTCTGCTTTAACCGATACACCAATACACTGGAGATTGGCTATTTACTATTTATCTGCAGTTGAAAACAAGATGGCAATGAATAATTTGTTTCCCACTGTGTGAACATGCTTTGATATTTTTGGTACTTGTACTCTGTCATGCTTGCTTCAGTAGCTGTGGAAAGTTATGAACATATATTACTCTAAACTATCCAAATCTGAAAGTAAATGAAAGAGAATTTCCAGCTAAACTGAACGGCCGTCTGTCCAATTATCTGCCTCTAAGCTCATCTTTGCCCACACATACTTGCTAGAAACAGTTGGAATCTACTGAGTTGTGCAGAAATGGGAGCCAGCCAGCGGTGAATTATTATAAGGGTGAAATGGACATTTGCGGGGGTTCAAACTCCAGGGGAAACCATGGAGATACTTAAAAGTTCTGCGCTTTGTTTCTGTTTAATACAAGCCATTTTTAGCTTTGCATGTCTTTGCACTTTTTTTTGCAGAAGGTGATTAGCAATGGTAGTGTTTGTATTGAATTCAGGAGAGATTTCCTTTTGCGTTATCCCATTAAACTGGTGGGGGCTCATGAACTGAACATAGCCCATGGCCCAGAGGCACAATACAAGCATATCTAAGACCTAGAACAAAAATAAATATATTGCAGCTTATCAGTCCTTAGATGTGTTGGCCACATTTGTTTCTTTTTGTTTCATTTTTTTCCCTTTGTTTTACTGGAGAAAGTGCAGAGAAGGGCAACCAAACTGATAAAAGGCATGGAGGAGCTCAGCTATGAGAAAATATTAGAGGAACTGAATTTATTCTCTCTTGAGAAGAGGAGATTAGCGGGATATGATTAACTTGTATAAATACATAAGGGGTCCATAAAGTGAACTTGGTGTTGAGTTATTCACTTTAAGGTCAACACAGAGGACAAGGGGGCACTCTTTATGTCTAGAGAAAAACAGATTTCCTCTCCAAATATGGAAAGGTTTCTTCACCGTAAGAGCTGTGGAAATGTGGAATAGACTCCCTCCAGAGGTGGTTCTGGCTAGCTCACTAGATTGCTGTTTACATATGACACCAGGCCGATGCTTGCGTTTGCCTTTGCATGCAAACACGGGGGGACAGGGGTGCTTGATTTTTTTTTATTATTATTATTTATTTGGCTTTTTTATTTTATTTTGACACCTTCCCTTTCATTTTTATTTTATTTTTTATCATTTTATTGTTATCACAGGGAATTTAAATATCCCCTATGATAGCAATAAGTAGTGACAGGTACTCTTTTTTAAAAAAAATTGGGGTCTGTAAGACTTTAGATCTCTCCACAGCCCTTAAAGCATCTGAATGCACCAAGATTGGTGTAACAAGATGCTTTGCCAATTTGACAATGGCGTTGTTTGTATCTGGCAAAACCAAACTTTTTTTTACACTTTTTTTGTAACTGTAAAAAACTTTAAACATTCCAGGCTAGGGTCTCTCAAAATGCGATAGCCATCAAACATATTTCAAGACCCTGTGTGAAGGGGCGCCCTAGACTGTGCCGTGCTGTACCCTATACTAATATTCTACTAGTGTGTGGTAGCAAGGGAAACAGTCCCCAATGCATAGACCAGGTTGGCCTGGACAGGAGGGACAAAAATAATGGGTGTCATGCCTAAATCTGTGTTTCCTACAGACATGACATCTTCTTTGGGGTGCTCTTTGGGTAGGGGTACTAGGGAGGAAGGCCTCTCATGTAGCCGGCTCACTGCATCTGGATTGTGACTTTGGGCCACGGCACCGTCTGGATACAGAAGGGCTGTGATGATCTCTTCCTGGAATTTTAGGAAGGATCAACTTTTTCCTGACACTTTGTGTAGCACATAAGTGTTCAGCAGAGCCTATTGGAATAAGTATACAGACACAGTACGGCGCCATCATCTGGTCGTTGAAGTCCACCTCTGCCATGGTAAGGTTGTATTCGTGGACACAGAGGGGCTTCTCAACAACACCAGTGACCATTGCAATTTGGACTGTCGTATCTGTGTAAATGGAGGACAGAACAAAAACATTCCGTGTATCCCTCCACTTCACCGCAAGCAATTTATTACAGTTCAAGCAGGCTCTCTCCCCCCGTTTAAGTCGGTAATCTGTAAGCCGTTGGGGGAAGCCCCATTGATTAGGTCGCACGGTGCCACATGCGCCAATTCCAGAATCAAAAAGGTGACTAAAAATTGACATGCTTGTGTAATAATTGTCAATGTGCTGTATAAATGGTAGCCCTTTCCGAATAAGGGTGACACCAAGTCCCAAACAATCTTGCCACTGCTCCCTATGTAGTCTGGGCAGTTGGGGGCTCCACATTGCTATCTTTTCTCTTGTAAATTCGGGAAACTACATGTATAGCCTGTTGCTCTGTCACAGAGCTTATACATCTTCAACCCATATCTGGCACACTTGCTGGGGAAAAATTGTTTGAAAACAAGGCGGTTGGAAAATTTTATCAGTGACTCATCAATGCAGACAGCTTGTTGGGGCGTATACAAGGCTGCAAACTTCTGGTTCAAGCGATTTACAAGGAGCCAAATTTTATGGAGCTGGTCATATCCAGGGTCACCCTGAAGACGACCGAGTTCATTGTCACTGAAGTGCATGAACCGCAAGATTTGCTCATATCTAGTCCTGGCCATAGCAGCAGAGAACCTGGCATATGATGAATTGGGTCAGTGGACCAATATGACCGCAACTCACTCTTTTTAGTAATGCCCATGAGGAGGGAAAGGCCAGAAAAAAAACAGTGGTAGGTTTCCATGTGAATTCTCTGGCAAGGGTCAAATTTAGATTTGCGGCGATGAATTGATCGGCGGATGAATTGCTTTAGTCCACAATAGATCTGTAAAGATCTTCCATAAAAAAACAGCTCATAAAAATGAAGGGGAGTAAAATGGGCTGTTTACACCTGAATTCCGGGTTGGCCAGTAAATGGGGGAAGTACAGGCCCTGCAGAAGTGGTGGGCTCCCAATCAGGATTTGCAAGCGCATCAGGAAGGACACTGTGGGCTCTACGGTCCTGTCTTAGAATTATTGGTGGCTGCGGGATAGCGCACCAGCTTGAACTGCACTTATGGGACTCGCCACGTCACCAAGTAATACTGCAGTGCTGGTTTGACTACAACCAGGATGCTCTAGGCCGCTGGTGCTTGCCAGTTCACCAGAAGATTGAGCGGCACTAGTACCGACACTCTGCTGCGTACGAGAGCCCTTCGGTTGTTGCAGCTCTGCAACAGAAGAACGGGGTCTGGTATGCCTAACCTTAGCAGGGACCACTACTCCATCGTCAGAGCTATCTGTCAGTGTGCCGCTGCTGTCTATAGGTTCATATACTGACCCTGATTCTGACAGTTAGGCTTCCCCATTGCTTTCATCTGTCATGCTCTGTATAGAGTAGGCCTCTTCACTATTGTACCTCTGTTTGGACATTTTGGCCAATAAATCTATAGGTACCTAGTGTGACTCACAGGTAAAAAAGCACCTGGTTGTCAAGGACAGTTTGAACTGCTACCAAAAAATGTAACTGCTAGTGCTAGCAGAGATCAGGCATGACTACGCCCCCTAGCCCTGCATGCAACCGACGTACAGTTACATCGGTTCACGCAGCCGAGCCACCTTGCCGCAGTAAATCTGTGGCGGTTGGTCGGCAACTGGTTAATAGTGACAAGAAAAATAAAATATACTGGCGCAAAGAGGATCTGTGCTGGCCCCTGTAGGTGATGGGACAGGGTGGATGGCCAAGAGCAAATATTGTCATACATAAATGCATATGAGACCATTTGCGCATGGCAAGTCTAATGCAATAGGTATGTCATACATGAGAGAAAGTGCATAAAAGTCCATCAATGCGTGGCACGTCTAATGTAATTGGTATAGGTGTGTTGATAGGAGATGGGTGCTGGCTCGTGGGACGGCTGTTCTATGTTCAAGCAAGAAGGGGCTTGTTCAGTAGCTGGAGAAAAACAAAAGTGCCATCTGAGTGCAGCATAACATGTTTATTGTGGCAGAAGAAACAAAGTTACTCACACTTAAGTAAAGAGTGTGTTTCTGGCTCAAAGAATCATTCCTAATGTAAGAGTCCCCTGGGAGGAGGAAAGGCTTCAGGATGGCCTCGGCGGCTGCCCAATCCTCGGACGCGGCTGATGGATGTCAGCTTCTCCGCGGCTCAGCAGACAGTCCGGCGGCTTCTCCTGTGCTTGACTTCCGGGTGCAGGGGGGTTGCCAAGGTGACGCGTTTGCGTCACGACGCCTCAGCCTGAACACTAGAGTACTGCCTTGTAATGCAGGAGCAGTGTTGTCACCTGTCACTATTCACATTCCTTTGGTGGGAGTACTGGATGCAGGCGCACAGCATGCTTGCAGTCTCACCATATTCAGTTCATGTAAATTAGCCACCCCTCCACCTCTAGTGAAAAATATCAAAGAGGAGTGTAGGACTTCAGTGTGCAGCAACATCACAAGCAGTGGTGATACACTGGGTCTTCTCCACAACCACAGCCCTGCAGTTATGTAAACGATCTGATAGGGGATACGGGACCATGAAAAAAATAAATTTGTAACAGAAAATGAAATATGAAAGTCATGCCTCCACCACACCTGCGTGATCATAAGAAGGCAGAGATTACATATACATCAAGTAGAACTTCTCTTTCAAAAACAATAAAAATTGAAACATAGAAAAGTGATGGCAGAAAAAGACTGTGTAGTCCATCGAGTCTGCCCCTTTTTTTTTGGTGTTTTTTTGGGTTTTTTTCTGTTAACTTTGTTATCTGACAATAGATCTATGTTTCTCCAAAGCATGTTTGAAGCCATTTACTGTTGACTGGCTCACTACCTCTCCTGGTAGTTTATTCCAAGCATCAGCTACTCTTTCAGTAAAATAATACTTTCTAAGATTCGTTTTGAACTTTCCTCCAGTTAGTTTGAGGTCATGTCACTGTGTTCTTGATTTTGGTTTTATATTTAACCACTTAAGCCCCGGAAGATTTTACCCCCTTCCTGACCAGGGCCTATTTTGCGATTCGGCACTGCGTGACTTTAACAGACTATTGCGCGGTCATGCGATGCTGTACCCAAATGAAATGGACGCCCTTTTTTTTCCCACAAACAGAGATTTCTTTTGGTGGTATTTGATCACCTGTGCGATTTTTTGATCATGCGCTATAAACAAAAAAATATCGTCAATTTTGCAAAAATAACAATATTTTTCACATTTTTTTATATGAAATTCCTAAAAAAAATTGTAAAAATCAAAATTTTTTAACATTTTCGGCCAATTTGTTTTATGCTACATATGTTTGGTAAAAAAAATCGCAAAAAGCATATTTTGATTGGTTTGCGCAAAAGTTATCGCGTTTACTAACAAAGGGAAAGATTTTTGTCATTTTTGTTGTTTTTTTTTAAACGCGTAACGGCGGCGATCTGCGATTTTTTTTGCGGTACTGCGACATTGCGGCGGACAGATCGGTCCCTTGACTGACATTTTTGACACTTTTGGGGTTACCAGTGACATTTCTACAGTAATCAGTGCTATACATATGCACTGTTACTGTAAAATTACACTGGTAGTGAAGGGGTTAACTTTATTTGAGAGGGAGGGGTGGGGTGTGTCCCTAGGGGCGTGTTTCTTACTGTGATTGGCTGTGGCTTGAAGTGTAGGAACAGTGATCAACGGTCCTACATAGTAGAACCGTATGATCACTGTTTCTACACAGGGGAGAATGACAGGCGACTTGTTTACATCAGCCGCCTGCCTTTCTCCCTCTGCACCGACGATCGCTGAGTGACCGGCGGACATCGGGTCTGCCGCTCACATGAGCGGGGGGGTTCCGTGACCATGCGGGAGCGGGAGCGCGCCTCCGGGGGCGCACGCTCGCTCCCTAGACCCTCACAGGCTAGCGACGTAGTACTACGTCGCTCTGCTTGTGAGGGGCTGACTGCAGACGTAAATAGTCCTTATTTAGGAAGGCAGTTTTTCCAATTTGAAACCAAAATCAAGAACATGGGGATATATGACCTCAAACTAACTGGAGGAAGTTCAAAACTAATCGTAGAAAGAAACGCAGTTGCTTTTATAGTGAGAGCCCAAAAGTGTGTCTCTCTGAGCCAGAACTTGATTTTCTTCCTTGTCTCAATGCATTGATGATAGCATTTTCTCTCATACAAGATGAGGAAGGAGAAGGGGGAAGGGACACTAATGATGCTACTGCTGTATCTATCAATGTACAATATCTGTGGCTGATCCTTTAAAAGGTGTTAGATGGTGACATGCATCTCTCATGAACAGGGTAGGATTTCTGCATAGCCAGCATAAGCTGTCAGATAGGGAGGCAAAGATGCTACTACTGATCCTCATTATTTTCCTGCACAGTTTGTATATTTTTGGCTGGGGTTTGCCATTGCTATGGGTTTGAGGCCCTTCCATGCAGGTTTATTATTCAGAGTCCAGGCTAACGGTATGTAAAGATTTGGCTGGGATATTTTTTTGACTATTCAGTCACAGCGGGAGTCGGGCCAGGGGAGGAGCGGGGGTGATCACCGCCGCTCTTCCCCGATCGTCGGGGAATCGAGTGTGGAGATCCGCCCGCTTGTGTAAACAAAGCGGGCGGATCTCCTAAGTGACAGGCAGGGTCAGATTGCAGGGTTCAGCATAGCTGAACCTGCGATCTGTCCCTGTGTCACTCAGTCCCCTCCCCCCACACACGTTAGTAAGCACCAGGCATACATTAACCCCTTGATCACCAATAAAAATTAACCCCTTCCATGCCAGTGTCATTTTTACAGTAACAGTGCATATTTATAGCACTGATTACTGTAATAATGTCACTGGTACCCCCAAAAGTGTCAAAAATGTCAGTCAAGGGTCCGATCTGTCCGCCGCAATGTCGCAGTCCCGCAAAAAAGATCGCAGATCGCCGCCATTACTCGTTAAAAAAAGAAAACCCAAAAACAACAGAAATCTTTCCCTTAGTTAGTAAACGCAATAACTTTTGCGCAAACCAATCAAAATACGCTTTTTGCAATTTTTTTTTACCAAAAATATGTAGCAGAAAACAAATTGGCCTAAAATGATAAAAAAATTTGATTTTTAAATTTTTTGGGGGGGAATTTCATATAAAAAAATTTGAAAAATATTGTTATTTTTTCAAAATTGTCGCTGTTTTTGTTTATAGCGCAAAAAGTAAAAATTGCACAGGTGATCAAATACCACCAAAAGAAAGCTCTGTTTGTGGGAAAAAAAGGACGTAAATTTCGTTTGGGTACGGCGTTGCAATTGTCAGTTAAATTCGCACAGTGCCGAATCGCAAAAAGTGGCCCAGACAAAAGACAGCAAAATCCTCCGGTGGTAAAGTGGTTAATAACACACTCTGTTTTCCTCTCGGCAGCATGTGCTCTGTGATGCTGTGACCTGTAGTGCTATCCAGTGCACTACAGTAAATTAAGCATTGTGGTGTGAACAGTGAACATAGAAAAAAAAAATTTCCACTGCAAAAAAAATGCCAGTCCTTGTAGTATGTGTGAGCAAACTGTAAGTAAAAAAAAAGGAACCTTTTTTCCAGAAAACCCATAATACTTTCAGTCTTTGACACAGGTATACCCTGTAATAAATAGCAAAAAAAGACGTAAAACATCCATTTATAAACATATAACTTTAGAAAAATATACAACATCAATGACCAGTTAAAGCAGGGACCCTCAAACTACGGCCCTCCAGCTGTTGCGGAACTACACGTCCCATGAGGCATTGTAAAACAGACACGACTAGGCATGATGAGAATTGCAGTTACTGAACAACTGGAGGGCCGTAGTTTGAAGACCCCTGAGTTAAAGAGTGGGGGGTGTATTTCATTTAGTTTAATTTAATTTTAATTTAGTTTATTTAATTATGGTTCTTTGCATTTGTATGTTGTTCCTTGTTTGTGTGCATTTGATTGTTATGTGCACTGTCAATTTAGAGATTTCTTTGTTGTTGTTGTTTGTTTTTTTATTTTTGCTCCTTCTTTCCACGGAAAAAAGCGTAAAATAACGAGGCTAATGAGGGACCATTGTTTGGCAAAGGATTTGGTCCAGGATAGTTGGAAGAAGCTTACCTCCTAACTCTCAGGATTTAAAGTCCATTGTACCCTTTAAAAACACAAATTTTAGCTTCCTAATTTTCACAAATACAATTTAACCGGAATCTCCTGATTTTTGTCAAAATTTCAGAAAAATTATATATTTAAATTTCCCTTATCCTCTTAGGTCTGTGCCAAAAAAATTCTTGTTAACTTCACCAGATCTTTATGTTGAGTGTCTTTTCTAAACTATTCCTAATTATTCTAAACCAGATAACAACATGCGCTCTGCTCATTTTTAATACCATCCTACCGTACAATGCAGATAAAAAAAACCCTGTTTTTAACGCATACTGTTGGACAGGTCAATTCGGTTGGTCGCTGGCTGGTTGGTAAGTTGTGACTAGAAATCTCTTCGTTTTTTTGATCTGCGTCCGCCCTTCCAGTGCTCCTTACCTCAAAGACCAGTTATAGGTGGAGGCAGTGACCACTTTTTGCATTATTGATATCTATATTGAGCCAGGCAACGCACTGACACCTTTGCCGCCATTGTGCGATGTGCTGGGTGTTCAGTGTGACCCTGTGCCTTTAAGGAGGGGTGGGCTCCCTCTAGTCACCTGTCCTCCATCTATCCCATTAAATACATGTGCTCTCATCGTAGAGACTCTTTAAATTGTAGAGTTAGGGACTGCAGATCACAGGGTGCCTTGTTGGGGCCTGCAGCTTACGCATGTATTTGCAAATGTGTGCAACCAAGCCCCTGTTTTTAACGCATACTGTTAGACAGGTCAATTTGGTTGGTCGCTGGCTGGTTGGTAAGTTGTGACTGGAAATCTCTTCGTTTTTTTTGATCTGCGTCTGCCCTTCCAGTGCTCCTTACCACTAAGACCAGTTATAGGTGGAGGCGGTGACCACTTTTTGCATTACCGTACAATGCAGGACTGTTGTTGAAGAGGTAACAACAGGATTCATCAAAATTAGAAGTAGAGTCATGTCTGAGTCTTGTAGCAGTTGCTGCCATCAGAGCTGTCTTTATGTGTGATGGGGTCCCATAGGAAAACCATTAAGGTGTCCCTTGTCTTTTTAAGCTTCAATTTGGAAAAGAAAAGTTCTCTAGCGATACAGAATACTAACTGCTTTGACAGCAATCATATAGAGGTTCCCATACTTTATATATGGCGATTTTACCCAAATGCATTTTCCAAATGCTAACTATGCAGCTCTGGACTCCGTTTGCTTTGGGGCCCCCAAAGCAGTCCAGACCATGTCTTCTTTTGCTATAATTATACCCTTGCCTGTCACCGTTACTCATTTAAATCAAAGCAATTCAAACTCCATTAACAAGCGACTGAATCTTTTTTCCTTCATCTATCCCCATTATGATGGCTTTTCTGCATGATGTTGACATTCCATTTATTGTCAGTATACCCAAGCGTATATTAATAAGGGAAACTCTGCTGTTTTATTTATAATCTTCCTGTGTTTGTTTAAATTAGCTTTTTAGAGGCACCTTTAGCATTATTAGCACGCGATATTTAAATGCTACCCATTATTAATTTAATTATAAGTTAATTAAAGTGCCACAATTCATTTTCTTGGGCTTTTATCCTCCCTTTCAGCCAAGCCAGCATTATCTGCTAAGTAACGGTGCAGCTTTGCGATGATTACATGCCAGTCATTGCCAGCGCTTGCGCATACATCAGCAATAAGTCATATTCCTTTATTATTTCAAAGAGCTCTTTGAATCCCTTTGTATAATTGTCCCTTTTTTTTCCTTGAGAATCCGTGTTTGTGCGGCAGAGAGCTTAGGAATGCTTTCTCTGATCAGATCTGCGATTTGTTCTCAATTTAAATTTTGTTTCTTTCTTTCTTTATTTATATAATTTTAATGTGTGTCTTTTTTCCATCTTAGAACATACAAAAAATCCTTTCAGTGTTTTGGAAAGGTATAATCAGCAAGGTGAAAGGTCCTGGAGAAAGAGAGGCTTGAGAATCGGCGTTTCGTCTTTTAGAAACTTAAAAACTAAACTCTCAGAGAATATAAAAGACGCAAATGAATGCAGCTTTGCATTCATTATTGCTTTTTTTTTTTTTCTAACGTAAGCAGTGTAAGTACCTAAATTTGACTTTAATCAGCTTCTTGTAGTCCACTGTAGTACATCAAATTTAGAATGAGAGAGGGAAAAGCAGCAGCCGTGCTGCAGTACTTAGGTGCTAACAAGGCGTATGCTGAAAGGCAGTGGCGGCTGGTGCTCCGTGGGCCGGGGGGGGGGCAGATGGACCACACCATACCCCCCAGACCACACCAGCTCCAGCCCGCACACCATCCCCCCTCCCTCCGGTCGCCGCCTCACTCACCCTGGACTGGCATGTGGAGGGCAGGTAGCGGCGGCAGCGGCTTTCCCATCAGTCTGCTCCGTAGTTCGGGCTTCCCTGCATCTCCTCCCTCCTCCTTGGCCAATAGCATGGCTTCTCCTTTCGGCCAATCGGGAAATGAGTCTCAGGACTCGCTTCCTGATTGGCCAGGAGGAGAATCCATGTGACAAGAGCAAATATTCATTCGTTATAGTCACACAACTGGGTGGGCTCAGGGCGCAGTGCTCTGCGCCCCCAGCCCACCCTTTTTTGAAGCCTATTAGAGCCTCTGGCTCTAATAACGTGCGTATGTAGATTAGGGGGCCAGACGCATGGTTAGGGGGGCGGCGCCCCTGCGCCCCCAATGGACGGGCCGCCACGGCTGAAAGGAGGTGAGAGCAGAGTGACAGAGAAATGAGCTAATCAGTACACTGCTTCTTATTTCACTGACCGGTCACAGGCTGGGACAGGGGCAAGACCTGAAAGATTCACAAAGTAGTACTAAAGGCAAAATAAAAAATGACATATACAGTATGATGCAGTCTATCACTAGCATTACCCAAGCAGTCTTTATTTTTCTGGTTCTTCGCTGTAACTTTTTTTTATACCTGTTTTTATACCTATTTTTATACCTGTTGATTCTGCTGTTATTTTCAAATTCCTTTAACAGACCAAGCTGAGTAGCGAAAGTGGAAGGTAAAGGGGAACTTTCAATAGTCAGCTTTTATTCATTTAGTTAAAACTTTGATCCCAGAATAAAGAATGTTCCTCTAATTCCAATTCTGGACCGAAAGAATTTGCCCCTTAATGACCAGGCCATTTTTTGCGATTCAGCACTGTGTTACTTTAACTGAATAGAGATTTCTGTTGGTGGTATTTGATCACTTATATGTTTTTTATTTTTTGCACTATAAACAAAAAAAGAGTGACAATTTAAAAAAAAAAAAAAAAAAAAACAATATTTTTTACTTTCTGCTATATAACATTCCCAATAATAAAAACAAAATATATATATATATTTTTTTTTTTACCATTTTAGGCCAATTTGTATTATTCTGCCCTATATTTTTGGTAAAAAAAATCCCAATAAGTGTATATTGATTGGTTTGTGCAAAAATTATCACGTCTACAAACTAGGGGAAAGATTAATGTCATTTTTATTTATTTATTTTTTTTACTAGTAATGGCGGTTTTTAGCGTGACTGCGACATTGCAGCCGACAGATCAGACCCCTAACTGACATTTTTGACACTTTTGGGGGGACCAGTGACATTACTACAGTAATCAGTGCTAAAAATATGCACTGGTACTGTAGTAATGACACTTGCAGGGAAGGGGTTAACACCAGGGGTGATCAAAGGGTTAAATGTGAGCCTAGGGGGTGTTTTCTAACTGTGGGGGGATGGGCTTGTGGAATCAACATCAATCTGTGTTTCTAAATAGGAGGAACACAGGAGCCCTGTGTTGATTACTGAGAGAACAACGGTCTGCTATGTTTACATCAGCAGACCATGGTACTCTCTTTACAGGGAGCTATTGGGGGTGCAATCGCGGCTGCTGGCCCCATGCATCAGCTTCCCCTGTGGCAAATGGGGGAGGGCGCACGCCTCCAGGATTACTCTTGCGAACCGCCATAGAGGTGCAGTTATTCGCAGGAACCTGCCGACCTGCCACCGTAAATAGATGGCGGCTGGTCGGCAAGTGCTTAACAGACCAAGCTGAGCAGCAAAAGTTTAAAGTAAAGGGGTGCTTTCAATAGTCAGCTTTTATTCATTTAGTTAAAACTTTGATCCCAAAATAAAAAAATGTTACTGTAATTGCTTAATAAGTGTTCAGCTTTATTTTGTTAGTTACTTATGTAAAATCAATCTAAATCTACTAGTTCTTCTAACAGTACCCTTTCCACCCGGCGCTGCTGTCGAAGGGTGACTTTGTTGTTCCTTCATAGATAGAGAAGCCACCCTAACATCAGAAAGTGTATGTCTGGGTGGGATTATTAGTTTAAAATAAAGGATTAAAAAAAAAACTAAAAGAGAAAATGAATAGGCACCACATCTAAGGATTTGTAAACTATAATATATTACATTTTTGTTTCTGGGATTAAGACTACTTCAACTGCAGAAAAAAAAATGAGGTCTTGGACAGGGCTATGCTGAGGGCAGAGCTTTATAAATCTCAGGACTGGATGGAAAAAAAAATACAAATCCTCTGGCAGGTAAAACATCTAATTTATATGTATTTCATCTGTGTATTTAGCTGTTTGCCTGGAGTTCAGCTTTAAATAGGATTTCACTTCCAAGAAGATTTTTGTTGTTCAAAGAGAAGTTGAAGGTATTAAAAAAATAGATGTAAGAGAACAGCAGGATATAAATCTCTCTTATTGATCTGCTAATGCGATTTTCAAAATAAAAAATTACACCGTGGCTTTTTTTAGGTTTGTTGAAACAAATATGAATTTATATAATAATAATAATAATAATAATAATAATTAATATAATAATAATAATAATTTGCTGTTCTATATATTAGTAGTTACATTCTGCTGCAGGTCATACATCAACAAACCATAGGTTGCCTAAGCATGAGTTATCTGATTACTATACATTGACCCAATCCGCAGGGTTTTTTTTCACATTGCTTTTTTTTTTTTTTTACTTATTCAACTGGATTTTTAACTAAGTTAAGTAACATGTGGGAAGCATGAGTTACAGTTGTCACAACTGCAGCTGGGCCCTGGAGAAGGGCCAAGCTTGGATCCCTCAGGCTTACAGTCATAGAAGATCTCTTTTATCAGAGACATGCTACTGTAGCTCTAAAGGCAGCCATATGCTGGCTAATATTGTTGCATGGTACATCCAATTGTGAAATGATTTTTCCATAGTACATGAATGATTTTCCTGAAAGATCGCCGCTGGTTATATGCAGCATTTATGTATCAAGACTTAGATGGGCCAACAAGGCATAAAACACTGCACATGCACTTATTTTTTGGATGCAGTGCACTACAGTGCATGGTGGTGTATTACGGTGCGTTGTGGTGTGCTGCAATGCATGTGCTTTGGAGGTGCGTTAGGTTACTGCTTTGGAGTGCCATTGAAAATAATTGACACCGCTATGTGCTAATGCACAAAGCATCTATTGCATAATGTGCGCGTTCCCTAAATGTCAGCACGGTTGTAAGGCAATCAGTACTTTCAAAGGAAGAGGTCAACAATGGCAGTTTCACTTTTTCACTGATGGCAGATTTACTTTAACCAACATTTAGGCATTAGCTCATGTAATGCTTGAGGAAGGAGAGGATCATCCATTCCGAACTCTGATCCTCAGCCGGCATTACATAACTAAATGCCTAGGTTTTGGGTTTTGTACTCAGTGCTAGATGGAAACTAGAACAGCATTCTCCCCCCACCATAAAAGCTAAGTACACTATTTATAGCCCAAAGTATGTAGACTACCCTCCAAGCTCCTGACTTTCGGGGTTTCCAGTGAAGGGTACTGTTAGTTCCACAGCTTTCAAATTCATTTTAGACAATTGTATTATTTCAACCTAGTGGCAACTTTCCCAATCATCAGTGTCCAGGGGAATAGTCGCTTAACTCAGAGATGGTTCCAGACCACTGTCACAGGTGAATAACACTTGAACGTGAACCTTCTGGCATCCAGGTTTAACTACAAACTGCAAGAAAACAACAAGAGGAGGGCGCACCGACCTTGTGCATTACCACTTAAAAGTTTATTAAAATCAAAGAAGGGTAGCGTACAATACACTCACAAACGTAGCATATGAACAATTTTGGCGATTTTGGCTCTGAGGAAGAGGGTCCTCCCTCGAAACGCGCAAGCCTCATCAGGTTTTGAGGACGCCATCACGCTATCCAGCAGTAGAGAAGTGTCCTGGAAGCGAGCGGTGCCCATTTCCTATATGCTTGTTCATATGCTACGTTTGTGAGTATATTATACGCTACCCTTCTTTGATTTTAATAAACTTTTAAGTGGTAATGCACAAGGTTGTGCGCCCTTCTCTTGTTGTTTTCTTGTAGTGCCTTTTGGATACTCTTGGTCCTGAGGGTGGCAGCAAGACCACTTCATTCGTGTCATAAAACCGCCTAGAAGATTCACCTTCCCGCATACCACTTGAGCGCATGAGAGATATTGTTGTTAACTACAAACTGGACAGGTTTGTTGCCCAAACCAGGGAACCTGAGGCCTTCACAGTAGATGCCCTGGTGACTCAGTGGATCAGTTAAACTTGATCTATGCCTTCCTCTGCTAAAATCCTTCCCTTTTTCTGCTTTAAATGATAGAGGGGAAAGGCAATCAGCTGATCCTTATTTCACCAAACTGGCCAAGAAGCATGCAGTACTCAGATATAGAGAAACTCCTGGCAGACTCTCAATAGGCTCTCCCAGATCATCCACACCTTCTGCCTGTACTAGGATAAAAAGCTTTCTGTGTGCAGCAGCCCCCCTCAGCCCCCCTAATACTTACCTGCGCCTATCTCTTTCCAGCAATGTCCACAAGTGCTTCAACTGTCTAAGAATCTCTCTCTGGATTGGCTGAGACACAGCAACAGCGTCATTGGCTCCTGCTGCTGTTAATCAAACTCAATTAGCCAATCAGGAGAGAGATGGAGCAGGGACGACCAGCAGCTCCGTGTCTGACTGGATACATGGAGCTGCAGCTTAGCTCAGGTGTCAGAGCAGAGCAAGCTGCTTGCTATGGGGGCACTCATCAGGAGGGAGGGGCCAGGAGCTCCAGTCAGGGACCCGAGAAGAGGAGGATCTAGGCAAGTATAATATGTTTGTTATTTTAGAAAAAATAAGACTTTACAATCACTTCAACCAGGAAATTGTTCCTCCCCCTCTGAGTCCTTCTCAAAAACCTTCTAGGAGCTTCTTTTTTTTTCACTGTGTGGATGTGGTACACTTTATGCGGATCTACCTATCGGGTACAGCGTCTTCAGATTTTTTTTAGTTATTTCTGAGGGCCCTCCTTAATGCTTGCTGCAAAACTGAGCCTTTCTCAGAGTTGGAGTGGTTATGCTAGGGCTGTCTTTACAGATATGTTTATCAGTGTCCAATAACCTGAAGGTAATGTGGCTGCATAACCCATGACCTAGGACTAAGACCCTGTGCCTCGTGATATACGCCAAAAAAAAGGATTTGACAGGAAGACCAAAAACCCTATTTTATGACTGAATGGAAAAGTCCAGTACTCTAAAATGTTGTGGAAAGCCTTTTTTCAGAAGAGTTGAAGCTGCTATAACCACAAAGGGTGGAGACTCCATATTAATGCCTGTGGTTGTGGATTATAATGTCCTGCAAACTCATATCATTGTTATGGTCAGATATCCACACATTTTTGGCCATATAGTAAATTTTATTACTCATCCATTCCAGATGACCTAAAATAACCTCATGTTAAAATTTAAATACAGATCCACTTTAAAATGAAGGCTTGTGCAAGGTCTTCTGTGGGAGGTCTATGTACTTAGGGTTGTGCCGGGGGTAGATGCTTCTGTAAAATATGCATAATGGGTTATCCATTATCTAGAAAAAGAAAAGCTTATATTTCCCCATGATATTAACACCGAAGAACAAATTAATGTCACTCTGGCAGTTACGGTTGATATGTGGGGAAGTGCATCATACTGCCACGGTGATATCCTCAAAGGCATTTATGTCATTAAAATGTATTTAAGGTCATTAAAATGTTGCATTCTGTTTAGCTCTGTGTACAGTCCTTAAACTAACAAAAGGATTTAATGAAAATCAGTACATAATTTACACTTCTAGCATTATTCAAACAAAAATACTGTATACATGATACTTCCATACTACAAGGCTCTTTCAAAAACTGTAGCAGGGGAAAACCTTGAAGGTGCTAATGACAACCAATTAAATAGTATCTTTTTATAATTTATTTTTTGTGTAAGACACTGTGCTTAATAATCTAAAAGAAACTGTATCATCTTTACACAAAACTATTTGGATGTTCCAGCCTCGGGGGTCAAATTTAGATAAAAATACCCCAGTATTTCAGGGCTAGTACATTCCACAATAGATAGCCTCTGAACTGTCCCGGGTCGCACTTACCTGTAAGAAGAAATACTTACCTTGAAAAGTTCATCTCCAGCGCTGCCATCTCAGGTGTGGGCAGCTGAAGCCAGCGCGTCCTCTTCTGCGGCCTCTTCGGTGACGTCAGAGTCCCACAATGCACTGCACTGGCCCTGCTTGTCACTTCCGGAGCAAGCGCGGCATCCCTGCACAGCTTCTGGGCATGCCCAGAAACTGTTAATCAGGGAATGCCGCGCCTGCACCGGAAGTGACGAGTGGGGCCGGTGCAGGCGTATTGACTCCTGGGAGCGATGACGTTCAGCTCCCAGGAGTCATCGCAAGCCGGAAGTGACGGCGAGGGCCGCGGCCGCCGAGGGAGGACGTGGAAGGAAGGTGAGTATATTTTCTTCAATATCAAGGTAAGTGACCAAAAAAAAAATTGGGAGCATCTATTTCTTTTTAAGGTGGCCCTTAGCAAGCGGATGGCCGAAAATCTATTTTTTCGATTTTGAGGCCGGAACTCCGCTTTAAGAGATAGATCTGAGACTACTGTTTTGTTTTGAAGAAAACTATATATACTATACCATGGGCAATAATAACTAATCGAAAACTCTTATGTGTATGTGGGTGGTTCCTGCGCTATCTGAGGCTGTATGGGTCACTTCTTAATGCTGCACCACGGTACTGGTACCAGGAACCAGTTAATACAGTATTTTGAAGGTGGGGGTTTGTGGCGCGCTTCAGAAGTGAAAGGGGTTCAAACTAGTTTATTGTAGCTGAAATATAATAAATGCATGTGCTAAGTGATGATCAAAAATATAAAAAATAAAGTGCTGTTTTTTTACGATTTTGTATTTTTTTAGCTGGGGATGTGTTTGAACTTCAATATAATCGTGATGGAGTGAATAAATAAATAAGTCTGTATTTAACTCTGTAAGGTGCTAAACAAGTATTCCAACTAAAAGGTGCTACGTGCCTTCAATCTTCAATAAATAAATCCAACAAATAAATATTTTTATATTTTTGATCATCACTTAGCACATGCATTTATTATATTTCAGCTACAATAAACTAGTTTGAACCCCTTTCACTTCTGAAGCGTGCCACAAACCCCCACCTTCATAATCGAAAACTCTATTTTTCAATTAATAAAAGTGTAGACTTACCTCTCAGAGCTAAGCATTTTTGCTGTTCTCTCCCCATCAGAACAATAGTATCTAATGGCCCGTACACACGATCTGAAAATCGGACGAAAAATACCACTTTCGAAGTGATCGTACAATAATCTGATCG